>NC_136658.1:50525265-50915265 GCF_903797595.1 Erithacus rubecula | reverse complement strand
AAGTTTTGTGTCAATAGAACCTGCTCCTCATTGATGGAGAATTGTTATTACTTCTATTTGTTGAAAAAACAATGCTGTGTGGCATAAATTGCCCATCAGGTTTCTGCAAGACTGTGAGGGCTGCTTCCTGCTTCAGATGCATGACATGCCATCTAGGAACAGTGCATTAGTAGATTTGCTATTCACAAACTGGGACAACTTACTTGACCGCGTGATTTATATTGGTAATCATAGACACACCCATGATAGCATTGTGGAGTTTACCATCCTCCTGATCATGCTTGACATCAGGAGTAGGACAAAGGCCCTGAATTTTCAAAGAGCCAGGTTCATTATGTTCAGAGCCCAACCACTATGAATTCCTAAGGAAACAACCATGTAGGGCAAACGAGTTTGTGAGTGCTGTGTTTTTCAAAAACAACCTTCTGAATCATTGAAGAGAAGAAAGAACAGTCCATGTCTCAAAAAGGGAAAAGAAGAAAGCAGAACAAAATACTACCTGGGCTTAACTATGAGATTTGTATGTGCTTAAAAGCAAAAAAAAAGAAGAATGCTAGTTATGGAAAGAAAGCTAAATAGGTAATCAGGACTAAAAGAGCCCCAATATAGCATGTAGAGGCAGAGTGAAGAAGGCTAGGGTTCAGCTAGAACTGAAACTGGAAAAGAGAGACATCAAAGAAGAAAGGGTTCCTCATGTGCAGTTAGCAGAAGCATTGAGAAGATGTAGGACCCACTGTTACACAGCACAGGGGAACTATTTATTAACACTGATGAGTCAGAAGTTCTCTATACCTTATTTGCCTCTGCATTAATATCACAGGGTCAAGGAACTATGACAACATATGTTGATCCCCCAGCAGTGGAGGAAGAAAGGGTTGATCTTCATCTTCTTGCAAGGTCTCAGGCCACATAAATCTATGGGCCTGGATGTAATCTACTCCAAGGCATTAAGAGAAATATCTGACAATGTTGCAAAGCCACTATCTATAATATTTTAAAAGTGGTGGAGAATAGGATATATCCCTTATAACTGGAAGAGGCAAAATGTCACACTCAGCTTCAATCAGGGCCCTAAAGTGAACCCAGGAAACTACTGGACTACTAGTCTTGCTCCAGTTCCTAGTAAAGTAAAGGGATGAGTTCTCTGAGAAATTAGTATAAACCAAGTGAAGCAGATGGCTGGGAAAAGCCAGAACAGATTTATGAAACGAAAAATCATTGCAGAATAATTGTATCCCTATCTACAACAAAGAGGACATTTTCTGTTGAGATGAAAACGATCTAGCTGTTCTTCAGCAGAGCATTTGGCACCATTGCCTTCAATCTTCTGAACAAAATGGCAAGATGCAAGTTGTATGGGCAGTCTGTCAGGTGTGTACGGAATTAACTAACAAGGAACACTCAGACAGGTAGTTTTTCTCAAACTGACAGCCTGTCACAGATGCAGTCACACAGAAATCTATACTGGGCCTCATGGTGTTCAACATGTTCATGAATGGTCGAGATAATAGAATTGAAAGCATCTTCAACAGCTTTGCTAGAAACTATAAACTGTGTGGTGATCTGGACAAGTTTGAAGGGGGAGCCATGGTTACAGAGAAACCTGGATGGGCTGGAAGAGTGGACTAGGAAGCATCATATGATGCTAAAGGCTAGGTTCCATGTAGCTGGGAAGCAGTTACATGAAAAGAACCTGCGAGTCCAGAAGGAGAGCAAACTTGATCCAGTCGGACAAGATACTAGAAATTCTCATCTAACCTCCTTTTCTCATGGAAGTTTGGGTTAGGTGTTGTTTTGAGGTCTCTTCCAACCTCTTCTATGATTCTTTATCTGTACGGTAGGTCCACAGTAACACAGAAGAGAAATAACTTCTGAGAGATTTAGAATTACTTGGGATTTAGGTAACAAATTGATCTAATTGAAGTCCCTGAAAAACTCCAGAAGAGACTGCATAAAAACAACTACTTATCAAATTAATAAAAATCAGTGAAATAAATAAGAGATGTTGCACATGTAGATTTGTTTTATAGAATCAATTTCTATAGGATATCTTTGTAGTTCATGAAAAACAGGAAAAATACAAAGAAACAATCAAAAAACATTAGAAGGATATCACTCATTTACATATTACAAGCAAAATATATACAGAAGTACATTTGCTTAATACAATGTTCAGCACTATATTGGTTTCTGTCAAAGCACAGGAATTATAGAAAACTGAACTACTAGGAAGCCTGTCAAAATAAAACATAAGCTAAATTATTCCAGTCAGTAACAGATAATCTACTACAATTCTGCAAATTCTTCTGTGAGGGAAACAGCACTCTAAATTAACCTAATTTATCTATCTTTCTGCAATATATTTACAGAGACCAGAGATGATGAAAAAAGCATAAAAGATATAAACCAAGGATTATGAAAGGATGCAAATGAATGTGAAAGGATGTAAATTAAAAAAACCCCCACCAAAACATCAAGCAAATCAAGGCCAACCTAAAATCAAGCAAAAATTAACAAAAAATAAACAAAAATAAACCCCCCAAAACCACCCAACAAACCAAAACAACAACAGTAAAAAACAATCAACAAAAAAACCAAGGAGGACCCATCAAAGAACCCAAATGAATCCTCTAAAACTATCACTTCGTTTTCCTTACAGTGAAATGACAAAACATGGGTGTGCTACAAGGATCCCTAATTGCACTGATTCTTTGTCTTAAATTTTTAAGAGATCTATTGAAGAAGTTGGAGAGATAAATGTCATAAGTTAAAGGTGAAAAAAATTACATATATTTTGAAACCCAGGAGTTAAGAGGTTCTAGGGGGGTATTTTGAACTAAATGATACATTGGGTTTGATCAATCCTCATTTAAAGAAATA
Source organism: Erithacus rubecula (assembly GCF_903797595.1). NCBI lineage: Eukaryota > Metazoa > Chordata > Aves > Passeriformes > Muscicapidae > Erithacus > Erithacus rubecula. The sequence goes on along the minus strand of NC_136658.1, from coordinate 50,912,385 downwards.
ATCTGTTCTCGCTTGAATAGTTGCAACAGCTTTAAAGGACTTCAAACGAGAAGCTCATTTTTATAATTTATTTAGATTAACTTGGAGATTTGCAATTGCTTTCAAAAATTATTATTTTACACCAATGACAGTGGTACATGTTTGAACTAGCTGTTTACAGAATTAAAGTTCCTTAAAGAAACACTTTACCTGCTCAAGCTAAATGAGAACTATACTGAAAATATAGTTATAGAAAAAGTTCATAAACATGTATAATCAAATGGTTACAGAACATACTAAAATCAATAAAAGAGAAATACAGTATTAGGTGCACTGTTTCCCTGGACCTGTTATGATGATCATCTCCTTTTCACTGTAAGAGTTTTGAAAAGAAGTTCAAGACAGAGGCCTATCAGACTCATTTCCTAATATCACTCTTGCACTGGCTGTCAAAACCAATAATGAAACACTAAGAAAACCATCACAGATTCCTTAAGTGATGCAAAAAAATGAGCATCAAAGGTTATGGAACGAATGTTAGAACATTCAATATAAAAGTAAAAATATACACAGTTTGATATTCTTATTTCACACCAGAAATGTACAGTAACACTTAAATTTTATGTTGCCTACTATAATATCAGATTGTAATACTCTGATATGATATAATTATATAACATTATAATGCAATGCTGTGACAAATTATTACAATATGAAATCTCATATGCTTGTCATTTAAGATTTGAAAAGTAATAGCACTAATGCACTTAGAAAAGAAGGGACTGTCCATTCCATAAAGTGAGCATTAATTCTTTATTACACACCTTAACTCTACACACAGACCATAGGCAAAGTTGGGCCCTTCTGAGCAGCATCACAGCAAAGCTAAGCAAAGATCTGGCTAAAGTAAAGCAACAAAAAAACATTAGATTAGGAGATCAGGAGAAAATATTTATCTCAGGCTTACTTAAATTTGCAATAAATAATAGTAAACATTCTATGATAAAGTAATTTTCGTAGAACTCTTTTACCCCATCAATGTACGTTCAGCCTAAATGATCAAGTTGCTCCAGGGATTGGATTCTACTTAAAATAATCATCAGGCTAAATAATCTGTTGATAAATTAATTTCTCTGTGCTTCAAAATGAAATGTTACTGTACGCACGTAGGCATAAAAAGTAAGGCATTTTAGAGTCACATAATTCAGGAAAAAAATTAGGTGATAATTATTTATTTGTATAAAAAAATCATAATTATATATTAAAAAAAATAATTGCAACTTTAACTCACGGCTGGGTTCCTTCTTACTTTTTACAAAGGGAATGAAGCAATCAATTAATTCTATGCACTAAGGTTAATATTAGGCACGTTTAAGAAAGAAAGGCAAGTAATACATTTTGTAAATTTGAGCTTACATAAAAAAAATATTTCCATGAAGCCCAAATTTTATGTAATTCCACTGATACTAATTGGTACATTAAAAAAGAATTTTTAACAGTTGTGTTAGTATTTTGATGATTGCACTGGAACACATTCTTCAAGGTATAGGAAAGAAGATTATTTTTTCTATTAAAAATTAAATCAATGTCATGAAATTCTTATGGTGTCAAGGAACATGTTGACTTGTAATAGAAAATCACCAAAGGCGTTGAGTTGTTTTCAATTTCCTCTTTAATTTTTAAGTTAGCACAGGTATTTGATAATTCAAGATGTCTGATCATTTACTGAGGTTATCAGGAGTCAGTCTAGATTCAGACACCATGGAAGCACAGAGTTCTTAAATTTATCCCAGCTAGAGAAGGTCTGCTCAGTGCTAGGAATAGCAGTTGTTCACTGACTTTACTTGAAGATAATGCACTTCACGTAAATAGTGTGTCTGTATAGCAGTATAACTACAAATATTCACTAGATTCTAGAAAAATATGTTCAGGAATTATTTATCATAATTTAGGGGGTTTCCAATATTTTAAGAAAGATGAAGGTATAAATGAAGATAAAATTTGGTCATGATCACTCAGAATATTCTGTATATTATTCTGAATTATTACAGAGATTTTTATTCATTATAATTGCAGAATGCCTCAAGATTAAATTCTGAATTTCTTCCAACGACATGTGCATTTGATAGCATTAGGAGTTTGAGATTTAATGGTCTTGGGAAGCTTAAATTTTATTAAACTTTTATTAACCAAGGATTTTCTCAGTGTAATTGAATAACTGAAAACACTTGAAGCTTTGCTGAATTAACAGAGATTAAAACCATGGAATAAATTGAAAAATAAGTTAATAATTGAAATTAGATTTCACTTTAAGTTGTTTTAACATGAAATAAAACAAAACCAGTATTGACAGTTCATATTTACTTGTCCAACAGTATATTCTTCCCATCCTCAGCTCAGTTTTTTCTGCACAGATAGAAGATATTAGGCTTAGCCCAGAATTTTTTATTCTTTATGCTATGGTTTAGCTTCCAGTCTCCATGAACCAGCAAAATAAGGAATAGCCATCTAAATAATCATTCAAATTGATGTGCTAGTAGTATCCTAATATTACAGTGTTTATCAAATATTTTCCTGCCTGTTAAGATAAAAATATAAAGAAGGTTCTCTCACAAAGTTTGAGATATATATTTAAGGTTTGTTTTCCTCTCCCAGAAAGTACTGTGGTTTAACCCCAGTGGGTAGCTAGCAAACACCACACAGTTGCTTGCTCAGTCTCCTCTTGTGAAATGGGAGAGAGAATGGGAAGAGTAGAAGTTAGAAAACTCATGGGTTAAAATGAAGAAAGTGCAATAGGTAAAGCAACAGCACATGTGCAAGAAAAGCAGATAATGGAATTCATTCAGCACTTCCCATGAACAGGCAGGTGTTCAGCCATCTCCAGAACAGCCAGGCTACATCACATGTAATGGGAACTTGAGTTCCATCACTCCAAATGTCCCCCTTTCTTTCTTCTTTCCCCAGCTTCATATGCTGAGCATGATACAATATGTTATGGAATATTCCTTTGGTCAACAGGGTTCAGCTGTCCTCCCTATGACCTTTCCCAGCTTCTTGTGGTCTAATACAATATCCTTTGAAAACAAAGAGTTTATCTTCACAATCACCTCTCTGCCATTCAGCACAATGTGTTACTTACCAATAATATATGTGAAAGATAATTTCAGTCTTCGGAAATAAATGTTTCTTTTCAGCTGGTACATGCATAAGAATGCAAGTGTGCACAATTGACAAAGAAATACTCTATACAATCTGCAAATCATGGGCAGTTCCAATATTCTTTATTTTTATTTTGCTGGATCCATCAAGCAGACCCACACCAGCAATTTGTAACATGTATGAATATCACAGTTTAGAAAGTGTCAAAATTAGTTTACTGTGATGAGATTTTGAAAGTAAGGAAAGAAAGAAATATTTAATTTGAAAAATTTTCCACTTTAAAATAATTTCTGTTGGTTTGTGGCAGTTTTTATTGTGAGCTTCAGAAGTTTTGAAGTAGAGTTTTACCTTGGACTGCGAAAATCCCAAACTGAAACCACTGAAAAATAGACTTGTATTGAAGTAACATATTCTCAGTTGAAATGGGTAGGTTTCAGATTCTTCCATTTTTCTACATTACTTTATAATTCACTCATCAGAGTGTCCATGCTGAATCTCAGAAAACTTCTTGCTGAAAAAAACTTCAAAATTAACATGTGTGTACTTGTTGTTGCTTTGCCTGAATAGAAATGTTTCATTGGGAAGAAGCTTAGAAAGAAAGGGCTTGGTCCACTCTGGTTCCTCCACATCACAGCAATTAAATTTACCTGATAAGGCTATAAAAGATTTATAGACTTTAAACTTGTGACTATTGGCCCATCATGAAAAAAGTAATTGCTATCATAAGTCACAAAGCTGAAAAAGGATGCACTGATCTGCCATAGAGTGTTTTTCTGGGCTTAGTAAATGGACATCTGAGCTACATGAAACACTCCAAAATCAGAATATCAGCCTCAGAATGCCTGATTTATTTCCAGAGAATTCCTGGAATAATGTCCCTGCTTTGCTAAAGACAGATTACAGATGTAGTTGTTGAAATTGCCTCAAAATGGTATTACCACCAGGAGTCACAAATAGAACATTGAAGTTCTCTTTTGCTCAGAGATGTAGAAATTTTTGTTAACTTGCAAAAAAAAAAAAAAAAAAGAAAAAAAAGTGTCAGGCCTATAGATATAGTATCATAGATATTGAAAAAAAGTTGTTGAAGAAAATTGAATATATGCACAAATATGTAAGCATGTTTATCATTATTTTTTGAGTGAACTATTCATAGATCTCAGGACATTATTGTATTTGTGACCAGTCAGTGTAAATCAGCAAGATGTAGGACTATGTTCTGGTAGTAAACATTAAACTGTGTTATCAAGAGGACACAAAGATTACTGTAAACATCCAAAAACCAAATCAATCCAAACCTAAAATAAAGCCAAGAAAAAACCACAAAACCACAGCCAATCTGAAAAAAAAAAAATCACCTCCTGTTGGAAAACCTTGTACTTTTAGTAGCAAGGATTGCATCCTTGTTATAATCTGAGCTCCTGGCAAATTAGTGTCTGTTGACACGTATATACTATGAGTACATTGTGAGTCTCAGAGCTTCAAAATATCTGCAATATGGACTAAAAGATTAACTATAAATTGTAGTAGACGCAGTTCCCAGCACAAACCAGTCTACTCAATATTCATGAAACTGGGTGTTGGGTTTATCACTGGCAGATTTATTTCCTAAGAAACTTGAAAACTCAGCAAAAACAATTTCCCTGCCAAACACCAACCAATTTCTACCCATAGTTTAATGGATCTTCTTTCAATCAATCATGACATTGCTGCAATTCTCATCTGTGTACTCACACACAGATATATATATATTTGTCTTCTTTTGTATTAGTGTGTGGTATTTATCAGCAACACAAACATGGCATCATTTTTAAAAAAGAGGATAGGTCAAAATTATGGTTGAAAACAACCGAGTAGAAAAGAAATTTAATTTATTGCATTGCATAAGTGTTCCTCTGCTTTTCTCTTTCTTTCTATCAATTGCCTCTGCAAGCTGTTCCAGCAGTGAAACTGCTGGCAAGTTGTTTGTCATATTCCTAACCTAGAAATTAAGGCACTTTATAATAGAAAAACCCCAACAGGAGCCACCTTACAAATACTTTGTAAAGCCTGAACAATTTTTATTACCATAAATGCCACAGTGGTGTGACAAAGAAACCCTGGTGATGAACACAGGATAAAAGAAAAACTGTTTTACAGCTTGCTTGTAGGAATTCTAACACAACTGAATTGTAATTTCCCTTGGGTTATGAATAAATCTCTTTAGCAATTTTAGTGAAATCATTGACATTTCCTTGCAACTTATTTTTTAAATGAAAAAGAGAGTTTATGCCAAAAATAATAATAATAACAATAATAATACTATTATTAGAATTTTAAATATCACATTTTTTATAAATGAAAGACCAAAAAATATTCAAATGTTAACTTCACAAGGAAATATGAGAACCAACTAAATAATGGAATGAATTGCTTGCAAATGTCTAAAAGTGATATATAGCTATTTAAGTATTCCTAAAGTTGCATTTTGAATTTCAACATACCTAATTTTAAGAAATTTTGAAATATCAGATTTTTTTCAACTTGAAAAGGGAATCCAGTTTTTAATGCTCTCTGATAGCACAATATACATCTATTAATAAGGTATGTACCACCTTCAGAAATATGAAGCATGATCTGATTTATTGAAGCTTTTGTCTATCATGGAGTTGAGTAATATCACTGTATTTTTCAGTTCACAACAGCATTGTCATTCATTTAAACTTAAATGTTTCTACTGTGCATATTTGTCAAAAAGTACTTTCTTTAACATCATCATTAGTTTAGAAATTTCTAAACTTAGAAACATATAATTTAGAAACATATGTAAAATTAAGACTCTACATTATGAAGCCAAAAGCTTGTCTGTTTCCATCAAATACCTCTGTGAGAAATTTATTGTCGTTTAATTTGCTTGTTCACAATTTACATGAAGATCGTGTGCACTGTGTTTGAAAGAATTGCTTAGGAGGATGTTTGCCATATTCAATCTGTGACAAACTAAATTTTATGGAAATGTTTAGAAGGATAATATTTTCTATTCCTTTGAGGAACTGTACCTGTACAGCAGAAAGGAATCCATACAATGTCAGAACTGATAGGGAGCAAGCAGGAAACTGGCAGTGTGCACAGTTTCTTGGAGGTTCCTACAAAACAAGTCTGCCTTTGGCAAATTCTGAATTCAAGCCTCAATAGTGAGAGTGGGGCTGTGCTTAAATCCAGAAAAAAAAAAAAAATCTGAAAAAGAATCTAGGCTATACTGAGGACTATATAAATTACTGGCAAGCAAAGCATTTTTTAAATATTTTTTTTAGTTTAATATGTCAAATCTGACATTTTCTTACATAAATGTGTAAGGCATTTCTTAATGAAATGCATAACATACACCTATTCTGCTCAGGTTACCTGCAGGTTATCTTCAAACTTCCAGGGAGACATGGGGGGACAGGTGCTTTTAGTTCTCTGGATATCTCTGAGTAGCTTTTAGCTAAACTTCCTTGAACTCCTCGCAGACATGTGCTTTGCTGTTGAGGAAGACCGAGCTCTTTATGAGATATGTGGCATCAGGTCACCACAAACTTCAGCTCAAACAGAATCCCTTCCCTAATGTTCCTCTCTGCCTCTCCTTCCTCGTCACACTTTTCCCATTTTCCATCATGGATCTTCTTCATGTCCTTCAGGAACAGTCTGCTCCAGAAGAGCTCCTCCATGGTACACAGTTCTACTAGGAGAGCTGCCTCTGTATGGTTTTCTTTCCATGGATAACAGTTCCTGAAAGGAATCTGCTCCAGCATGGGCTGGAACATGGGCTGCAGTGTGGATATCAGTGTGGTTATCAGCTCCATTCTGAGTTCTCTAAAAGCTGCAGGGAAATCACTGTCTCAGTGCCTGAGCTACAGATTTTTTTCTTTTACATGCACTGGTATCTTCTGTTTATTGTGATCTTAGTGACTCAGGAATTATGAGATTGCTGGAAACAAACACATGCTTTGTGTGAGGAGGACACACAGACCTCTCCTTCAAAAGCTGAAAACTTCCAAATAAGTACACAATTTATTTTATTGAGGCTTAAGTTAATTATTTAAATCAGTTAAATAATGTGGCAAATGGACTGCTGGAATATGGGAAGCAAAAAAGGATGTCTGCAACAGGAACAGCAATGAATCCTTTAGCCTTCACAGAAAAAGGGAAAGGCAGATGAATATCATCTGTGGAAAACTGAGGACTTCTCTGGGGCAAGATATGGAGAAAATTATCTGTAGTAAAATCAGAACCTTTTCTGAGCCTATAAATATTGCCATCTTCTTAATACTGTAGAACTTAATTTTAAATATGTAGGCAGTGGGTTAAAAGAAAGAGAGAAAGCTTTCCTAGCTCCCATATCAAACAAAGTAGTGCTGATGCTGATATTTAAGACTGATATGTTAGAATAAAATGACACAGAATATTGGATTGCTTTTAAAAATGAATATTTCTACCTTTTGTTCCCTCCAATCCTCTTTGCTTTAATCTCTAATAATCCAAATTCCATTGTTCGATTCTTTACAGACTTTTTAGTGTAAGAAGCTGACTTGTCAGCAGTAAATGCAGTTTCTTTGTATAAGTGAATGTCTGTATAGTGAGCTATAACATACAATAATGTACAAAAATCAATATGTAGTGCTCCAAGATATCTGTCTATTAATTGCCAGCAGTGATAGATTGATGCTTGTTAAAATATATTCAATTCATGCTGTAAGATCTCAAAGTGCTGAGTAGAAAAAATGCCAACTAGAAATACCCAAGTCAGCATAAAAGATTATCAGTAAGTTTTCAAAAATATTGAAATACTAGTCAGCAGAATAAAAACTACACATCTGTATGATTTTGATCTTTTAAAGCTAAGAATACTCCAGTGAAATGTAATAGGACACTGTATAAAATACCATCAGTAGTTAGCCTGTCTACCAAGTGTACAGTTTAAGTCCTAAAAATTTACATTAAGAAGTAAAAGCAGGTACCAGCCTCCTAGTGTCAGGTCTCATGACAGCAACAGAAGAAAATAGGGCAGTGCTTATGATCCCTGCAGGGAGTTCAAACTGCAAATGGCCAAGTATAAAACTGGGTTGCTGCCTGCTCTGCTCACCCACAGGTTTAGGCTGCAAGCTTGATGGCTGTCCCAGCTAGGAAGTGGCCATGCAAAACTACCTGGAAGCCTGAGTTCTCCAGGGAATTAGAAGTATAGCATTTTTGAAAATAATTACCATTTTATAAAAGTACAAGGTGATGGTGGGCTGCTGAAAAAAAAAAAAAAAAAAAAAAAAAAAAAAAGTTATGCTGTCATTTCTACCCAAACTGACCTCAAAAGGACCAAAATAGCTATACAAACCTCCAGGTTGCATAGGGTTCCAGAATCAGGGAACCCCTCTAACACCTAAACACAGTGGTGGATGTCACAGTGTCAAGTGTGTCCAGCTAGAAATACTTTTAAAACAAGTGTCTACATTACAAGAGACTCACCACAGACAGTTCTGTGTCTCAGAGTGTGAGTAATAGATCAATATTATTGACTGTGTGCTGTCCCAGGCTGAGCAATGATCTGGCCTTAAAGCCATGCAAGGGGAAGATAATCTTGAACTCAACCTTGAGTTGGCTGGCACAAGTAACCTACAACATGAGTTACTACTTGGGCAGAAGGAAGAACCTTCCCCCAAGGAATACCTATATAGAAAATACAATGCTCTGAGGGTGAAGAATGAAGATATGAGTAACAGAGGAGGATTTGGGAGAAGCTGACCATGAGAACTTGATCCAATTACCCACCTACATTAAAACCAGTGCCACCAGAAAAGTACCTAAAGTAATCAGAGATTTCTTGTTGAGATCCACCAATGAACCCATTACCATCCAGGCAATATCTCTAGAGAATTTTTTTAATTTCTACTAGTCCATGTAAGGTCCAATGATACTGTGATCAGGAAATTCATTGTCAGAAGTATTTATTATTATTTTCAGTTTGAGCTTATGAAGTCAAATTCAGTAATTCTTTAACTTTTTTGCCATTTCAAAAATGCTCGTGCTAACAATAATAAAAATATATCTCATTGGAATAGTAAAAGCTTTCCAAACAACATGCAAGACACATTTTTTAACTAGAAGACCTTCCATATAATCATAAATTGATAATTTTATGTGGTTTGGATTATTGTATTCTTTAATGTATATTGATACATGTGGCAACAGTGATAAAATCATAGGATGGTTTGGGTTGAAAGGGACATTAAAGATCATCTTGTTGCAGTCCCCCTGCTTACTGGAATGGCAGGAACACATTCCACTAGATCATGCTGCTCAGAGCCCCATCCTAAATGGCCTTAAAGTCAACTAAACTTCTTAAAAAGTTTTCTTTCGCGTATAGTAGGACGCCTCCTCCTTTTTAAGCACCACTATGTTCTTTATATTTTATCATTGCTCTTACTATTAAAAGTGAGTCTGCACATAAAATAATTACTTACGAGGAAACACTTGAAAACACTTGAATAAAGTAGTTATAGTATTAGATTAGTTTTAAAGAAACGTGGGAGCATGTGCTGTTTTGAAGTTTTATGGTCAATGGTTCAGCTATTTCCCGCTTCCTCATTTATGATATATGCCCAAATATTCCTTCCTTTAACACGATTATATTGGCTTTTCACATAATTTAATTTAAAAGCATTCTGCTTTTGATATTGTCTTCTATGAAATTGAAGACAATAAGAAAATAAGAAATGGCAACAAAAACTTAGTGATATCTGTATTACATCTTTATGGAATATGTGTTTCTTTTGTGATGGACCAGACTAATATATCACCAGAGTGGCAGCTCTTATCACAGCTGCTTTGATGATCTATTAATATAGCATATCATCATAGTGCTGTCACTGTAATAATTTAGTATTGGGCTATATCACCAGATTGATGATGAAAAAGACCTGTGCCCAAGACAGAAATCACTGAGCTTTGTTGAATTCTCCCAAGCCTCCATTTGTGTGTACACTTGAATAGGTCTACAGAGACAAAAGTGCTAAAATAGTTTAATGGTCCCCTACTCTACCTGCTTTCTATTTCTATATTCTGTTTTAGTCTCTTTCATTTCCACCCCATTTATCCTTCCAGATTCTCTTTCCTTTTGCAGTTTTCAGCTTCTATTACTTCTGCCTACTGCCCTTTCCCTCTTTATCCTGATATAGGATAGCACAAGTCTGGGGTAGGCTGTAGTCTTCCCTGCTATCCACTGTCTCCTGTCCTTTCCTATTCTTCTTTTCCACCATTAATTGCATTATTCTATATTTATTACTCTGGCTCTGATCCTTCTGTCAGGCTAGGTTATCCCTGTGACACCTATTCTACCTTTCTGAAAATTTTGACCACTGGCTTAAAAAAGCATATTTCATTTGAATTCTGTAATTGCCATAACATGTGGATTTTAGTGCCTGTCTTTTCCTTCATTATCTCCTACATATTTTCAATGAGGTGAAATGAGGCATGGTGAGGTGAAGCAGAGAGGGAAGGCAAGGCAAGGCAAGGCAAGGCAAGGCAAGGCAAGGCAAGGCACCTAAATGTTCTTACAGTTGGTCAGTAATTGAAATAGGATATGAGCTGAGAAAAATATGTTCTGTAGAAGGACAGTTTGTCCACTTGTATTGTCTTTTGATTTGTCTTGTCAATAAACAGCAATTTAGCTGTCATTTTTATTAAGAGCTCACAGTTCTCTAAACAGAAATCTACAGGTCTGGAATAACAAGTTGAAATATTGTGCCATGCCTTGGGTACCATGTAAAAGTCACAGATCAAGAGTTTTTTTATTTTTTTTTTTAACTTAAAATATTTTATCTCAATCTCATAAACGTTATAACATCTTCAAATTTGATTTGTTTTGTAAATACAAAATCATGTATATAGGTGATAAAATCTCGATGTTACGATTGTCAGCATAGACTTTTCTCATTTTTCTTGCCATGTCTTTCATCCTAGGAGAATTTGTTCCTCATATGCTTTTAGAGGTGAGTATTTCAGCACTCCTGTGTTGAAAAAGAAATGTTCTCAGGTGCAAGTAGGGTAGTGGTTCTATAAACTCTTCATTGGAAAATTTCAAGTGTTCTGGAGGTGGCTGTATTTTCTGGGTGTTTTAGGGGTTTCGGGTTTTTATTCCTGCATTTTAAGTAAGTACTTTTGTAGGGTTTTCTAGATTCTATTGCTCATGGGAAAAAAATTCTCTATTTTATTAATATGCTGGTTTTGGCTGGGATGATTTTCTTCATAGTATTTACTATGGGAATAAGTTTTGAATTTGTGCTGACAAGAGAATTGATGATGCAGAGATGTTTTAGCTGCTGCTGAGAAGTGTTTACACAGTGTCAAGACATTTTCAGCTCCTCACCTCATCCCACCAGCAAGGAACCTGGAGGTGCACAAACAGTAGGAAGGGGACACACCCAGGACAACTGACCCCAACTGACCAAATGGATGTTCCATAGCATAAGGCATCATGAGCACCAATAAAAGATGGTGGATGAAGTTTCAAGGTGACTCTTTCTTTAAAATCAGTCTGCTAGATCTTTCCTGCAGATGTCTGCCTGGAGAGGTCCTGAGCCACCCTAGGAAGTGATGACAAGAGCACTACACATGCACAGGCACAGTCCTGGTGTGCAGATATACCACAGTTACAACAAAATGAAAAGTGTGACTTTCATGGCTGTCATGCATAAATTAGCTACCATAATTCTTGCCAGTCTTTTGGACTGCAAAAAATATGGAATCTGTTCTTTCAAATAAAATTGGAGTAAGACTTTTGTGCCTCACTCTCCTAATTATGTCAAAGAAATGATAATTGTAGCAGGGAAATACAGAATATCCAGACTAAAAAATATGATGCCAAAAGACTTTGAAATAAATTTCAGTATTGGTAATACCTGCAACAAAACTGCAACACAAAACTAGATTAAAATGCCTCTTTTTGTCATTCTTAAAGTGTATACCTTGAGAAAAATGGTATACTAACATGAGTCATTTTCACAGGATCTCTTTTAAATTGTATAGAAAGGGAAAGGTTGGTCATAATCTGATGAAAAGTCTTCTTTTTGAACAACCATAATTTCATTTTTAGATAGAATGCCATTTCACAGTTTTAAAAATTTTAATTTTTCATAGACATTCAGTGTCAATCACAAAGTGATCAAACATGAAGGGCGTGAAAATGTCCTTTTTTCTAGGACTTCTGCTTATTCTCTACTAAAAGCAAAATTTTCTATTTCTTATACTTCTCTTATCTTTTTTCTCTCTCTTTTAATGATATGGCAAGTGATTTTCTCTGCCAAGTCAAACCAGTAGAGTAATTTTTCAGAATAAGATTCTGAAATACAACACAAATGATAGAACTGAGAAAAAAAAACCAAAAACCTCTAAATTCTACTTGATTATCTTTTAATCCAGACTTGCCACGAAAAGTAAGAGGATGCAAAATAGAATCAGACATTCAGTCCAGCTAGGCATAAATGCCTCTTGGTTATGCTACTATTTCTTTACAGCATGAACTAAAACTTGCTGCAACCAATGAAAATTTCTAATGAGCTTTCAATCAGACAATAGGATGGTAAAGGAATGTTTTCCTAACTGTTTTCCTAATTAGTTTTGGTATTTCTTTGGATTTTTCAGTCTTTCTGTTTGCCAGATATTTTTAAATCTAGCCCAGCTATATTGTCATTTGTATTTCAAATGCAGGAGGGGAGAAGCAATAGCACAGAAAATGTGAGTAAATAGCATTTCACCTATAAAACAAAATATATATGAGAAAAAAAGCACATAAAACCTAGATGCAGTCTGTCAGGCATTGCTTGAGAAGGCATGAACTGTTCACTGATATTGAACAATTTATTGAGGAAAGCTGTAAATAACAATGTAGTACAACTTGATGTCTTGCTTTAATGCTCTTGCTAGAGCTCACTCTCTGCACTCTGTGCTCAAACTGATGGGTAGAAGAAGTTAAAACCTGAAAACACATATTCAGATGGCAGTGGGTCAAGTCACTGCAAATATTCCCTTTGGCTTCCTTTCAAAGGCTTCAAAAAAATGGAGTAATAATTTTTGGAAGATTTTAAGCTTGTTGGTTCTGCACCAGACATTTTTAAGAACACAAAGTTGACAAGAATTCTCTTTGCCTTGAAGTACTGCTCCTAAAGATAGCATAATGGTTTCTGCATTGCCAGAAATTTAAAACTTTAGTACATTCTGAACATTCTTTCACTTTCCAGGGAGCATTTGCTGAAATGTTTCTCCTGAATATTTCTGAGCTGTTGTTTAACCTCTGATTATCACCTGACATATTACCCAAAATTAAGTAGTGAGCTCAAAAATGGTCAGAAGCAAAAATGCAGTTTAATCTTCAAAGCATGGAAGTGCAAAACTGTTTTTTGAATGGTAGTGTTTAGGCACAAATTCACTGCACTTGTCCCTAGAAATGAAAATGTGCAAGAGTTAGGTATCATATCATATACATGCTTATATGCTTATAGATTATTTTGATCTTCTCTTTCCTTTTCCTTTGACAATGTGGTCAGATTTACAGAGACTGGAGAAGCTTAAATGAAGTAGTTCTATTTTCTCTGTTCATTGCAGTAAATGAAACCCTTATAATAGTCTATTATATTTTACATTTTTCCCATTACTATTTTAAAAAATATCGTGCTATTCTAGGAAATGGCTTTTTATTTTTTTTTTATTTAATTTATGAACTTAGATTTGTGACCCTTTTTTACTTCAGTGTGCAGCAACATATTAGTCACAAACAGTCAACAGGAAGACTTCAAAAAAGCATATATTAGTGGATTCAAAATTAAACATAAACTCTTTATATAGGAAAAGGTCAATAAATATCAAAGTTTATTGTTCTAGTTAAAAAAAGCAGAAAGAAAATTACTTTTGATTATGTTTTCATTTGAAATAGCATAAATTAAAATGCAAGTCACTGTACAGAATATACAAATAGGACCAAATTCTGGTTGTGGTACCTTTCCTCATTGTCCTATATCCAATAGCATTGATGTGAAACACCAGGGGGCACATCTTAACAGAAAACTTAGCATACCTTAATACATGTAGTTAAGCAACAATTAGGAAATTCAGTGTAATTAAACTACTTCCACTGTGAAGCTGGAATAGAGGCAGGAAGACTTGGACTAACTGCATTTTACATTGTAGGATTTTGGAATCCCTAATGGCAGTTCAGAGCAGTCAACCTGCTGAACCCTTCAGTGGTCAGTCAGCAAATTTACTCTATGGCTGAATGAAGACACTAATTAAAAAGTGCCAAGGAAAAGGACAACATACAAATTATGCTTCTTGGGAGCTATATCAAGAACTGCAGAGGGGTGTTTCTTTTTGGTTTAAATTTTCAAGTTGAAAGGTAGATCTATATTTTCTTAGAATTTTATTTTACAGATATCTTGAGTATACATAGAAAGATAATATCCAAACACTGAGAAATCGATTTAGACATTTAAATTACAAAAACTTTAAATTAAATGCCACAATTTGCATGTAGTTTCTTTTTCTGAAAAATAATAAAGTGATTCTTCCAACTGTTATCCCCAAGCAATAATTTGAATTGAAGAATAAATATATGTGTATGAAAATATTCACCTGTGAGATCTTCAGAATTCAGCAATAAATAAATATTCATGGTATTGCTCTCTTTTCTAAAGTATGACACCAGAAACTAAAACACATTTATTTTTAATGGAATACATGCTCTAAATGACTTTAGTTCAAGAAATTGAACTTTCATGAGTACAGTTGTTATCCTTTAAGCTTCTAATTGCTCAAGGTTATTACGTGATAGTAATTATTTAGTAATTATCCTTTTTCCAGTATTCTAGTCACTGACATTGAAAAACTGCTTGTTTTCCTTTTTTTCATGAATGCAATACATATTCAGATAGAGGTTTATGTGTACCATTTTAATTGAAAATAAATTATAATCAGAATATATTTGCTTAGAAATAAGAAGTCACATAGCTGTGTTAATGCTTCATTGTTTATTGTATGTAATAAATAAATGACAGCTCTTACATGCAGAAAAAAATTGGAAATTACTTTGATGAAAATCCATGTTTATTTCTCACGGTAATGTGATAATGTAATTTGATAGATCTCTTCATTGTTGAAAGGTTTTAGACCATCTGTCTTTTAGAAACATTATTTGGCAGTACTTGGCAGCCTAAAGATAATTTCAAAATGAGATTATTATTAAATATGATGTTTGGCACTTTGGAAAAAAATATATTTTCCAGTAATGATTTTTAAAATATTAACTTTGTTGTCTTGCATTCCTGCTCTTATACTGAAAAGTACTGAAAAGTTGCTCATTGCATACAAAACATTATGAGACCTAATGAACACCTGTTTTTCTTTTTTAAATTTTGAGGTGTTTTAATGTTTTATAAATTAAATTTTAATCAGAAGATTTTATATAGATAGTATAAAAGCTCTTGTTTCGTAACTACATTGTTGCAAATCCTTACCACTTCACAGATTTAACAACATATTGTTCACTTTTGCTGTTTTTGAGTATGCTTTGTGTTTCTCATGTAAGATAATATTTTAAAATCTTAAATGGTGGCTCTGCAAAGTGCTTATGTGACACCGTAGTAGAAAATTATTACTAATATGTTGGTTGCTAAGTTTTCAAATGCTTTTAAAGATTCATTTAGACTCCCATATTTTATTGAAAGACATAACATCAATGCTACTATCAAATTCTGTAAGAATAAAAACACTTCCAAGCACTTTAAGGAAAGCTGTGAAAGCAAAGAAAAAAAGAAAGAACTAGTATGCCAAAGTAAAGCAATCTGCATTTATTCATTTTCAAAAATTTACATGATTCTGTGCTACATCTCTAATAAAAAGACTTATCAAATTTATCAAGGAGAAGTTTCACAACTTTTTCAAAAAAGTGGAAATACATTATCAGTTAACACTGGTAAGATTGCAGATCCTATCTGAGACTAGAACTCTGCTGTGCTTTTGTATGTTTCTTGAATTTAGAATGTGATATTCCTCCTCCAGTTTTTTTTCTTTTTTAATATCTATGTACCTTTACATAATTTTTTTACCATAGTGTTTTTTAAAAAAATTAAACCTCTTGTCTTCTAAAAGTAGATAACTTAAATGGAATCAAGCTCAAGTTCCTCTCCTTTCACATAACGTAAATGTATTACCCCTTTTTTAATTATACTTTTTATATCAATTATGGATTAGACCTGAAAAACTGAGAAGAGATTAACTTTCTAAATATCTTTTTTTACATTAAAATGTGCTTAAAATTATTAAAAATCAGTAATGACATAACCACCACAGATTGAAAGAGCAGCAAGGAATAAAATAGCATTGAGAGAATGAATACAATTAATATTGTTTTATGAAAAGTATTTCAGGTAAATATTTTTTCTACCTTTTAATTTTTAAAATGTATTTTGAAATTACTTTTATCTAAATATCATCACACATTATCTTACAAAAATCAAATATTGCTGTTAGAGTCTGTATTTTTTTATTTGTTCAAAAATTTATTACAAAATGCTTTCACATTGTATTTCTTTTAGTCTATCTATCAAAGCTTTTTTAGTAACTTTGATTCTATCAAAGTAGAGGATTAAATCTAACTACAGCAATCTTAATGTCTAGAATAAGGTAATAAAATAAAATGTCAATAGTAGGATAGATTAATTATTTCTTACAGATAATAAAATTGAGAAAAACAATATACTGTATTGAAAATGACAAAAAAATCCCAAGTTAGAATATTGCTTTTAAATCAAATTTTAATGTGTAATGTTGTTAGAGGAAAGTACACCACTCAGGATTTGACAGGCCAAGAGAGATGAGGCTCCATAGCCCCAGGTCCCAGCTACAGAAGGGTTGAAAATGTCCAGCAGACACAAGTACACAAATCACACACACACAGAGGTACATGCACATGTACTTACATGCATACATGGGCAACACTCCAGTTCTCACACAGTCATTTCATTGGCTTGAAAACAAGCAGCACCAATGGGCTCAGCTTTAACCTGACCTTCCCCTCAGGTCACAGAGTCCCTGGCTCACCTGCTCTCACCCCAACTGCTGCAAGCCAGACTCCCACAGATGCACACAGGTATGAGAGGCCCTGACTGGGAAACAGCTGAAAACAGCTCACAGCCTCATATACACAGGACCAAGAGTCCACAACCAGGTTAGAGTTAGATAGGAATTTAATGGGAAGACATGGCAGATGTCTCTAATCAAGCACTGAGCATAGCCAGACAAACACACGAACCAGCTCCTACCTTATATTCCCTTATCCTTCTCTTTCCCACAATTGTTAGTCCCCAAATCATCTCCCTTTTACTGCCATTGGTACCTCCTATAAATACCCCAAAGTGAGTTTTGTGCAATTCCTAAATGTTCTTCCCCTGTATCCACTAACAGTCCCCAGCCACTGAGCAGCAACCCTGATTAGTCTGAAAAGAGTTCTGGAGAATTCTCTCCTCTTGACTCCTTCAGATGGGTTTCACACTTGGATACTTAGGCTGAGGCTATTATGCTAGGTTTCCAGCTTGCCATTTTGGTTCCCTTTGCTTTTCTGGACTTGTGAAGATGGACCTTTAGTGGGCTGATGACCCCTGTGACAGGCCTGGGAAGAGCCAGGCAGAGTATGTCTGGGGCTCCTCACCTGCCATAGTCTCTCTGTCTCTCCTTCATGGGTGTGGAGACAAGATTTTTTTAACCACAAAATCTACCAAATACTTTTCTAGAAAATTTAATTTCCAATTTTACTTTAAATAAATAAAGAAATAAATATTAATGTGTTTTGACCAATTCTGGATATTAATTATTATTTTGGAATATTATACAGAAGTTGAATTTATTCTGAAGATTCCTTTAGGCACTAAAGAGGATGACAGCAGGCACAATAATTAGTAGACAGTATACCACCACTTTTGACAGTCTGAAAAGTGACTCAGTCATTGCAAAAAGCCTCTAGGACTGTGAGAAATAAATCACATCAAGTAAAAGAAAAAACAGTGTAGATAGCAGCTGTGGAAAAATATGTGTTGAGGCTTATTTCAATTAGAGTCGCACAGATGAAAGTGAGAAAGGTTGGATTGATTGCAATTCAAAGAGATAGGAACTTAACTTCTGTCTCCAGAGAAGCATTGAAAGATGACTGAAAAGCACAATTTTAAGAGAAACATCTGTGGTAGAACCACCATGGATTCAATTTCAGCACTTCAGCCTGTATTTCTAAAGTTGTAAAATGACTATAACCTTAAACAACTAAACTGAGGTTAGAAACTTCACAGGAAGCATGGGTTGACACAAATTGATCTGACAGGTGAAGGAAGCCTATAGCTCTGTCTTAGTGTCCTCATTGGGAGATAATTTCATCAGAAGTGGATCCCCAATAGTTTTGATTTTATGCATTTTGCAGACCTATAACATCCGTAATATTTTATTTTATGGAACCACATTTGAGAAAGTACTGATGTCAATGGAAAAAATTAGTTAAAAAATAGCTGGTATCAAAATGTTAGTACTGGTCAAGGTCATTTTATGATTGAGAACAGAAAGTGCTATTTTTTGCATGTAATTAATTAGACACTTACATGCTAGAAGTCATGATAATGAACAGACTTGAACTTACACTCTGTTCTTCTCTGTTTATAAAATATGTAGGCATGAAACGAATCCACTTGAGTGCTATGCCCTTAGCAACCCAAGGCTTGCTTCTTCTTATGGCATGATTACTTATTCCTAGCTACCTATTGAAGGAAGCCTTTAGAACCTAAGAGTTTCTTTTCCTTTAGGGAGAAAAAAAAAAAAAAAAAAAGAAGTAAAAAAAAGAAGGATGACATCTTTCCAAAGGCATCACAAATGCAAAATACATTGAGTAAGTCTGAGGATATGTATAAATCTACATGGGATCTGTGGAAGAAATATGACAGCACACAGTTTTTGTGAGACAATATTATAATTTAGTCACTCCCCAATGCAATCTGGCATTTTTAAAAAACGTATATATATTATTTAGGTAATTCTCCTTAAAAAGGGACTAAAGATGTAGATAATACCATTAACCGAAAAGGAAATAGATCTTATTGTCACCTTAGTCCAATATTGATACCAAGCATCAGGTCTGACACCCTGAATGTGCACAGAAAACATTGGCCAGCATGGGAAAGCTGTAGACATGAAGCTGCATGTGCAAACTGGACTGACTGTACCATTGCTTGTCTTTATCAGTAAAGAGTGTGTTTAGAATGATTTTCTAAAGAATGCTGTCTAGGAGCCAAATCAGAAAGTTGCTGGGTCTGCATTTCCAGTTGTCAGATATATCTTTCAGCTGAGACTGGTAACTGGTCATATTAGTACTTCAATCTACTGTAAATAAAATCAGATTCATTTAAACTGCCAGAGAAATTACTTGTAACTCTACTTTAGAGAATGCAAACCAGCATTTGTGTATGTCTTGTACGGCAAATTCAGATAGCATAAGATATTAAAGGAAAATATTCTCCTTCAATATTTCCCTTACCCTGACTTATTTGTCTAGTGCTTAAGGTGCTTACCAGAGAGAAAGATAATCTTTGATGTGTGTATTTCATTCAATATCTGTCAAGAGTAAAAAAAATTAGCAAAAAATTGGTGGAACAATTCTTGTTTCTTTAAGTATAGTCCTAGAAAACAGACTTCTTGTCCAAGTGAATATCCTGAACATATGTTTGAAGAGTTTCACTCTCACTTTCTTTCCAAGGACTATTTTTTAATCTTTGCCATAGGTGTGAATACTAATCCTTTGGATGGGAAAAAGTGAGGTTCCTTGTACTTTCATATTTAGCTAGAGTTGGCTGCAGACTAATATTTAAAATAAGGTGCTAAGGGGAGCCTGGAGATGTGAAAAGTTTTAGCAGAGTTTTTAGTTTGCTTTGTTTTGTTCTGTTTTGTTTTAATGAATTCTCTAAACTCTGAGGCACTTCTTAAAAAAGTTAAATATTACTGGTTCTCCATTTAGTTTGTTGAAAAAGTAAAAAGTCCTTCCATTGGAAAAAGAAACTTAAGAAGAAAATTTTAAATGAAGATAAAGTACAAACCGGCCAGATTTATGATGTTTTAGCTAGATTTAGCAGGGGGAGTAGGTGGGGGATGGAGCTTTAAGTAATAAGACACAAGCCCTCCTGTTAATCTAGAATCAACAGGGGAAAACTATTGTGCAATGCTTCAAAGGAGTTAGGACATGTTCCCCTGAGAAGTTGACAGATGATACCCAACTCTATATCAACACATGGCTAACAACCAGGAGTTGGTAGCCCTTGTCCATCTAGAAACATGATCTATCTGCTATCAGTGAAAAGAGCTGGAATGAATTGAATTACTGAAACATTGCAATGAGCAGCTATAAAACATTCACAACAGACAACAGGGAAGGGAGGAGAGATGGGGGTTTTTCTCTTTGTAAAAAAAAATGGACTGACTGCATAGAATAGTCTTTCAAAAGCACTAATGAACTAGTTGAGAGATTATGGGTGAAAATTAGGGCCAAGATAACAAAGGAAACCTCACACTTCATGTTTTAGATGAAGAGATTCTTACTTCAGTTACTTAGAACAAAATGATTACATTAACTTCATGTAGATTTTTTTGGGGGGTTTTTTTTTTTTTTTGGTTACCAAAAGGTAGTCAATATAATATCAAACATATAGTCTTGAAGATAAATGAAAGCTGTAAATCTAAAAGCTAAATATGTAGTGATGTAAAAACCAGCAAGTGCTTCTAGGCCTGCCATTCTTCCTAAATATATACGGTTTTGAAGTAATACAGAAAGCTTAAGATATTAAAAATATGCAGTTTAGATGTACATAAATTATAGATAAGACATTACAATTCCCTGTGTTTTGGGAAAAAAAGTTAAATTTTTATGGGAAAACAGAAATTCTTATCCTTTTCTTTAAATATAGTTACCTGTAATATTTTCTTTTCAGAAATTACAAGAGATTAATTAATAATGTAACGGCAAATCAGAACAACTATATCTGAAAGATAGCAGCAGATCTTCTACCTAGAATCTAGTTCTCTTGCTTGCAATAGCAAATGGAAAAGAGTCCTAAACATTTAATTTGGACAATGACCCAAATTTGCAAGGGACAAATGAAGCTGATTAACTGCTACTATTCTTCATCTCTATTAACTAGATAGAGCTTTTACAGTATGAGACTGGAAACCGGCCTTATTGGGTTTTGCAGGACCAAGCAGCAAAGATAGATGATAATAAATTGACATGATAAAAAGTTGCAGCCTTTGCTAATGTCGTGTCTACAGATTCCTTCTTTAACTTTAGGGGAAATTAATCACCACAGGGCATTGTATTTCGGATTCCCTACTAGGCAACAGCAGTATCTCAGGAGAAGATAAAATGGTAAAAATGGGGTTAGATAGATAACAGAGACCTACTTTATGATGACCTATATAAAGCTATAGTTATAAGCTATAGTTATAAAGTTATATGTTATTTAGTCATATTTTTCCATTTCTTTTGTATATTACTGAAAATATAAATACTTTAGTTTTTCATTATATTTTAGGGTTGTGGCGGTTTTGTGGGGGCGTTTTTTTCTTTGTTTGTTGTTACTTTTTTGTTTGTTTTTGTTTGTCTTTTCTTTTTTCTTTTTTTTTTTTTTTTTTTTTTCTTTTTTCTGAGCATCAGCTGGACTTCATTCCGTAATGCTCAGAAACAGAAAAAATCAGGTAATGCATGGTACGGTCAAGTGTCATGCAGCAGTACAATAAAAGAGTTCAGCAAGAGGCTAGAATCATGTAAAATATTTAATACAATCTATGGCACTTTCAGACCAGTTCATCATGAGTACCAGAATTCTTACAGTACTTTTTACACTCCCCAATTGGAAAAAAAAAAAAAAAAAAAAAAAAGTAATTTTTTACTTAAGGATGGGAGTCATAGAAGACTAAGAATTCCAATTTGCATCACTGTATACTAGGTTGTCTTAATAAATGTAGTAATGATGAAAATTATTTTAAAACAGCCCATGGAACACTCTAAATGTGCTGCAACATGCATTACACCAGTCTATTTGGGGATAATTGAATACATGTTTATCACAAGTGCCTTTTATTAAGTGTCTTTGGAAAAAAAAAGCAGCTGAACTTACACTATGTGACTGCCAGCAATTTCAAGAATATATGCTCATTCAATTTTAACATCCACGTTAACATCTGCAGCACAATCCCTTCTGTTATTTCCATGGAATAAGCAGAGTAGGTGTAAATACCAGCATCAAGTGCTGGATGTTAACTTAATGTCTCTAGCCAACCTCTGCATCTGTAACTGAATAGAAAGGCTTTTGCTGATAAAAAATATCCCTTACTTATAAGTATCATTTAACTAATTCAGCAAAAACATTAGTATTTTTTTATTTGATTGCTATGAGTGTTATTTTCTCTCAATTTATTTCTGAATTATGTGTTCTGATGTGGATTAGTGCATTCAAGATATTTAATTATCCATATGCTTGGTAGCTTATATATCTGTTCTGTGATGAATTTGCAGTATTTCTTCATGAACTTAAGGCTGAGAAATTGTTCTTTGTATTCAGCTGAATGCCTGCTGACTAATGAAGTGGACATTAGACTTTGGTGACATGTAGGATTCCTCCAGGCTATAATGTTCATTTTTCACTTGTAAAAGATGCCCTTGCTTCTGTAGTAAGGACCCTTACTATACTATTCTTTGTATCCTTAATTCTATGTTACTAATAAGAGAGCATACAGACATACAATTTGTGAACTGCAGTGCCATAAGTTTCTTCTGCAAGGGCAAGTACTTCATTCTTCATAGAATTCCATTCCTTTTCATAGCAAGAGATAATGGATAGATTCATAAAATATGCAAGCAGGATAAAAAAATCTCAGTTGATAAACTTTTACAGTTTTGAAAGGTTGAGTCAGGATTTAAATGTTTCAGTAATATACTGCACTGAATAGTTGCTTATATAGTACCAACACCCAAAAATATTCTACATGTTTTTTGCTGCCAAAGTCCTATATACTCAAAATATAATACTAAGCAAGTCAAATGTATGCGTGAACAATACTTTATGAGGTTTTTTCTTAAATGTATATGCTACTAACCTAGGTTTTCTTCAAGAAATTGCCAACAACAAATTTCAGACAAGAATTGTTTTATAGTTCTCAATGTGAGCATGCATAGATCCAAAGTCATATTTCTGTACTCTCATCCTGCATATTACTATTTATATAATTACTGCCTCTTCAGAAGTTATTTTTGTAGCCTAATTATTGCAATTTCTCACAGGAAAAGATCATCTGCCAATGCAGTTTCTCAAACTGACTTTCAAATCAGAGGTTGTCATATATGCAAAATCTCCTTTCCACACTTAATTTGGAATTCTTAAGTCTATACTTTTATGGTTTGCAGAAAAAAATGGTTTCTGCTATCTTATTCTGTTTTCCCATGACAAGTCTGCATATGTATTTCAAGACTTTTTCTCATGCTACAAATAAAAGTTCTACCTCTGTTTCACAATACCACCTATCAAAAATGAATGTTTCTGTAGTCAGTTGTAGACATAACAAACTTATTGGAAATGGGTTTTTAAAACTTTTTATTCAATTTTTCATTGCAATTAATACAATTTTAATATAAATTCTATGATTTCTCAGCATTGTTAATAAGAAGAGAAAAATTCTGTCAGATAATAACATATTTTGTACGAATAGCAGAAATTTCTAAAGCATTTATTATCTTTCCTTTATTAATGTGCAAAAACTTTCCTCAGTGTTGTCATGTTTAGACATGAGCTTCTCAGATATTGAAATGTTTTCAAAATTTTTCAGCTTCTGTGTTTGTGGGGTTCTTTTGAGAGCCCTTGAAATTGTTTATGTTTGGAAATACTTGTTCTGTCTCCTCAGCTGAGTCTTACGTGCTAGAGATGACTCACATAAGGCAATATATTTTAGTAGCCAGAATAAATCTTAGATATTGACTTACATCCTGAAGAAATCATTGTGTGTTCCTTCAGATTTTGAAAATAAATTCAGTTAAAAACTTATTATAGCCAAGGCAACAAACAAACCAAACCAAACCAAACGTAACCCATAAAAAGCCCAGACATGGATTTCTAATCCTAAAAGATTGGTGGGGGAGGAGTCTTCCATGTGTCTGGAGTCTCTAATGTAGATATATATTTTTAAGGTCAATATCTAGTCTTTTTTTTTTTAGAGTGAGTAGAAAACAAACAAGTATTTTTAACTATGTTTAATCTTTTCTTTAAAATATATTTTAAATAAGTCAGATGACTGATGGTCTAAACTGTCTATTTTTTCCTGTTGAAAGGGAAAGCCTTTTTCAGAACATTTATTTGATATCTCAACTGATTACTATTGCCCTGTGAGGACACACTATTTGTCTTTTTGTGTGTGAGGTCTATGTTATTTTTAATAAGAAAAATATTTCATTGAATTTATATAATACTCAGGTGTTTATCTTGGTCAGTTGCTTTGGGCTGATTGCACAAAGAATTCCTCCTAGTTATATATGAACCAGGATTTTTATTAACTTTATGTCCTGGTTCTGACGAGGACAGGGCTAATTTTTGCATTATCTGCAAAGGGAGGTGCATGGCTAGGACAGAGAGACTATTCTGTACCACCTCATGTCTTTGCTAGAGGTGGGTGGAAAGGAGTCTCTTTCCTGGAGAAGGAATTCTGGTTGTGTGACAGAGGAAGCAATCAGGGTAACCCTGGTTCTAAGCATTTTGCATGTTAACCACCCACCTCTCTCTTGTGCATTTTTGTTTTTAATAGTTTTGTTGTTACTGTTTGTTTTCTGATCTCATTGCTGGTGTTGTAAATTGTGGTTATCTCAAGCCAAGATCTTTAAATTTGTGCCTCCAGTTCTCTCCTCCATCCCACTGCAGGGGGGCAAGGGGAGGGCAGGAGTGAAAAAGTGGCAGTGTGGTTTGGAAAGCACTATTCCTGAACTATGACAGCTCATTTAAATACAGGATACAGACCAAATAATTTTATAATTAAAAAATATGTACTGAAATGAAATTAAACTTTCTGATATACATAGTATTTTTTTTACATCAACTGTCAAAATGTTTCCATCTTAAGAACTCAGTTTTGTGATTGAACAAAAAAACCCCACAGAATTCTCAACTTTTTGGGCTTAAATGAGCTCTCAGAAAAATCAACAATTGTCTTGCATATGCTACAGTAACTTTCCTTTTTATGTGATGTGAAATCTTACCACATGCCCCATTAGAGAAGTGTGTGGAAGAGACAATCAAATACTGTGAGACCTCTCTACATAAAGATATAAATATATAACTGACTTTTCTCTCATTTGGCAACCTTGAGGCTCAAATTTATTGGATGAAATGTATTTATACATGTATTACTAATTTTAATATTTTATGTGGGATATTTCTATTAGTGTTAACTGCTGCTGCAGATGTAAAAGTCGAGAACAAGTATGCATTGTGATCATATGACCTATTACAAAAAAAAAAAGGGAAGTATGCACTTGGATACTACTGATTCCAAGTTGGAGTTAAAGTCAAAAAATTAGATCACTTTCAGATGTTACGTGTGTCTCCAATTATTTTACATCTAAACCGAAGTATAAAAACTTTTTTTAAAAAATTGTGGTTCTGAAGTACATCTAGATAAATTAATATTGAAGTAAAGAATTCATGTTCTCATGTACTTAGACTATGTGTAAAAATAAAGGAACTTGGGAGTCCTTAGTATCAATTACTATTTGAATACATTTTAATGCCTTGATGTAAAATGAATGTGTTTTTCAAAAGTATTTAAAGATAAAATATGGGCATTATAGTATTTTAAGTTGCATGCTTTTACAGTCATTAGTCTTCTCCTATATATTTACCTTAAAAAAAATAAACAATGCTAAAATTTAAGGACTTAGAACCAAATCCCACCCCCCTCCCCAATTTATTCACAAAAATACTCTAAATAAAATTCTATGATCTACTAAATTGTTGGTCTATATCTAAATTGAGTAATGTAATGCACCATTACAAGTGTTTCTAGTAGTCCCATTCAGAGAAGCACTCAAACCTCATAGAGTATTTAATTAAAATGTCACTTATTAGCACTAACATGAGTGTTAAAAAAGCACGAAACAAAAGAGAGTACAGACCTTATATGCCTTCCATAACCCTCCATGTATTGTTGAAGTGGAACGACCGACAGTTTGGGGAAGGCAAATGACAGAGATCACATCCATTTAGAGTTTCCCTGACTCTACTCTTTACAGTTTTGATAGCACTCTGTCAGAAGAAATCAATTTGTCATTTCCATGGTGGTGCACAAGCATGCTCATATCATGCTTTACCTTAACAAAGAGAAAAGGAATTTTAGGTGGTGTAGCGTCATTGCCAAGTGGGAGATGCCTGTCAATCCATCTGTCACAATCAGTTGGCTACATTTGTCTGGGGCCAAGGAGGATGTTTGGCACTCACAGGCCTGAAGCCAAAGAGCTGTTCACAGCACTGACAGACCTGCATGGACTCATGATGAATGTTGGGTGGATCAGCATCTCCCTCATGCAATAGACTTCCAGTTAGAATCACTACTGACTATTCGTGATTCTGAAAGTGTAGTTTAAGTCTTTAAAGGAAAATTAAGGAATGAGCACAATACTTTTGGAACTACATCTCTAGGAATAAGAAAAAAAAAAAAAAAAAAAGAGTAAATTTTCTACATATATTTTTTAAAATTGAGATTTCTTTGAAATCAATACCCAAATAGGGTGTTTTTGTTTTGTTTTGTTTTTTCTTACATTAAAGTGTCTGTGGATGTCTCCTGTAGAAAGTGTATAAGGAGATCTTAAAAATGGAAAAATATTTTTGCAGAAAGAGTTCAAGTGATACCTTTTTAATATTTACTATTGTATATTTCTTTCTGAAGTTATGCAACAGATCCATGTTTTCAAGGAAAAATAAACCACAGCAAGTAACAAATTCCTTTGCAGGATGAAAAGGAAAAAACTTTCCAAATGTAGCTGTTCTCCCTGTGAAGCTATTTTCATTTAGCCTGAAAATCAAAGTCAGCATAGATTAACAATATTCGTAGCTTTCCATTTGCTCTCACCCACATGCTCAGTTTGATAAAAAAACAATGCCTCACTAGCTTAGGTTTACAACAAACTTTAAGTTGTAAAACAGTTATTAAATCAGCTTTGTTAAATATAGTTTAATAAAGTGTTGGTTGCAGTATATTTTAAAATACAGTCTAGATTCACTTGTATTACTCTACGTTTTATATCAACATATCTCTCCGAAACCTGTGTAGTACCTTGGGCATGAGTCATTGCTTCATTATTCAGCCTAAAAAAACACAATAAAAAAGCTGCTGATTTTGGGTCTTTCTTGTAACACATCAGGTTTATTTGACCAAACTGTGGAGTTTTCTTTATGCAGTCATTGATATGGGTAGCTTTTTTCCAAGAGCATACAACCTCTTTTTCCCTAGAAAATTCATGAGTTACAACATGGTTTCCATCTGGAAATACCTAATTCACTGCAGTAAACATTGCAACACAGCTGTTACAGCTCAAAACCAATAATGCTCTGTATCTATATACACTTATCTTCATATTTTATTTCAGTTTCTGTGCAATATGAGAGATGTTAAATGTCCCTTGCTTTTATAGCAATACAAAGACACAAAAGCTATAAAACATTCCACTATTTCAAATATCAAACTGAATTCCTCTGGTAGAAAATTTTAGGTGAGAAAAGACACTGCTCACGAAATAAATCTTCACTGAAATTACTTTAATACATATATATTCTTATGCTCCACAGATTCAGAGTGACTATGTGTGAACATTTCCATAAGATTTTAACTCCATAAACAAAGGATGATCATTATACCATGTTGTGAGGACAAAAGACAATACCTAGGGATAAAGTAATATTCCACACTGGACTTGTATTCCCAAGATTAACCTGCAAAGTTCTCCATAATGAGGATTTGGCAGAAATATACTGGGATTGCTACTGACTAAGAACTTCAGTAATAATATTCCATTGAAATATCAACAGTTAAACTTATCAAAAGTCAATTTAGAACTCCAGATTCCATCAACCATACTGAATAGGGGTGAAGCAGAATTGCATAAAAGCATGCCCAGTGGCTAGTTATCTGAAGCACTCTTGTAAGCCTGAGGAGTCTGACACATTTTAGGGGAAACTAGAGTCTTTCTGTATCACTAGCACACAGACAGGTGGCTTACCCTAATGAGCCTCAAGTATTATGAGACCCCTATGAACTGTGGGGTTTTTTTGAGCATCCTGATGGGGTAAACTTAAAAGGGAGCACATCTACACCCCTCAATTTAGGAGTATGTGATCTGGGATTGAATTCCATCCTTGATTTCTGTTAACTTACTCTGTTCTTTCCAAATATTTTCCACCCTTGTGTGCTCAGAATTTTTTTTATGTTATTCATGTGCTGGTATCCAAAGCAGCCCCTAGGGAATTTTCTAATTATGTTACCTAAGGCCATCGACTTTGCACAATTAGGTGTATGACCAAGTCTAAAGATTAATGTACAGTTTCAGATGAGCACTTCTGAGGATTATATTGGCTGATAGTCTTCTTCATCTTAGCCTGACCCTCTGTGCCATCCTGACCTTCCAACGCTGAGTAATAATTACAGCCACTGAGCAAATTACACCCACCAAGTATTTCTAGTTCTTCTATTTCTGTAACATAAGCAGAATTACCAACTGAAGCAAACAATAGGTTACTTTCCTACAAAGAAGCTTTCCAAAAAGCGTTTCATCTAAATGCTTTGATAAAATACCTTTCCTCAGGACTCACAGACCCTGATATATCATGATTAAGCATCTCCTTGAGATTTTCAGTGAAGTCTAATAAGCTCTGTTCACTTTGATACTGAAGACATTTCATGGACATGAGGGAAAATAATGTAGTCTAAAATATGTCAAGACTGAATATTCAGTCCTTGTTTGTTTCTTTGAGATGGCAAGCAATATAATGTGCTTTGCCTTGCTGGCACTTGAACACACTCTTTTTATCTGGAAATGCACCTGTGATATAAAGTTAACCATAAACAATATTCATTCTTTTCTTCTCTAAGTGCCAACTTATTAGTTAAAAACGTACTGCCATATGGCGAAGCAGTACTAACTGAGATAAAAAAAAAAAAAAAAGAAGGAAGAAAATAAAAGAAATTAAAACAAGCTTCTAGAGAAAGATCTCTCAGAAGAAAAGTTTATGTGATGTTGAGTAACAAATAGTGACATTCAAGTTTGGTATTTTAGTTTAAAAAAATACAAAACAAAAATAAAAAACATTATTGGGCATACTGACAAGATGAATAAGCAAACAAAACCAAGAAATAACTATACACTTTTCATAGTGTATCATTCTCACAGTTTTTAATATAATGACAAAGCTCTTCCCCAATAAATTGAATGCCAGAAATATTGTGTTTGAATTAAGCAAAATTGCCAGTTGGGTTTGTCTGCCGAGCTTGATCAAAACATTATGGTAACTTTCAAATCTCAAATTATTCCATACTTAGGTGTTGTGGTTTAAATTGAAGATGCTTGCAGCTGTGCTCTGAAATAATTAGTCATTGAAACTTACTTTATTTGACTGGAGCTGTAATTGTATTGCTTATTTAGCTAACTTGCACCTGTACAAAGATTATTCAGGGTATCTACCTCTAATTTACATTAAGTGAAAAATCTAGAATTGAACTGCATAGGTTAACATGGCCACACACATGGTGAGTGGCTTTAAGTTGCTCACTTAAGTTGTCAACTTTGACTGAAGGCTACTGTCTGTTACAGTGCCAGTCACATATGCTGCTGAGAAATATTGGTATTTCTCAGGTTGAAAATACCTAGCTAGGGTGTCTATATAAAAACAGATAGTTGAACAACATACTTGCCCAATAGATGCAGTGTTGTTGTCTGGTGAATTGGGCAAAAAGTTAATGTAGCTTGGCCAAAAATATCACAAATCAGGAGGAAGTCAGTTTCTTCTCTTGTTAAAAGTCACAGCAAAAAAAAAGGAGAAAAATAATTTGTTTCTATTTAAATAAATAAGTTGAGAGTTAACAGCTCCTATATTGTTTTGTATATATTATTATTTTGTATATTTTATTTACTTTCTTATTTTGTTAAGTTGAATGGGTCTTAATTCTAAGCAAACTAAATTTGGTAAAACATTTTTAAAACACTCTATTGAGTGCTTTCTTACATTTGTTCCAAATAACCACAGAAATCTTAGAAAACATATATAGGCTTGAGTTGGAAGGGACCTTAAAAATAGTTTCAACCCCACCATCTTGGGAGGGGACGCTCTCCAGGTGCAGGTTCAGGTGCTGTTCTTGTTTCCTGAGAGCACAATCCTCTGGCATATCACCTGCTCCTCTCAATTTGGTGTCATCTGTCAGCCCGTTGGGGGTGGCACAGTCTGTCCCACCACCCAGGTCATTAATGAAGATGATGAATAGGACCACACCCAGTACCTCTGGGGTACAGGGTCAGTTATTGGCCTTCAGCTACACCTCATGTTGCTGATCATCATCCTCTGGGCGCAGCTACTCAGCCAATCTGCCCTTCCTCCTGCTCACCCAGCCCATATACCAGCAGCTCCTCGGTCAGATTTTTATGAGAGATGGAGTCAAGGGCCTCAGTGAAGTTTGTGTGGACATTATTCACTGTCTTCTCTCATCTATCAGGACAGCTGTTTCATTATGTAAGTTTATCAAGTCAAGCCTGATTTCCCCTTGGTGAACACATGCTAACTATTCCTGATGATTTTCTTGGTATTCATGTACCTGGAAATTATGAGACTAATTGAGCTGTATTTCTCCAGTTCTTTCTTCTTCACTTTCTTTAAGGTAAGAGTTAAACTTTCTTTCCTTCAGTCCTCAGGCACTTCTCCCAGCCACCATGACTGATCAAAAATTATTGAGGCTGTCCTTGCAATCTCATCAACCACCTTCCTCCACATGTGTGCTTCTCCTAAGGGTCTATGTATTGATGCATGTCCAGTTTGCTTCAGTTAACAAACATTCTATTTAAATATGAATCCACCCTAATTTTTCATTCTCTGTGCTCAGAGAAATCTGGAAAGATTGACACCAAAGTAATATTGAACTTTTATTAAACATTCAGAGGTTTTTTTTTCTCTCAGGGAGGAGAATTTAGTAAACTTTTTTTTTAAGTATTGACATGCTAAAAAACCTGTAAATTTGCCTGTAAATCTTCCAGTGATACTTGATTATCTTTCCTTGTCTGATGAAACTATGCATGAATTAAAAAAGTAACATTTAAATTGTGATGTTATAAAAAGGAGCAAACAGAGAAGTATAAAAGCTGGTATTTGGATCAAGAAGCTTTTGAGTTCCTGTGCCTCTATGCATTAAGAGAAAATTAGAAAGTTCAGAAGAGATGATTAAAAGAAGTATCTCAGATTCTCCCTGATCTGAATGAAATTAAGGCAATGCAGGGTTGAGAGAAGAAACAATTTATCTGTTGTGGATGTGTCAGCTATTCTCTCCTGAATCTCTATACAGACAGTAGAAAGAAACAAATATTTTCAGGGTGTAAGTGATCTAACCTACTTTTAAATATATCCCTTGAGATAAATCATGACCTTTGAACACCTTTTTTTCTCTCAACTGGTTATAAAAAGATCCAAGGATGACTAGCTTAGGTCTTGAGATATTTTTCTTGTACTTTTAAAGTTAGATAACTAATCTCATCTGATTTTTTATTTCCAGTGAGAAAACTCCTGAACTGAGATAAAGTTTAATAACTGGAGCAAAAACCTTGCATGCAAGCAATGCAAAAAAAGAAATTCATCCATTACTTCCCATTTGCAAGCAGGTAAAGCCATCTCCAGAAAAGCATGGAGAAAAAAAAATCCTCTGGGGGCACTCATTGCAGCTGTCCACCACTTAGTGGGGGTCTATAAAAAAGGGTGAGTGACTTTTTATATGGGCAGATAGTGACAGGACAAGGGAAAAGAGGTTTAAACTAAAAGAGGGTAGATTTAAATTAGAGGATAGGAAGAAATTATTTATTTGGAGGTTAGTGAGGTACTGGAACAGGTTATCCAAAGAAGTGTATGCCTCATCATCACAAGTGTTGAAGGCCAAGCTAGATGTGCAACCTGATCTAGTGTGTGGCATCCTTGCCTATGGCAAATGGCTTGGAACTAGATGACCTCTGAGCATCACTGCTCTGATTTTAGCTTAATCTGCTAATGGAAAACATTGTACAGGGAGACAGGTGTAAATACTGTAATATCCTCTAGTCTAGTTTCATGCATCATAGCTGCAGAGAAGCACTGAACCTGTAATTCATTATTCCAGACTTTCTTTCATAACCATTGAAACTAGACTGCTGCTGACCCACTGCATATTTTATTTTTCTTTTATTCTTGCCTCCAAAATGCTTAAGCAGTCTGATTAAAAATGTAAGGAAAGAAAGCAAACAAAGAACTCTCCCTTTAAATATATTTTGCAAGTAAGAAATCAAGAATAGCATCCAAATTGTAAAAAAAAAAAAAAAAAAAAAAAAAAAAAAAAAAAAAAAAAGAAGAAAAGAGTTTAGATTTAACTCAAATAGGGACATTTGTTTTTGGAAATCTGATTTCAGGGTTCTACAGTATGGAAATCTCAGTCTTCCTTCAAATAAAAAGCAGTAAGTTTTTTAGATGAACCATCACTCTTGTTTTGAGATAGAATTAACTGTTTTATCTTTTGATGAACTGAAGAAGAATCAAAACATTATTTTAGACAATAAATGTGATCTAAGGCAACTAAACTCATATAAAACGAACCCACCTGCAAGTACTTAAGGAATTTTCACAGTAGAATTTAGTGTTTTCTTTTAAGCTTTCTTTTAAACTCACGATGAAACCTTGATTTTCTATCCTATTTATCTGTCATTTCAGTCTTTGTTTGCATTCTTTACCACATGAATTACTTTTTTCCGTGAGAGTCACTACAAAGGGAGAAGCTTTACCCAATTTAGATAAAAGCTGTTCAGTGACACTTGGCATCAGATTACAAGCTGGTGCTTTATCAGCATTTATATATGGATATAGATGGTTCATGTTCCCAAATACTGTAAGACAGGACTTTCTAATATTGATGTCTTTACTTTATATATTCATTTCACCAAGTTACCCTTAATGCACTGAAATATTGCTTTATGTTTAATGTGAATTTCCTACCAGACAGTCTTTTCTACTTCTAGGCTCAGAAGTCTTTTCAATGAATTGGAAGATAGGTAGGATGAGAATATCACAAGGGGTAAATCAGGTGTGATAAGCCCATGACAAGCCACATTTAGTGCTTTCTTTTCTTGCTGTGTTCTTTGTCTGTTTTGGCCAAATCATGTTTTATGATGACAGACAAATCATATCTCCTTATATCTGAATGGAGTTATTTCATTTAACAAAAAATACATAAAATGTGTGTGTACAGTCAGTTATCTATTTAGATTTATAGTGAAGTTCTTACATGTATGCATTATGCATACACATTTATTTTAGCTAACCCATTAAGTTTCTCCTCAAGAAAACAAATGAAAATTAACTAGCTTCAAATAATACAGTCATTTTGATAAGTGTATGAGAACATATGAGAACATAAAATCTGTCTTTTAACCAAGAGGGCAAGAAGAGGATTTTCATAATTTAAATGTACTCAATGATCAAATATATATAAAAAACCTGCCCTCTTGTAATGTTTTGTCTTTGTATTTTGGTTGTTTCCTTGAATTGTCTTCTGCTTCCATAAAAGAACAATGGACAGATTGAATCCCTGGGCTAGTAAATTTTCATGACTTTTGATATTCCTGTCTTATACAGTCTGCCAACAAAAAATGCAGGAATCTATACCCCACATGCTGCAATAAGTCATTCATCAGACCCCTCAACCAGAGACTAATCTTACTTTTTTACAAGGCACAAGTTGTCACTGAAAGATGAAAGGTCTCCTGTTGTATGAAACAGAGTGGGATTATCAGGGATTGTGAAAAACAAACGATACTTCTAAATAATAAGGGTCATTCTGTATATTACTCCATCATCTTTTTTCATTTGAATAGATTTTAGAGTTCTTTCTCAAACTACAGTTTTATATGCACAGAATCACAGAAACTGTTGAGTTGACACACAAGGATTATATCCAATTCCTGGCCCTGTGCAGCACCATCCCCAAGAATCGCAGCATGTGCCTGAGAGCATTGTCCAAACAATTCCTGGACTCTACCAGGCTGGTGCTATGACTATTTTCCTGGGGAGCCTGTTCAGTGCCCAACCACCCTCAGGGTGAAGAACATTTTTCTCATATCCAACCTAAAACTCCCCTGACACAGCCTCAGGCCGTACTCTCAGTCCTGTCACTGTCACCACAGAGCAGAGATGAGTGCCTGCCCCTCCTTTTCCCCTCATGGGGAAGTTGTGACTGCAATGAGGTCTCCCCTCAGTCTCCTCCAGGCTGAACAGCCCAAGTGATCTCAGCCACTCCTCATGCGGCTTCCCCTCAAGGAGCTCCACCATCTTTGTTGCCCTCCTTTGGACACTCTAACAGCTTTATACCTTTCTTACATTGTGACTCTCAAAACTGCCCCAGTACTGGAGGTGAGGCTGGCCCAGCTCAGAGCAGAGCAGGACAATCCCCTCCCTTGCCTGGCTGTGATGCTGTGCCTGATTCCCCCCAGGACAGGGCTGGCCCTCCTGGCTGCCAGGGCACAATGACTTATGTTCAACTTGCCACCAACCAGGACCCCAAGGTCCCTTTATTGACACTGTTATCCAGCTTCTCATTCCCCAATCTGCACATTGTTGCAGGTTGCCCCATCCCAAGTGCAGAATTTGGCACTTTCCCTTCTTGTACTTCATTGGTTTGACCCAAGTGATATCTGGTTTACATGCTAACCATTTTTTTTCTCTTGGCTGGTTCAATATATTTTAGGCAACCTGTCAGTTAAAAATCAATGAAATATAGAACAGCCAAATGATACAAATTACAATAAATAGCAATAAAATAAGTGTATATTGAGCGCGGAATTACAGTTCCAGGATCTGAATATTTGTCTCTCCATTATATTTAGATGAATTCTTTTATTTAGCAAATATGCAATAATTACCAGAATATTAATTATAACTAGAATTTCATAAATTTATTTTTTTCTGGGAGCTAAAATTGAAATTTGATCACAGGATGAATCAGTAGTTCAATCAGGTATTAACTCCAAAATTTTATTGTAACAACCCTTCTGTACATATATTTCACTGAGAAAGAAAATTAGTGTCCTATCATCATGGAATATGCTAGATTATAATAAATTTGGCTAATGAAGCTGAGGTGATAACAGTAGGCCATCAGAAGTTAAAAAAATAATTTTCAGACTATTGGAAATATTTTACTAAGTTTTGTTATATACTTTCGACTTATAACCCATAAGATTGTTTAATACTGTAGCATTTTGAAATATGACTTTATCAAAAGTAGTGAAAAAAGGTAGAAGAGACCATTGAAGCATATGAAAGGAACAACAGAAATGGGAACATAAAGGCCAATAATTTCTAAAAATATTCTATGAATTTTTTTTCTAAATCTGCAAGGAAAAAAAAAAATCTCATTCACAATTCGTGTGTATATCTCAGCTTCCACTGCTAAATGAAAGCTACTGATTATTCTGCATTTTTCTAAGTCAGAGTCTTATAAAAACATTTTCCTATGAAATTAAAATCCTAACAGCTGCCTTTCTCCAGTTTGACAATTTTTCTTGCAGGTGCAGGGGTTTCTAACAACTTTATTTAGGGAATTGAACTTGAGGAAAATTCTGTGGAAGTTTTGAAATTATTTTTGAACTTATTATAAATATTAATAAAGCATTTATGTGTTCTGAAATGTTAAAAAATGTACCATTTTGTCAGTGTCTTCTATTCCTCCCAAAATAAACCTTTAGAGAGCAGTTTATGAGTAAAAATCTATTTTTTCCCTCACATTTGAAGAGAAATACACTAAGCTGATACTGTAACTCAGCTCTTTAGAAGAAATACATGCATCTGAATCTCTAGAGCACTCTTACAACTCACTTTTTTTCTTAAAGAGAGAGAAGACCAGAATATTCATGCTTTAAAAGATAGAGTGGGAAACAGGCTTTAATGCAATATAACAGTTAAAATAAATTAGTGCTCCCTATAAAGTATAAAGTGGACACATGGAGAAGTGGACATGAAGAGTTCACATCTATTGCTGATTGTTTCATATTTCAAATGACAATGCCCCTCATATGTTAATGAGGATCAATAGAGAGCACATGCAAAATTGTGAGAAGAAATGTATCAGGTGATCATTTCCTTCACAGTTTGGAAAAGATTGAATCCATCTTTTGTGAATGAGAATTGCCATACATATAAAGAAAAAGTTCTCTGTAGTATTCTTTAAGCTTATTTCTGATATCTTTAGGCAGAAAGAACAATTTCATGCAAATAATACTTTGTTGACTACGGGGGGCTCTTAAGTGACTAGCTTTACAGCCAGATGAATATGAGTCCCAGCAGTTTGCAAAATTCTTGTTTATTCTTTTTGAAGTCCACTACACTGCAGAACTGAGCAGCAGTGTAAAAATTGACAGTGCCTTGAAAAAAAAACTTATGGTAATTTTGCCTTTAGTGTAAAAAATACAGAAATCCACCATCGCGTTTGACTGATTTAAAATTTGAAGAAAAAAATGTGAGTAAAGATCAGGAAATTATTTAATTCTAATGTCAAGGAAACAGCCATTTTTATTTTAAGATTTCTGAAATCAGCCTTAGGAAAACTAAAAACAGGAAAAACATCTTTTCTTCCCATCATTTTACAACTGATCTTGAGCAATTAACTTGGGAAGTTGCTGTTAAAAAAACACAAGTTTTAAGTTAACATAAATTAGGTTATTACTGAAAAAGCTATTTCTCTGTGATGTCAAAGGTATGATTTTTTTTGAAAATTCAAATTGAAGATAAATGAAAAATAAACATAATCATTTTACGTGACAAAGGCACTTTTAACTTTCTGTGAAATTAAGATATCTTTTCTTTTCACAAGAGCCAGTAGCTATCAAGGTTTTGACAAAAGTTTTTCTATTGTTCTTTACTACATATTTGTGTCTACCATACATCAATCCCCATTTTCATCCCTATTGTATTGATTGAATTACACTTTTCTGTATTATCTTGGTAATTTTTGAATGAATGAGATCCTTATACCACATGTGCTCTTTGTGCTATCCATCATCATGCATCAAACACCTTTTACAGTAAGTTAATGAACAAAGCATGTTGCTTTGTTGATATAGCAATATATTGCAAAACTATTCACTTGTGTGCTCATTTACATTATTAAAGTGAATTTTGTTTAAGACTTATCAGTTTTTCACTTTACATAAACAAAAATAGTTTCAAAATACCATAAAAAATTCCATTTTTTTCTCAAGTTCAGACATCCACAGAGTAACTATAAACTCAATTTTTATCCACAAAAATCCAGGAGCGCTTTAAAAATAATTTCAATTTTGCAAAAGTTCAATAATGTATGGCAAGAGAGCATTTAAAATGACTGCTTAGTTAAAAACTAACAAATAAAACCATTAAGAAAGCATCTGAAACCATCTGAAAAGACACAATATTTTGTGTTCGTTCTACTGGACAAATTTTCTTTGTTAAAAAACAGCAAATCTGATTTGAAATCTCTTTTATGTTCTGCTGAAATGTCACATACATAGATAATGTATAAGTAAGGATTTGGATTAGTGATTTAAACTGTTCTACATGGACAATAGATGGTGCAGACAGCCATGGTAGAAGGTCTATACATTTCTTAAAACACTTGAGTTTAAAATTTTATGATGAATGGGGATGGTTCTGTGAAAGAATTGTTGAGATTTAACAGTGACTTGGATAGCCATTATGTTTAAGAGGAAATAGTTCAACAAAAAATAATCTCTATATATAATATATTTTATTAAATCAAACTTGAGTAAAGACTGTCTTTAAAATATTTTTACCATACTAATATAAATTGGTGTTAACTTTTAATAAATTTCCATCGAAGAAAATGTTGCAGACCAATAAAACCTTTCCATATCCCTTCCATGGCATTTGTAGGCAATCATTATTCCTTCCTCTTTTCATCATGTGAAAATCTTTATCTCTGGGTCTTTTTTTGTCACCATATTTGCCCTTATGTCACTTCTGCTGTATATTTAAGTAAGCCACAAAAACAAGACTATAGGTTTCTGTAACCTTATGCTATGTCACCTGGGGCACAAGATGACCACTCTTGCTGCAGTGAGTCAAAGAGCCATTGACCAACACCTATAAATACTTCTGAAGGGTACTCAGAGTCCCTGAGAAATCAAACCTACTTTGATCTCCTAACGAGTTTG
The DNA here is from genome assembly GCF_903797595.1 of Erithacus rubecula. Lineage (NCBI taxonomy): Eukaryota > Metazoa > Chordata > Aves > Passeriformes > Muscicapidae > Erithacus > Erithacus rubecula. Next base: position 50,873,714 of record NC_136658.1, on the reverse strand, counting down.
GTCTGTGTCTACAAAACATGCTGTTCTTTTTATTTCTACTAATTTGATCTGATTATTGAAACTTCCACATATAGCCACGAGTATTGAACTGGTGTTTCTGCAGTGGGGGCTCTTGTGCTCTGGCAAGATGCCTTCTCCTTCTTGACTCCAAGAAGAAAGGCAGAAACACTTAAGAGGTAGAGAAATATAATAGACAAGAAAATAGTGGAAAGATTAGAAAATCTTTTCTCCTTCTGATGGTGAAAGCCATGAGATGGTACAATATTAGGCAAAACACAGTAGTATAGGGCTATCCATGGAGAGGTTCTCCAGTTGCAGGGTCTTTTTCCTGGTTTAGAATCCTCTGTAACAGCAATCAGTCCTAGAAAGAGGTCTCATCTTTGAAGATTCCTTTGGAGAATACACTTTACTAATACCTTACTATGAAAGTTATGGTTTCTGAGAAGATTCATGTAAGTTTTCAAGTAGAGAAGCTAATACTCTCTCTATGTGTTTATGGTTAAATACATATTTATCTCTAGGTACAATGAGCAATTTTGCAATAACTATGCCTGCATTATTAGATATAATATTGATAGGACACAGAGATCAAGTAGTAGTCACATGGTATCCATCACAAAGAGATGTAAACCTGGATTACCCATTATGTCCATCACTAACTAAATGTGAAATAGTCTTTCTGGCTGATAACCACATGGGTTCTGAAGGGTGAAGGAATTTGGTATCTAAGAAAGTATAGGAAACAATTTCCCCCTAGCTAAGCATTTGTAAGATGTTTCATGTACAGATCATCTAGTTTCTTCTGAGAGGAAAATCTAAACTGTGATCAATTTCTTAAACTAGGTGTAAATCAACTACTCAGATAATGGCTGTTGCCACAAATTTTTTTTAGCAACACACTACTACAAGGTATTATAACTGTGATGGTATGGGTAGTCACTCCTGTAGTTTTTAATAAGGGAAATAACTGGGGAGGAAAAAACAGAACCAAAACCTGTGCAGCCATTCTGATGTTTCATCAGTTCTCTAAGTAATATAATGCAACATTGTAATTGCACTTATCTACACAATTAAACTGAGTAACTAGAAAAAATTGCAAAGAAAAAGCATTTAAGCAATAGTAATAGAATATCTAAAAGTGAAGCCAAGCAGACAAAAAATAAAGGAAGAAAAAAACCAATATGCTATTCACATCTGAGACAAAGAAATCCCCTCTATGAATACAAAATTAAATACAAGACTCAAGTAAAAAAATGTAGCATCAATGAGATATAAACAAGGAACAGAGATATCTGATAAATGACAAACGATCCTGCAGAAAAGCGTCAGAGTGTCAAGTAAAGCACAATACTTTTGCAAAATAAGCAAAACCAGGACCAAGGTCTGGTCCTCAAAAGTATTAAAGAATTGCATATGAGATCACCTGTTTTTATTTTGGGTACTGTCAGTGAAAAAATGAAACAGCAGGAAAAATGATGGATGGATGGATGGATGGATGGATGGATGGATGGATGGATGGATGGATGGATGGATGGATGGATGGATGGATGGATGGCCCTCTTTACTTTTGCATCTCTTTGTTGCCAAGTTCTCAAGCCTGACAACCTTAACCCCTGGGTCTAGGAGCTGTCAAGGATCACAGCCATCACTACGAAGCTGACATAATCTCTGAGGTATTGTATACTGATAATAAAAGTTAGTATATTTTTCATAAGGAATAACTGTTTGCATATGTAATTGTAATGTTTATTAATGATGGGGAACTAAGCACCAGCAATGTGCATTGAAAATTTGAAAAAAAACCTGTTTTTCTGTCTTCAACATGGTTACACTAAATTTCCTAATTATAGATATATCTGTACATTCTTTAGCAACATAGATCAAGTCCCACAAGTGCTCTGTAAGGTAGATAATACAATTATAAAATCAATCTTAAAATAAACCATAGAGCCAGCAAAAAAAAGAGAACTTGATATAAGTTTCAAAAATCCTTTTCTGTCAGGAGAATTTAAAATTGTATTTTTTGTCAAAATTACATAAATATAGAATGTTTAAGATTATAACAGTGGATGTTTTCTGCATTTCACATTATTAACAGTTTAATAATTTTAAATGACAGAAGGTTAACAATAGTGAAACACAAATTTGCAAGTAGGAAAAGTTAGATGAAGATGCAATGCAAGGAAAAAAATCAAATCAGAAAGAAAATTAAATTCCCTCCACAAAAGCAAAAGTTTTAAATTATTTTAAGATGGTTTATGTTTTAAATTTGACATTATCAGGGATTGCTTGTTGAAATGCCAGGAGATGTCATGGTTACTTTCTCTTTATTACTGAAATAGATATATAACTTGTGGATGTGCCATCTTCTTTTCTGACAAGACCACCAGTGTTTAAAGCAGAGACCTTACTTCACAACATATCAAATAACCTTTCAGTGTAGCATGTAGTCATATCTCAATAAAAAAAATGTGATGCCCTATACCCATACATTTAAAAATCAGACATTAAACTTCAAATATTTTTCTGTGCATGAGGTTTTTTCAATACGAAAAAAACATGACATAGGACCCACCCTTTTATCTTCAAATCATTCTTCATGATAATTTTCTCCTCACACATTTCTAAAGCAGATGGCAGATTACAACACCCAGGGTGGTTCTTGCATGATAATTTCCTTCTGTAGAACTTTGATAATAAAAACTATTTGTTCATAATTGCAAATATTGCAGAACTCATTGTCACTATATACTAAATAATTTTTGGACATTATGCTGTAAGTATTAAATGATGACATTACTTAAGAAAGAAGAATGGAACATGTTTCTAGCATAAATACTGAAATTTAAATTAACAGCTTTGCATAAAATAAAAGATCATTGAGAAAGGAAATTTCTAAGGGGATTACACATTTTCTAACAATTTATGATAAATTTTATTGATGTTCGACTTGAAGATTTTGTTTTCTAGATTCTTGGGAAACCTGTTAGTACTGGAGGTTTATTCTGGAGTAACTACAAAATTTAAAACTGATTTTTTGATAGCTATTTCTGAATGATAGAATAACCTTTGCAGTACCTTTCCTTCAATTATTGAATTGATTGGTATATTTTATAGTAGTTAATGTACCTTTAATGTACCAATAATTGTTTTTATTAGCTATTGAGTAGCAACACTTGCATCTATCACCTGTACAGATACAGACAATATTATACATAGAGAAAATGGAATTAATGTCTAGAATGAGGTAAGTATTTGTTTTTAACAAATTCTGAGTTATCAAAGTGAAAGAGACCAAAGTGTTACCATTAGTCCAGTTACAAAAGCACATTTTAAATCAATACAGGAAACATTTTTTTTTTAATAATAATAATAATACACTAAAAAGTGTTAAACAAAAGTTCCTACTGCACCTGCCCCTCATCCATGGGGTTTTGCTTATTCTCTGTGATGGCCCCTGGGTCTTCAGGTTGACAGTGGTGATTTCCACAGAGCAAAAGGTGTTGAAGCCCCACTATCAACCACCTCCATTCTTCTTACTTTGCTGGGAAGTGGTCAACAATCTGGATAGAGCATAACAATCATTCCCAAAGTCCTGCAGCCTCTTTGGGACCATTTTAGAGTCTTTTCTTTTTGCAGTCTGTTCTCTCCTTCTCTGTTTATCTCAATGTCTAGAATTCGCTGGTGAGGTCTGCTTACCTTGACCATCTGTCATGATTTAGCCAGAAAAGAACCATACAGATACTCACTCCTACCCCCACATCCCCATGCCCCTCCCTGCCCTCAGTGTAGAAGAAAGTCAAGGAAAAAAAAATAATAAGACTTATGGATTGAGACAAAAACAGTTTTATAATTGAAAGAAAACATAATAATGATAGTAATGAAGATGAGAGAGAGAAAACCAACACACAAAAGAAGTGATGCACAATTCAATTGCTCACCACCAGCTGATGGATGCCATGGCTGCTCCAAAGAAGCAGTGTCTCCTGGCCAAATGCCTCCTGTTTATGTACTGATCATTCTATGGTATAGAAGACCCCTTTGTCCAGGTTGGGTCAGCTGTCCTAGCTGTGCTGCCTTCAGGTTCTTATGTAAACACTCTCTGTCAGAACATGAGAAATTGAAAAGTCCTTGATTTGTGGTGAACATTACTCAAACCTACCTAAAATGGTGTGTTTTAATCTCATCCTAAATCTGAACTATAGCACTGTACCAGCTACTAAGAAGAAACTTGCCTCTATCCCAGCCAAAACCATTACTGTAGGGGGTTTGCCTGTCCTCAAATTCCCACTGCAAAGTCCCTGGACCTGGCCCAGTGCCCTCACAGACACATTTCTGCCCCTATTTCCTTTGCTGGACTATCTCTCTAGTTAACCTTCAGCCTGGCCTCATGCCCACAGCTCTCTCCAGGCATCCTGGTGCTGTGTGACTCTTGTTCCCCCTAATTAGCCCTGGTCCCAACAAACTCCCACAGGCTAATGCCCTGTCCTGACCTCAGAGGCAGCTGATGCCCTGTGCCCATCCCAGCAGAGGTGCCTGATGATGTCCTGGCCTGTGGTACCCTGTAACAACACACTGCTCTTTGTTATATAGTGACAGCTGTGGTGTGTCATTAACCTTATTCACAGATGTGCAGCCAGAACATGCTCCAACATAATCAAAATAATTTAAAAAACCCAAACCACTAAAAAAACCCAATAAACCTACATTTAAAATACCTAGTATTTACTTATATTTGAAACTGGATTATTTAAATAGCACAAACACATTTTCTATGTTTCAGAAAAATATGGCTATGATAAAATTTCCATGGGCTTGTATTTTATATATTCATGATTCTTATATATACAATATCTCTTTGAATTTTTTTCAATCGAGTGTCTAATAATTTTAAAAGTAAATAAAAGCCTACAATATTTCTTCACCAAGAACATCTTGCATGTTTCAGTACAAGTCACTAATTCTCATTATTGCATTATTTCTCCTTAGAGAGCATAACACTACTGCATTAGCTAAGTTGCCTTGAACTAAAAGTTTAATTCTGTTTCATTCAGGTTGTTCTAAAAGACCACATCTAAAAACACCCCTTTCTGTTTTCCAGGCTCTACCTTCTTTCCCCTCAGCAGTGCAATGAGACAGGGAATGGGGGTCATGGTTGTGTTTTTCTCCTGCTGCTCAGGAAAGGAGTCCTTCCCCTACTACAACATGGGGTCCCTCCCACAGGAGACAGCTCTCCACAAACTGCTCCAATGTGAGTCCAAGACACACACTGTGCCATGTGGGTCACTCTTCCATGGGGTTCAGTCCTCCAGGCACAGTCTGCTCCACAGTGGGTCGCCCAGAGGGTCACAGGTCCTACCAGGAATCCTGCTCCAATGTGGGCTCCTCTCTGTATGGGTCTGCAAGTCCCTGCCAGTAATCTGCTACAGCACAGGTTTCTCATGGGATCACAGCCCTTTTCCGAGGTCTTGCTTCAGTGCTGGATCTCTGGAACCCCATGGATCTCCATGGGCTTCAGGGGCACAATTGCTTCACCATCATTAATCATTAATCATTAATTGTAGAGGAAACTTTTCCCCTTCTTCACTGACCTTGGTGCAGAGGTGTTCCTCTGATCTATTCTCACTTCATTCTTCTCTGACCATAATTACATCTACACAAAACGCTTTTTTCTTTTTTTTTTTTTTTTTTTTTTTTTGAATATGCTATCATGGAGGTGTCACCAGCATTTCTGATTGGCCCGGCCTTGGCCAGTGGTGAGTCCATCTCAGAGGCACCTGGCATTGGCTCTGCTGGACATGAGGAAGCTTCTGGCAGCTTGCCACAGAAGCCACCACTGCAGCCCCCTACTATCAAACCCTGGCCATGCAAACACAGTATGCCCCTCTGTTTGACCAAGGAAGCCAGTAGATCTGGTGGGTTTGGATTGTAGCAAAAATTTGTTTCTTCATGTAAGATAAGTATGAGAGGGTACTTAGGGGTTAACTTAATTTAACTTCTGCTGCAAAGTAAATGTGAGTTTTGATAAAATAAAATATATATGTATATATATTATATATTATATATTATATATATATATGTATATATATATAATATATATGTATATATATAATATATATTACAATAAATGTATATTTATTGTAAGAATCGGAGACAAACATTGTCTCATAGCTAGCAGGTCAATCCTAGTAAAACTAACCATTTGGCAGTAGACTCAGAAAAGAGAGCATACAGATCAATCATCACCCAGAAAAGTTAATGGAATATGTCCTAATAGAAGCATACACAGTTATAACATGATCTTGTGTTTAATTAAACAGCTTTTCCATTTTTTCACAATTTAAAATATTTCAAAATTCTATGTTTAATTAATCTATGCATAAAATGCCAATAACCACATACATAACACTATATATTTAATTGTACAATGAAACTGGGTATGAAAATTCAGCTTACATAGTAATACTCATTCTCAGTGTTGCAAAAAAACAAGATGATAAAAGCTAACTGCCTCACAGACAAGAAAGTCAAAATAAGTGACATCTTCTCTCCCTAGAGCATATCAAGACATTCTGTAATCCCCAAAGAGATTTGCAAATCTCCCCAAACTTTTTACTTGTACTATCAGGGAAAGGTTTTAATGACATCAACTGATAATGGATAGAGAGATTATGATAGGTAGCTCAGAATACATTTCCATACATTCTCAAAAATATATAAAATCTCCATCTAGATTCAAAGCAAACTACAAGACATCTAACTAGGTATACCTAGGTCTGACAGGGATGGAGTTAATTTTCTTCCAACAGCCCAGAAAGAACTGTGTTTTGGATTTAGATTTTTGACTAAAACACTGATGATAACACAACAATGTTGTTGTTATTGCTGGACTTTGCTTTTCATTCTGTTGCTACTGTGAGCAGCAGTGAGGATGTGGGCAAGAGGCCGGGAGTCGACATAATACTGAAAGTAGACAATCAGTCACAAAAAAAAAAAAAATATGTCATAGCATGGAACGCATTTTTTAGCAATAAAATCCAGGAGATATTGTTTACAAAGCAGTTGTTGCTCAGAGACTTTCTGGGCATTGATCTTGTGGGGTGAGGTGAGCAGGTACATTTAAATTGCTTGCTTTTAAGGAGTTGTTTTGCCCAAGTTTTAGCTTTTGTTTTGTTTTGCTTTGTTCTCTTCTCCCTCACCTATTAAATGTTCTTTATCTCTGGCAATGAAATTGGAGGTTTTGCTCTTCTGCTTCACCTCCCCATCTTGCTGGGGAGGACAGGGAATGACTGTCTGTGTGAGTTCTCAGTTTTTTGCTGGGGTCAAGCCACAAAAGTTTTGTTTAGAAACCAACATGGATTATGGGAGTTTTTAGATGATTACAGATTTGACTGGAGCATGCTAGTCTTCATTCATAATTGCAACAGTTTAGCAGGTAGTTGGCAGGTACCTTCTTGTTGTTACTTGTCACAAACTTGACTTGATAGCTTTTGATGCTGTTTTCTTTGCTCCTTCATCTGCTCTGCAGTGCACTGTCTCTCTTGCTGTACATTGAACTCTAACCTGGCTGTGTTCAGCTTTTCCTGTTTGTTCTGGTTTTTATCATTTTGCCTGGCAGTAGTGTGGTAGGAACACTTGGCCTTTCACCCTGTCTGCTGTTTGGGCCATGCACTGCTGCCATCTCAATACTCCAGGAAAGAAACTGTGGAGATTTAACTCTTAGAATTTTCTCCTCTTTCCCTCCAGAAGTCAGTTAATGGGGAAATATAACAATGGCACTTCTCCCTTCTCCTCCTCAGGGATATGTGTTTCCTGCTTTGTTGCAATCACCCTTCAGTTTATGAATCTTCCTGTGTAACCAGGATGCTTGTATTGATGTGTCTTATGAATTTAGTTTTGTGTTTAGCCACTCCCTTGATAATGCTACACAGAGATGTGCCCTAGACAGACCAAGGTGACAAGGTGTGAGGAGGAATTTGGAGAGGTACTTATAGTGTTTTTCCCCTCTGATCATCTGGGGCTTCATGGTAAAATCAGCGTGACAATCTCTTGAGGTGGCAAACCATATGAAGAAGGGATGCCTTACCCACATCAGAGAGATGGAAATTCTAGTGCTGTGTTAGAACATACACTAAACCTCCTGAGCCTGTTTTATGCACCTTCAATGGGGCAAGAGAGTCTCTGGATCCAAGGCCATATAAATTAGCACTGTGGTTAAGCCAGAGACTCAAGCCTCAAATACAACTCTCTTGCAGCCAAGAATAAATAGTGGAAGAAGAGATTAAGCCAGAAGAAATTGGTCAGCAAGTGGGGAGTAGCTTCTTCCTGTGAGGGAGAATGAAGATCAATCAGAGGAGGCAACATTCTCTGCAGGTGAAGCAAAAAGAAAAAAACAAAAAAAAAACAAAAAAAAAACAAGTATATATACACCTTTGCTTTTCATCGGTGGATTACTGAAAAGATACTATATTGCTCCAACAACTCATAATCAGAACTCCAACAGAACAGAATAGACAGAGTAAGGATATATGAAAGAGGCAGTGGAAGAACTCCAGGAATCCTTACTTCATATTTATTTGGTTTTACTTGTTTTAATATTTGAAAATATGTCATAATTTTAACACAGGAAAAGTATTTATTATTTCTTAAAATATATTACTTATAGCACATATACAAGCAGAATTTGCTTACCATGTGATAGTCAAGTTCAAAATATTTTAACTCTACAAATTTATTGTCAACTATTAACCAATAATAACCTTTACATAAGCTTCTGGGCATGAGAAGCAAAATTAGCAGGAAACAATGCTCATATAAAGAGAGAACACCAACAATTCTGTTCTTTCTGAGGATCCAGTTTATTTTCTCTAATCTAATCAACAATGAAATCAAGCATAATGCAAAATTAGCAATTGAAACAAAGCAACTTAAGACTTATTTTTCACTTAACTGAATTGTACAGAGTCCTCAATTGAAGAAGGAACAGATTAAGTTTTTGTATATGAGTTCTTTGGCATTTTGGTTTGCTTTGCCTTTTTTGCTGAGTCTATTTTGAACTGCCTACAACCTCAGAAGCTGAACATTGTTGAGTAAAATAGTCTTGTTTCTGAGAGTTGTGGTATTTGCTGTAACTGTTGACTGTAGATTACCTTAAAGGCATCACTTCTAGTTTTCGTAGTCAGTCATATTGATCTTTTCAGCAAAGCTAAGTATTCATGTTCTTATTCCTCAGTGCTGTTTCTATGTCAAACACACTCCTAACACGCAGTTGCAGAACATCTCTGAGAGTATCATCCTGTCTCAGTCATGCTGAGAAGTATTATCCTCCAAGAGTCTCATCTCTATTGGCAGTTATAGTAACAAGATCTGAATGATACAATTCTGAAAGCTAAAACCTGAGTATGGTAGTTCTGAGAATAAGTGGATGTATCTGCCAGAGCTTTGGGCTAGGGATGTAACTTTGGTTTATATCAAGAAAGACCAAGAAATAAATCTCTGTTTGACAGCCTATAGAGATTTTTATTTCATTTTATAAAGTCTGCACTTGACAAAATTTCTGAATTTTGAAGTATCTTACAAATTTCATATCTCAGTGATTTAAACTGCTATAGTTGAAATGCTTAAGACACTGGATAAGCATCAGATTATCTTCCTCATGCCTCTTTATCATTACTTCTCACTGCCATGCTCAAATATGTGGGCTAAGTGTGTGTCATCTTCTGTTGCTGATAAAAGAACTGAGAGAATTTGGAGAAGACTGTAAACTTTCTAATTTAATGAACAACTGATGTGTTTCCATGGTGTATTGCAGGAGATATTGTGAACAGAACATCCTGCAGTCCAACCAAAGTAGTTTAATCTTGCTATATGACAGAAATTTGTGTTTGCCATTTTTCTTGGAGCAGTAGAAAAAAATCTGTTTGAGAAACCATGTATTGAGCATCAAAGCTAGGTTATCTTTGAATTGGGAAGTAAATCACTTGTACTGACTCTGGACTGGCTCTGGTTAGGATGGAGCTAGTTTTCTTAATAGCAGGCCATATTATGTTGTATTTTGGGTTGCTGGTCAAAAGTATGGATTTTTTTTTTTAATTGCAGGTTTGATCTCTGAAATGCATAACTGATTAGAATTTTATATAGTATAACTCTTGCTTTGTTATAACAACTACAATTTATAGCAATCCAAAAAATTTTAAAATGCAAGCTCATTAATGTCATGATTATAATAGAAGCAAAATTTAATAATTTTTGAGAATTCCATAAACAAGGTTACAGTCAAATACATTAATTTTTGATAGCTTAGGTTTCAACCTTGTTTTTATTTTTCTGTTTTTTATAAAAATTCCCTTTGTTATTTTATTAATCTGAATATTACTAGACACTGACCCAACTACTTGCTTAGGAAATTGAGATTTATAAATTTTAGATCAGCTCTTCCATTCAGTTTGCACTCCAGTTGCCTTATTTTGAAATATAGCATAATTTCTTGATAACTGAGCAACAAATGTGGGGAATCAGTTCAATTAAAGGTGATGGAAATAGCAATATCAAAGTTTGAGAAAACTGAAAATGTGTATTTTTTCTATCAGCACTAGCAAACTAGCTGGTAGTGAGATTGGGGGATTATTGTTATTTTGTATATCTGCATATCATAATTGATTGTAGATTTTTCATTCTTTTAGCATCTGTTACATGAACAGAAATATTTTCCATATTTTTTTTCTGTGAAATTAATGCATTTATTCTGTAATTAGATATGTCAAGTATTTAAAAAAAATCCACAGAGAAAAATGATGCTAGAATATGTCTGTCCTGTGCCAGAAACAAGACTTGGCAGGGTAAATCCTAAACAAAGCAGAGGACAGCATATATATACATTGGCTCCTGTGCAGAGTCTGAGCTCATGTATTCATTCCACGCATAGAAATGAAGCAACACAGCTGGAGCCGCTGCCTGGAAACAGCCTGTTATCAGAAACCTGGCATAAGTGATGGAATGCCACAAGAAAGGAGCATGTGTTTTTCATTTTAATGATAACAACTTGTGTAGTAAGAGCATCTGGTGCCTGAGAGTATGGTGTTGCATATGTGTCAGCCTCTGCTTTGGTTTTTTGCTCAGTCAGGTTGTTTAGTACACCATTAATGTGGACTAGATTTCAATAGATAGTATTTTTAAAGTATTTCAGAAGTCAGAAAAGGATCTTTTGAAAGTTTCATTCTAAGTGTTGAAATTATGCTTATCTTAGAATCATAGAATATCCTAAGTTGGAAGGGACCCACCAGAATCATCAAAGTCCTGGTCCTGCACAGGGCTGACCTAAGAATCACACCATGTACCTAAGAGTGTTTTCCAAAGGCTTCTTGAACTGGCTGGTGCTGTGGCCACTTCCCTGGGGAGCCTGTTCCAGTGCCCCACCACCCTCTGGGTGAAGAACCTCTTCCTAATATCTTACAACCCTACCCAACTCAGCTGCTTATTGCTTCCTTGAGTCCTGTCACTTCTTACCAAGTTCATACCAGGAGTGACACCAGTGTTTGTCCCTGCTCTTTCCCTCATGAGAAGTTAGAGGCTGCAATGAGGTCTCCTCCAGGCTGAATAAGGTAAGTGACCTCAGTTGTTCTTTCTGTGGCTTCCCCTCAAGGCTACAATATTTCACACACTGACAGTCAGTCCTCTGCTGCAATTAAATTTGGGTAAGCCAAAAATACCTTTCCAGATTTTAAAAGGATGTATATTTCTTGCCTGTGAAAATTGCTTTTTAAAATATGTATTAGTTATGTATCCTAGTGTTATACTCAGCTCCTTTACCTAACCATCAAGAATAGACCTTCTACTGTTCAGCTTGAATCTTGTCAAAGAGATTGTGGTCTCCTTGGCAAAGAAAAAGCTTAAGGAGATGTCTAATGAAAGTAAACTTTGGTCTTAACAAGAAAGTGTAGTAATTGTTTCACTGAAAGGAACATTGCAATACTATTACCTCTGACAAATTTTCATCAAACTTTAGCAATGAAACAAAGCAACTGTTTCTATAAATTGGGGACCACTAGTTTGCATAATCAAACATTTATTTCTACCAATACTAATACAAAGGAGCACAAGGGAGGAATGGCAGGTGGAGGGAGCAACACCCCTGTCAGATATACAGGCTTCTGGTCTCACCCTACCAGAGCTGTTCCTGAAGAGTCCCATCCCCATGCGCACAGGGGGCAAAACCACCACCCTGAGTTGGCAGTGGAGGCTCTCCAGACCCCCTTCAAGGCTGGGGGAGGTTTACTTATTTACAGTGTTTAGGTGAGCAAGCAGAAGCAGAGAAAGTGGAAATCAAACGGGTGTTGGGAGAAATCAGTATGGAGAAGTAAAAGGATAAGGAGTCCTTGTGTGTCGGGCCAGAAGTTGGACTCAGTGATCCTCATAGGTCCCTTTCAAATCAGGATATTCTTTTATTCTATAATAAGAAGTAAAAAAAGGACCAGTCCATTAGAAGCCCTTGGTTCTTTATTCTTAGTATTGCATGCATACTTCTCAGTTTTTTAAATTTCTGAGGACTTTGATATATTCACAAATCATGTTAATTGAAGACTGACACTCCCTCTATTCTATCTTGAATACACCTGAAGAAAAGAGATGTTTTACAAGAGCATTTAGTGACAACACAGGGGTGAATGGCTTCAAAAGGAAAGAGTAGGCTTAGATTAAGCATTAGGAAGAAGTTATTTACTACGAGGATGGCAACACACTGGTACATATTGCCCAGAGAAGATGTGGCTGCCCCATTCCTGGCAGTGTTCAAGACCAGTTTGGATGAGTCTCTGAGCAACCTGGTCTAGTGAAATGTGTCCCTGCCCATGGCAAGGGGCTTAGAATTGAATGATATTTAAGGCTCCTTCCAACTCAAGTCATTCTATGATTTTATGATAACATATTCTTAGCTTTCATGTGACTACCATAGCTGAGATAATCTAACCAGTTGTATATCTTTAAACACCAAAATATTGTTCTTCAATAACACAGTACACAGCAGAAAAACAAAGTTAACATTTCCTGAACTATGTAAGCAGCTGTTCTTAGAAACACCATTAGTTTCTTTATTTTCATCAGCTGCTGCCTGAAGGATCTGAAAGAAAGATCAATATTTACAAAATTGTTGCCAGTTTGGGGAGAAGAGACTAAATACAAAATTTGCTGTTAAAACTATTAATCCTTATAAAAATGCTGTACTCTGTTCTTCTTTTCCACTTATTTTGTAAATGTTAATTTTATTTACAGAAAAATACTGAAAATCTGTCCACACAATTCATGTTTTGAATTGCAAAGAAACATCTTCTGTTTCTGAAGATACATCAGGGTAATGGCTAGATTATATTTTCTTGATGAAAGAAATGTATGTGGCTAAATGTGTTTTATCACCCATTGAATAATTTAGCTTAACAAGTACATCTGTTGGTCTGACTAACTCATGACTACAATCTTTATTAAGGAGTGGACAAATTAATTCTGCACATCAAATGATTTGGGGTTTTTTTCAGGTATTGTATGCCTTAAAACACTTTCTGTGTGGTCAAAATTAAAGATCCTGTATAAATTAATGTTTATATTTATACACTCATAAAGTCATCCATAAATCAAGCCAGACAATAATAAATACTTGAAAAACAAAGCAAGGAAACAAACATAAAAATTACTTCTTAGTTCTTATGCTGATTTTCCACATGCTCCTAGGAGGAAGCATAAAAGCTGTGCAGAAACAGAAGAGATAAGATTAAAGAATTGGTCCTGTGATTTTTTCTACAGTTTAGTCTATATCCTATTTAAATTTTCTTGAGAGTTCTACAAATATCACTGAAATCTGTTAATCAAGATTTTTTTTTTCATTCTTAATATACACAGCTAACCCCTGTTAAATTTTTTATTGATTTCCCTTGTGCAGTTGAGCTCTCCATGTCAACATTTAACCCAGTTGGCAACTAAGCACTACACAGCTGCTCATTCACTCCCTTTCAGCAAGATGAGGGGAAGAGAATTGGAGAGATAAAAGTGAGAAAGCTCGTGGGTTGAGATAAGAATTATTTGTTAATTGAAATAGGACAAATTAAAATAGTAAAAATTACTATGATTTGAAATATTGTAATGAAAAGAAAATATGAGACAGAGAGAGAAAGATTAAACAAAAGAGAAAGACAAATGATGCCCAGCCAGTCCCTGGGTAGCAGCCCCCCAGTCAGCCGTGGTGATGGTGACATTCCCCTTCCCCACCTCTCTTCTAACAAATAGTTACTCTAAATTTCACCTTATCAATGAGAATTAATATATTTTGACAGCTCAAAACTTTAAGCATATGGAACATACTAGTTTATTGCAGACCATGATGCCATATGGTCTGGAATATCCCTTTAGCTGGTTAGGGTCAGCTCTCCCATCTGTGTCACCTCATAACTTTTTGAGCACTCTCAGCCTCCTTGCTGGTGGGGTCCTGTGAGGAGCTGAAAGCTCTGTGCAAGTGCTGCTCAACAATACAAAATACACCTTTGTGTTTCCAACACCGTTTTCAGCACACATCCAAAATTTAACCCTATATTAGCTATGGTGACAAAAATTAATTCTACCCTGACAAAAAGCAGAACATCTTGTCTCCCTTTTTGTGCCAGCTTTGATGGAAATTCAGAGATAGGAATTAATTCCTGAAATTCCTTAGGAAGCTTGTAGCTTCAAAAGAGGAAGGCTTTTCAACAAGGACATGTAGTTTGTTTTTGTTTCCTTTGCTTATCTGAAGGAAGAGAATGAAGATTTTCTTCAGCTTCAGCCTGGCAAGGAAAAGAGAATGCAGAGAATGGGAAAAAAACCACTTAAAACATAAGATGAGGCTGTAAAAATATAGCTTAATTTCTGCCTCCACATACACTCCAGTCTTTTACATGAAAAATGTCATTATTCTTCAGTAAAAGAAATGAGAGTAGCATGCAAGGGAATCATAGGAATATGCACAATGAGAAGAACTTTCCAAATGTCACCTGTTTTAGGTCTTGCAAGGACAGTTGCAGCTGCCAGGCACTCAAAGACTTCACCTGCCTCTATTCTACTTTTAAAGAAGTATTTTAGCCAAGTTCACAGTAAGGGAGTAGCATGTCCTTCTGCTCTGCTTGCATTACTTTGTCTGTCAGCAAACTCCCTTTTGCTTTAGATTTATTCTAAGGGTTAGCTGTTAGACTCTTAATAATATAGATTTTATTAGTTTTCCTTTTTTAATGTCTAATAGTAAATAGCCAGTCTAGATGTTAGATCAATGTAAAAAATTTCACATTAACTTACATTAATTCAAACTTTTTAAAAACTGCTGTGGCAGCTAGCATAGCAGATAACTTTGGGAATGCTCTATTTATGTTTAGATTTATCTTATATTTATTTGATTGCTTGGGGGTTTTGTAGACACTGAGTCCATTACACTAAAAGTGCTTCCTAGTCTTATTCTTATATGACCAGCTAAGCTATGCATCAGACTTGCAATGGAGCCAATTTTACAGTATATACACAAATATAAGTAGAAAATTATTTGATTTATGTTGGTGATAACAAGCTATAGATACTATAACAAGAAAATGGAATCGCTGTGCTTAAAACCAGTGGAGAGGGAATAAAGTGTCATTTCCTACAACAAACTCTATTATTCAAGGACAGAAAATAAATATTATCTTGCAAATAAATTCTGAAACAAATAATTTGGAAGGATTCAAACTTGAAAACCTAACAC
Source organism: Erithacus rubecula (assembly GCF_903797595.1). Classification (NCBI taxonomy): domain Eukaryota; kingdom Metazoa; phylum Chordata; class Aves; order Passeriformes; family Muscicapidae; genus Erithacus; species Erithacus rubecula. Next base: position 50,857,969 of record NC_136658.1, on the reverse strand, counting down.
AGTAAGTGCCTGAAGTCAACTTCCTATTTTAATGTTTGCAAGATGCAAGATGATGCAGACGATGGAATTCATAAAATTGTAAAAGTCAAAATATATTATGAATAACATTTGTCTTGTAGATCACTGACTAATGCATTAATTGCTGACCACAGGTCTTGTTCAGATCAACAGGCTTTTTCAGTCAGAAAATGAAAATGGAGCTGCGCATAAAACTAAGAAACATCTCAAAGTCTAGGAATAGCACTTTTACTTTCCTGTTCAATTTTAAAAGGACAAAGTGATTAGAATTTCAGAAATAAAAGTAAGACAGCAGAAAGCAAATTTATAGAAGAGACTGTAAATGATTGCAATCTAATAAATGTACATGATAAAAAAATAATCATACAATTTAGTGCCACACCAGATAAGGTGATGTTTTGAAATTAGAGAAAACAAGCTGTGGATAAAGAGATAATAAGGTCAAGGGCATTTTCAGAAAAAGAAAAAAACCTAAAAGTTGCTCTCTTTTATTTCTGCAAATGGTTGATGAATGAGTGGATTTGAATCCTGAACATAGCTTAAGAGTAACCAAAAAGTAACAAGTAAACTATAAAAAAGACAAACTAAACCTTCGAGTATTCCTTTGGGAGTGTCATAAATAGTCTAGCAAGCAATATGTACAAGATTCAGCTTTTTTGTGAGGTCCTATTTCTTTATTCAGAGAATTCAGAGAATAAGAAGCCCAAATTGAATGAATTTTTCTTGATTGGAATTGCATTTTCTGTACATTCATATTAAATTTTCACAATCAACAAAAAAGAAATCCCCTTAATTGTTGTTGTGATTCTCTTTTTATTTTTTATTTTATTCATTTTTAATGAAAGAGACGATTAAGAAAGATTAGGCTATTGAATTTTGAGGAGGTAGAGGAGGGGGCTGGGGAATTGGTAGTTTCAGAAGTCTATATTAGATATTGTTTTTTTCTTCTTTATATCAAAAGATATTCGATAATAGTCGTACTGCCTAATTATGAAGAAATTTAAATTCTGTATTCAGATACTTAGATGACAAATCTTCAGTACAAAATATCTTTTCTATGTCTACAAACAGAATTTTACATCTATTTTTTAAGTAAAAACTGAAAAGACCAGCCCCATGAGACTGTGTTTCCATCAGAAAGTATATACACATCAACAAATTTTTTGTCTTAGTATCTGTCTCTGTGGTTTGAAATCCTTATTATTTATTCTTCTGGTTTCCTCACCCACACACTATTGTTAATAATTTAACTCATTTAATAATAAGATTAGTTAGAGAAATCTTTACAGTAACATAATTACATCAAGGAAATAGTATTAGTTTTCTTTGTTTGATTGATATTTGGCATGATCACCACACTCTTTCTTGATGACTCTTACCTGGAAATTACTGTTAAAAAAAACAAACAAACTAGCATGTCGATGTTCAGTTTTTTCTACTTTTCACTTTTTTCTGCTTTTTGCTTCCTCTGAGTAATTATTTCTGTTTCTACTTCTGCTCCTAGGAAATTAGTGCCAGTAAGCTGCCCATCATAGGTCTCTAAATGTCATTCCATAGAATGATTTTATGTTATTCACTTAAATGTCTGTTTTTATACTTGATCTCCTACCTTCTCAATGTAGGGCAAGTGCAATTGTTTTTCCAAAGGTTTACTGATGACAGTGGAATTGAACCGGACTCCAGTGGCCTGAATCACAATTACAATGAAGGTAGATAAAAATGTCTGTCATAGAAATTCATGTACAGTTGCAAATTTAACTGCTTAACCTCTGATTAATTTTATATTTGTCTTTGTCATTTTTTGTACTTAAATCTTTCAAAATACTGTGAGACTCCAAGTTCGTTTGGAGGAAATCAGTATGTATAGCAAGTTACAGATTAAGTCTTCTATTGAAGCCTCCATTTTGGTATAAGATAAGCTCAAAAATTTTCCAGAAGTTTGGAAGATATATATATATATATATATATATATATATATATAACATACTGGCAAAGCACTCTGTTGGATTTGAAATACTGACAGCATAAGAGTTATCACCTGTACTTGATACTTTATCATCTGTACACAATAGCCAGATTTACAGCATGTACTCTTCAAAAATCTGTCTGAAGCTTTAATAATAAAGTTCTCTTTGTAGAAATGGTGGTATCCACCTTCCCCATCCCTCTTCTGTCTACAAAATAGTTACTCTAAGCTTCACCGTATCAATGAGAATCAATCTATTTTGACAGCTCAAAACTTTAAAAATAAAATTCCAAACATACTGGAAGATTCATTTTGGATACTAATGTACAATTATTGAGGAAATTGAAGCCAAATCTCTGATACAAACCCAAAAATGTATATGCTCTTGAGAGCATATGAAGTTTTCTCCCACAAAATTACTTTCTCATTTTGGCAATAACAGAAAAACTGGAGACAACTGTGAGTCATTAGCATGTGAAACCACATGTCTGCTCCTTTAACTTTACCTGACCAAAGGATAAACAAACCAGAACATACAAATCTGACCTCCACAATGATAGGGGAGGCAGTGACATGGACAAATCTGGTCAGTGGCACAAATTGATAAGGATAGGCCATGTACAATAATGTTTTTATGAGTTTGATTACTTGATTATTTTCATGTTTTGCAAAATATTGTCACTGGAGAAAATAACAACAAAAACAACCCAAACAAACAAACATTGATCAGACCCCCAGCAAATAAAAATAAATTGAAAGAAGTTCCCAACATGAAAAAAAATGTGGGAGATTAGTGAGCAGAATTGTTAATACCTAATTGCTCACCTCTGTAACTGGAAATGGGAAATTATCTACCCATTTTTATGACTTCAGAATGTTGTTATTTTTGGTAATCCTTTATCTTTAATAAGTACATTGAAAATTATTCTTCCACTTGCCAGTTTTTTATCTTCCAGTAATGAACTTTTCCAGGATGGGAAAGCAGTGGATTGTAATTAAGACTGAGAACTCAGTTCTCCTACTTAATGAATGACTTGTCTGGTCACTAAGCTGCTTTGCAAAGAGTGTGTACAACCCTCATTGTTACAGGCTGAGCATTTATATCTAAATTTGTCTTGAACCTAGGAGCTACAAATGCTCAATGCCAAATGATATTAGGCAGAAAATGAGTCCCCAGGGAATTACATTGGAATAGACAGGAGTGCAGCTGACAATTGAGCATTTACAATAATACAGGTGTAAGAGCCCCAGAAAGGTGTGTGTAGCTGGTTGATTTGGTTAGGTTTGTTTGTTTTCCCCCCTTGGTATAATGTCTGTTTCCTGTAAAAACTAGATTGAGCTTTTATAAATTACTTTCTTTAGCTCAGGCTTCGGTGTCTACATCTTTGCTACATATTTGCTTGTTCATGAGATAAAAATGTTAAAGAATAATCAATCCTTTCTGCATTTTTCTCATGAGAGAGTGAGTTCTTGAAATAAGGTAATATGAACGTCACTGAAATTTCATTGAGAATGTATCTCAGGGAAAGTACATAGATTCATGTTGGTTGTTTTTCCCTAACATGACGAGTCTTTTATCCCTTTGCAAGTCGTTTGTAGAGAACAACTGCAACATCCATGTTGCTTATGGTTGATAAAGTCCCCCTTCCCTGAATATATGCTCAGTACAGGAAATATAAACACACAAATTAAACACATTGTGTGAGGATTCAAATTACACATAACAATCAAAACTTTAACGTATAATATAGGCTGTTATCTGTTTTTCATATATTTAAAAAGTGATTTTGAGATGATAGAAATTTTATTGTCTTTTACTAATGAGATGCGAAGCCCAAGCTAGTAAGCTCTACTATAAATTCTAAGAACTGTGTTAAGAAAGGGTTTAACATTTTTCTGACCCTTCCCCTTTTAGCTGTGCATTAAGGCAACACAGTATTCTTGAAAGAATAAGGTTATGGTCAATTTTTTTGTTCTCTGTGCTCTTTCAGGAATGTTTTTTTATTACTAAAACATGTTTATTGTAGAAAGTATTCTGCCTCCCAGTCTTCAGCTCTGTAAGATACAAGCATTGCTGTGGAAGGAAATATGTTTACCAAAGTTATTATTTTAAATGTCATCCTAGAATCTAACTACATACCAGAGACAAGCCAAGACCTGGCAAGTCATTCAAAGACCATGCTATTGACATCTGCAGTCCCTGTCAGAGCTCCTTCCTTTGTGATCTCATCCATACTCTCATTTTGATAGATGGTCTTTTCAGAGGGAAAAACAAAAAGTTAATTAGGAAAATATTGAAATCTAGTTAAGATCAGTATCTGAGAGTACTAAAAAAATGGAAGAATTAGCTTACTAGGACAATCTAGAAAGTATGGAATTTATCACAATGACTGAAAGAGAAAAAAAAATTACTGGAATTGTTGATTTAATTCTCTCTTCTGAGTAATATTCTGATTTTCAGCAACTAGTGACAACAAATACATTTTTGTATTTTAATTTGCACAATTATAGTTCAGACGGACCCTATCTATTTTATATATCTACAATTTACAATGACTTCATGATATTGTACCTTCTGGTTCAAGAAAGAATACATACTATCTCTCTACTCTGAGACATTATCTAACAGTAAGTACATCAAGTATTGGTTTGCTGATTGTTTGTCAAAGCTGTGCTACTAGGCCAGGAGAGGAGTAGATGGGAAATACACTAAGGAAAATCTCCAAGCTCAGTTTCCAGCTAGGACCTGAGATTAGATATAAAATCATTAAAGTTCACCAATACAATTGGATATAATTATTCTTGTTTTGTTTCTAGGTTAAACTCTGTATGTACATAGTATAGATTTAAGAAATTACTTTCTCTTTTTCTCGAGATTTCAGTTACATTCCAGCTGGGACCAAAAAATAAACACCTACCACTGTAGCATCTGACTGAAGTTACAACTACATGTTAGAATCTGGAGATCTTCATCCAGAGTTATAAATATCAAACATAAAATTTGAATATATTTGGATCAACTCACTTGTTTTGATTTTCAAAGCTTACTGATCAAAAATTACTCTGCTGGCTTACCATATATTTAGGAAGATAAGTTTCTTTTTATCAACAAAACTGAACTTTCTGTGTTATTCTGGTCTGCATAATATGATGGAGTGTTGCCCTATAGCTGAATAGAAACAGATGTATATGGAGAAAATAACAAAACAGACACAGATGGTGTATCACATGTATAACTTCTTAATTTATCCCTCATTGTGTGATACAATTATCCCAGCAAGTAGGCTGTATTCATCCCCTTTTCACAGATTCTGCCAGTTCCTGTAGGGACACTTTTCTGGATTGTACTATAAACTGCCAGGGCAGCACAAAAAGATTATTCAGTTTCTCATTGCTCTCTCTCTCTAGGTCCCTTCACTGTCCATTTTCCTTTTGTTTGTTTGTTTGTTTACTTGTTTATTTTTGAGTAACTGAGAGTATGGTGAAAGGACTATTTCAGTTAATTTTTTCATGAGAATAGTGGTGTGGTTTCCTTCAGGCATAAAAACACTAAAACCAAACCTAACAAAACTCATGCCATTTCTTGTATAATATTTACAATGATAGGATCTTTTTTATAAAAGATAATGTATAATATTAACTTTGTGCTCAGAATTCATAGTTTTCTCATAAAATTTGTATGAACTCAATCTCAGAAATGTTGGGTTAACTCTAACTTTGCATAATGAGTACTAGATTGCTACTCTTGTTTGAATCCCAAGCTTCTCAGTATTTCCCCATCAATTTGTTAAAAGTGATTTCTTGTCCTAGACTTAAAGATGTCTTTAAGTTTATGAAAATTGTGAGTATAGAAATATTATTCATGTAAGTATATATCTATATATATATACACCATTATCTAGATATATATTTACCATACCATTGTTAAAAATACTTATATGTATTTAGCATTCTTAAAAAGCAAAATTATCTGTTTCTATTTAACAATTGTCTTAAATTTTGTATATATTTTCTTTAACACCAAACTGTATCACTAAGCATGTTTTTAAACTGAAAAAACCCATTGAGATGAAGCTGATATATATGGCCATATCTGTAGCAGTGCAGAATACCTCGGATGAAATCTGGAGAAATCTTTGAAAATGCATTATTGCAGTCAAAAATCAAATAAAGTAACAAAAACTATTATGAAAATATTAATCAAAAAACAACTTGATCTATATTAACTGTGCCTCTTTTTTATTTCTCTTGATCAAGGTTCTATATACAGGCAGGAATATCCCCCATGCTAACTGAAAGGAAAACACACCTGCATTCTCCTCTGGTATTGAGTTCTCTCTACCTGTTATTCCCCAGTTTTTTACTCTTCTGCTTTCTGCTTCCCTGAAGCTCTTCCACAAGATCCTAAGCAAGGTTCTGGCCAGATCACTTTCCTCTGTTTCTGCCAAAGACAGTAACAATCTCTGTTAGGAATCCTCAACTGTTCTTAAGCCATCTTCTCCAGCAGCCCTAATTTCCCTCTATCCTGAGCTAAAATTGGCCGCAAAGCACACATAAACAAAGTAAGCATCCACATATTTGCATGAGATAGACATGCTTCACTGACTGTACTACATGCAATTCTGACTTTTTTTTTTGGATGAAGGCCAGGTCCATGTTTGTGCTTGGGCTTCAAAAAGCTGATTATTAAAATTGACTGTATTTACTAAAAGATTGAACATTTCTTCATCTAAGTATGATTTCTACTGTGACTATTAAGATGTCAAATAGCAGAAATGTAATGAACATTTCTTTCTTTCTTTCTTTTTTCTTTCTTTCTTTCTTTCTTTCTTTCTTTCTTTCTTTCTTTCTTTCTTTCTTTCTTTCTTTCTTTCTTTCTTTCTTTCTTTCTTTCTTTCTTTCTTTTTCTTTCCTTCTTTCTTTCTTTCTTCTGATTTTTTTAATTATTAATAATTTTTTTATTCTTTTATTTTCATTCCCTTTTTTATGGTACAATGAAACAGGCAAATATAATCTGCCATTTGCCTTTTTCATTCCAAAGAAAGCAGTGAGGAAAAGATGTCTTTTGTGTCAGTATTGAGAAGTATGCAATGGAACTGTTGTGATTTCTGGTGGTGACAAAACCAGATAGAAAACTGTCAACTCCATATGACTTATCACAAATCCTTTTAGCTAATAATATTCATGCTTTTTACTTTTTAAAGAAGAAGTGAAAGCACTATGTTGTGAGAAAATACATTTAGCTACTCTTTTAAGAAACATTGAAAGAAAATTTGCTCAACTATCTAATTTAAACTGATGAATTAAAATTCCACAGCTATATCAGTTGGTAACTAAGGTCCTTTTTCTGATGGCAGTAGTCCTACAGAGTATTTCACAGGTGTAAAATCCTAGAGATGGAAAGGAAAATGATTGATGAGATATTTGATCTCATGTTTGCTAGCAAGGGTTGTTTTGAATACTGGAGTCTAGATTAAAGCTTAGCAATTTCCAAGCTGCATTCACGTGTCCTGATGCATATGCTTCATATCAGAATCAATGCTAAGAAAATACAGCTGTGCTGCAATGAATTTCTGCCCTGAGAAACTGGAGAACAGGATGCAAAGCCTTACATACCACACTTCCTTTCACAATTTAATCTGTACAAAGATTTAGATCAGAGAGGCATAGTGTCCATGGCAGCTATTCCTTACTATAGCAGCAATGGTTTTTTCATAGACCTCTTCCAGGTCATGTTTTCTGTATGCTACTTCTCTGTTCTCTGAATGAGGGAATTACTTCAACAGATTTTCTGTTCATTTTCTTCTGATTCTTCAAATCTGTGTTCATTGAAATAGTGAGATTTTCTTTCCTGCACTAACTAGACTATGTCTCAAAATCTGACTTTAAAACATTGTCATTATGACTCATTTAATTTTGAATCACCTTATTGAAGCAATACATTTTTTTATCTGCTCTTGAATTAAGCATGTTACTAGAATACATCTTTTGTTTCTAGTGTCATGGCATGCTATTCTTTAGGTTAAACATTTTTGTTTTTCTGAAGTATTTTTTCTTACAATATATGAACTTCAATACAATAGACCATTACTTATTTTATTCTGGAATATCATGTAATCATATCATGATGGATGCACCAAAAAACCTCATATGTCATTAATTTCTTTGCTTCAGTTACCTTTCTAAATGTTTTCATGTGATTTATGTCAGTCTAAGAGGACATTTCATCACACTTTGCTTACTAAGAAACATTGACTTTATTCTGCTAAACAATATAAGACAATTTTTTGTATAGATTAATTAAATTGCTGCCTATATAACGATTTGAAAGAAATTCTGCTCATACATATGTAAATTCAGAGAATTATATTTAAAAAGTATTTTTTTATACAAGTACCAAATTAAAATTTTGTGTTTTTTTCTTAAATAGTATCAACTGAATTTAATTAAGTTAGCCTTGGTTTCACCAGCAGTTTCTTTAATAAATTGAAAATGTATATTCCACTTGTACTACAAAGAATAATACTTAGAAATAATTAACAGCAGCAATAGTGCTATTTCCACTACTCCTACTCTTCTAGTTATATGCGAACCCCATATATGATTACATGATTTTATTCAGGATTTCCAGTTAAGGTATATTACCAATCCAATTAGAAACATAATTGTGTAAATAATATATTACAGAATACCAGGTATATGAGAAAACGTCAGTGTTACTATAAAAAGGTAGTATGGGATAAATAATGAAATGTGCTTCATCTTTGTGTAATCTTGATCTGGAAGTCATACAAACAACCATTAAAATTAATTTAGAATTGTGTAATAGATTTTGTGTTCATCAAATGTGAAAAATGCAAAGAAAATGTATAGCTTGAGATAATTTTAAGACCAGTTAAAATTACTTGAGGTATATTAGTTTATCATAAGGAGATTAGATAACAGAGAGGTATAAACATATGGTTATGCTCCAAAGTATGAAAGTCTATCTTTTTTATTCTGGTAATGAATTTTACAAGGAAGAGGTAAATATGGTATGCCGTTCTTATGGTATGCAGACTTAACATTAAGGAAAGTTTCTACAGATTTATAAAATTTTATAATTCAGGAAAGGAAGAATCTACCAAATAAGACAAGTGAAAAAGTTTAGTGTAAAAACATAAAATCTTAGGAGACATAATTTTTTTTTCCATCTCTATAAATATGCAAATAATTAAGAACTGTCAGCACTGACACAAGAAGAAATAGGTATAAATTAATCAGGCTGTGAGAGGTCAGTTGGAAAACCTAGAGAATTTAGAATATATTCTTCCATGGTAAGAAATCAGGAAAACTCAAGTGTCTGTAATATTGGAGACATTAAATTTATATGGGCATTAGTAATAAGGTCGGCAGAGCAGGCTAAAGAGCTGATTCCCTTCAGATAAGATTTTCTGAAACCTGTATTTCTTTCTGTTTTTCAGGCTAAATTACTTCATACATAATTTACTATTTTGTTTGGCTTGAGCCAAGTTATTTATTTTAACTCAGCAATTTACTGAATTACTTTTAATGGTAATAAAACATGGCTAAATAGATTATATAATTTAATCTTGAATGAAGCAAAGCATATGTGCCTTTAAAGTTTGTAGGTATAGCTGTCAGACACCTAGAATGAGTTATTCATGTACATATAGTATTTCTCATATGTGTAAAAGTTTGCAGTAGGAAAATCTTCAGTGGCTTTTTAATTTTTTGTAATACATTAGTGACAAAGTTTTAAAAAGGAGGAGTAGTTAATAAGAGAGGAGAAACAATATAAAGCATAGTACATTGTATGTCAAATACAGTGCAGTCCCTACTTGACTAAGGCCTTTTCCCTCAACACACTGTTCTCAATAGTGAGTAAAGATTATCATGCTAAGTATTTTTTCCATATGTCTTTCATATCCAAACAGGGATGCAAATAATTGTACATTTTCCCCTGTCATTGTTAGAGTTTTTTCCTGAGAAATTTGCAACAGTGACATGTTTCTGCTACAGTGAGAATGAGCATTACAAGATGATACAGTCACTCACATAGTGCTTGGCTTTATGCATTAAAAAAAAAAAAAATAATTTGAAGCAGGACAACTGTCTGCATCATAAAACACATATTCAATTCACATGCCATAAAAATCCTCTGGTCTGCACAAGTGAGAATGTCATCAGCAGGATCAGGATTATGATGCTTCCCTTTTGTTCAGAACAAGTGGAGTGAAATATGCAGCTTTGTGGTGCCCAAGAGGAAAAGCATTTTTACAAGCTGGAACAAGTTGAGTGGATGTCATCAGGATAGCCATGGTTGGAGCACGTTCTACAATCAGAAGCTGATGACTGCAGGTTGCTGATCAGTCCTCAGCCTTGCCTCTGGAATCTTGGTTACTGTCTACAATTACCTCATCAGTGACACAGAGAAGATGAAGTCCAGATTTCCCAGTTTTTATCTGAAGCTGCTAAATTATCTGAGGATCTGACAGATAATCTACTGGTTATGTGTTGCACTCAGATTGAGAAATAAGAATGACATAATATAATTTGTTCTCATCTGCTTTCAACTGTGATTTGCTCCCAATCTTTTTCCTTTGGTAAAGCAATTGGTCATGTTTATCTGTGCAGATAATTCATTACTGCAATATCAGAACAACTCTCATCAATCACTCCTTCACATTCTGCAATTCCCTGATAGAAATATTAAGAAATCCTTTGGCAAATTTATGGAGTCATTAATTTGAAATTACTTCTTTGATTTTAATAAGGTTAAATGAAAGGCACTTGTGCCAAATGTAGAACATTGAACTTGATGTTTCTTATACAGATATGCACAGCAAAATTTGATAATGTATTTGCTGTCAAAGTTTCTGGTAGACATTGGGAGGCACTGATGTGTGCTTATCTGAGGTAGATTTAGGACCAAAGTTCATGTGGTAAATAAAAATCACCAAATTTTTAAGGTCTCAGATACTGGTAGGGATTTTACTAAAGAAAAACTTTTTATCCAAACTACTACATAGTTTCTTAATTTCCACACTAAAGTTGCTTTGTTTATAAACAGCACATGGGTTAATTACATTCAAAACACTGTAGTTCTAGTCATCTCATTGGGTGACTTTGAAAACATCTGTAAAGTTAAAAACAGGATCCAGAGTGGTTATCCACTGCATTTTGTGAAAAATTACACTTGTCTCTGGGAGGTTGCTTTTTTATCAATTGCAGAGTTCTTTAATATGAATATATTAATTTCAGCACAAAATGGAGTAATGCAAGCAGGAAGTTAAAATTGTCTAACAAAATAAAAGTGTAATCTAAGAAGAATGATGTTTGCAACTTAAGAAAAGGAGGTTTTCAGATTCACAGAATAATTTGAGTTAGAGAGTGGTTGTTTTGTTTCTTGCTTTTTTCATTAAACAATATTTACTTTTCTTTCAGAAAGTTGCTTAGGGTTATCATATTAATGATCTTATATAATTTAACTACATAAGACCATTGTCTTTTTTTTTTTGTATGTCTTTTCCATATCTCGGAATATCATTCAGCTGTATTTACTTGGAAAAAAACGTTTCATGCTCTAGTTCTTGGGACAAAAATATATATATTTTTAACTTTTTTTGAAACATTGTGGAGAGAAAAATGTGAAAATAAATGTTGAAGAAGAATTAGAGGGATAATTCTCTAAAGAAATTGGAAGCCTGCCAGTGGTAATGAACACCTTCAGAATACTGAAAGTTGAAGGGAATTTATACTATTTTTTGAGTGTTTGCTGCGTATCAAAAAGTATATCACCAAATTCTATCTGTAAAAAAAAGCTACTGTGTTATTTTTCCATATCTCTTTTGATCACTCAGTTGGATCTCATTAATCTAGTGGTATGATCTTTAGCTCTAGCTGACCAGCCCTCTCAAAAATAAGGAAAAAAAAGGGAAAATACTCATTAGAAGAATGATATTTTTATACAACTATTTATACAAAGTTCCTAGGACATTTTGAGTGATATATTGACTTTTTCTGTACTTTACTCACATACCCCAGAAACTTCTGCATGTTATATTAGGATTCAGGATGGTATTTGTTAGAAACCCATAAAGCTTTCTTTATATCCTCTGAGATTTCCTTTAACTCAGAAAAACTCTCCACCAAAACTTTGTTTTGTTTTCACATCACCAAAAGAGCACTTTCAGAGTGACCTCTTGGTTAAATATAATAGCATATATAAAGTAGTGATTTCATGTAATGCACCCAACTGCAGAAATAGCAGAATTATCCCCCCACTCCCCAAAAAACTCAGTGGTGCTTTAATAGTTTTTGACCTTTCAGGAAAAGATACAGTTCGCTTCCCTGCTGGATGCTAGACTCAGTGACACAGAAGATACCTGCCAGGCTTCACAGTTTCCTAAGACTCAACAAAGCAAATGAAAGATGCTGTGAAGAAAAAAGCATCCTTAAGATAGATATCAAATATAGGTCTATTGAACCAAACTAACACTTTCCAAATTCCTGGTAGTCTTTGTCAAAAAATCAACATTTTATTACTTCTGCTTCATACCTTATATAGATTAAGAAAGCATTCAATTTGTTAAATTTCTGTATACATTATAGAAGCCCTTTGTAATGGAATTAGTCCAGAGGCAAGAAATCGGATTGTGATCTCTTTTATCAATGTAAATATGAAATAATGGACATAGCTTTCTAAAATGGAAAACATTAAATTAGTTATATATATCCTATTAATTCAGAGTTCTCTCCTTTTATTTACTTAATAAATATTTTGGTTATCTCTGTAAATAATAAAAGATTAGATAATGCTTTGTGTCTTTAATTTAATTAGAACTTCTGTACAAAATGGTGCCAATGTTTTGAAGACCACTGCATTGATGACAGTAAACAACAAAACACTCCTTCTCCCCTTCCATGGAACAGGGTAAAAATGGAAGGAGAGTCTTGGGCTGGAAGTGAAAAGACTTGTGGATCATGTCAGGTCTTTCAGGTTTTCTGCCTCCCAGACTCTTGCCCACCCCAGCCTGTTCTCTGGGGAAGTGCAGAGGGGGGGAAAAGAAAAGCCTGAGTGACATGCAAGCACTGGTGATGACACCTCTGGAATACTGCACTGAGATTTTTGGATCCCTTGTTCAAGAAGAACTTTGAGACATGAAAGAGATACATCACAAGGCCAAATCATTCATTGTCCAGATTGCATGTCCTACGTGAGATGGGGAGTGGGAGCTGGGGTTGCTTTGTCTCCTGATTAGGAGGCTTAGGGGTCATTTCACAGCAGTCTGCTATTACCCGAGGGGGAGTTACAAACATGAAAATGGCCAGCTGATACAGTGAAGACAAATAGCCACAACTTGGGGCTTGAGAGGTTCATATGAGTCATTAGGAAAATAATTGTAACTAGGAGGGTAGTGCAATATTTAAGAGGATTGCTCTGAAAACTCCTGGGCTCTGCACCTCTGGAGGTCTATGAGACTCAGCCAAAGTCACAGTCAACCTGATCTCATGCTGGCAAAAAGATCTTTTGCAACAAAAAGTAACAAAATAGACTTTAGAAATATCTTTAAGACAACTCTTTCTATAATTCCATGGCTATCTGTTTCTTGGGTTTACAATATAAACATCAAGAATTGTTCATTGCTGCTGACAGCAGCTTGGAATCTTTGCCTAAAACTTACTTTGAAAAGAAGTTACCAGTTTCTAAAAAGTAGGGTGTCTAGGCAAACATATATTTAAATCTTTCAAACTACAGCCTGAAAGTGTCTGAGCACAGTCAAGAACTGGAAATTTTATCTACCATTTCAGTTTGAGAATGTTTCAATATGTTAAAGTCAAAATATGCTGTCAGGATAGTGCAGGGTCACTAATGCTGCCTAAAAAGTCTGTGTTATCTGTTCTGTCAATAGAAAAGGAATTTCCTGGGACTCCTAAACAGGATCTTTCAGAGAAGTAAATTAAGTAAAAATAAGTAAAAAACAAAAAAAACAAAAAAACAAAAAAATTAAAAAGAAGTAAAGATTGTTCAGTGTCAGGTTTGTCACTGTCACATCAGTTTAAAGATGATATGTTTTATTTTATTTTATTTATTTATTGATTGATTTTATTTATTTTATTTTATTTATAAGAAAGGTCATGAGAGGCTAATTCTTTTTCTGAGTGGTTTTGAATAGAATCAACTTGAACTTGAGTTTAAAAAACAAAAACCTGTGACCAATTTGTTTAAATCCAATGTTTTGTTTACTTAAACAGGCTGATGAACCTTAATCAAAACCTTCTTCAAATTAGGGTAACAAATATTTTCAAGAACATGTAAATGGTTTGTTTATGAGACATTTCTAAACAGTGCTGAGAATCTAAAAGAAGAAATCAAATAGGCCACAATTGAAATATATTTCTGACTATAAAGATTTACTAGGCTGTATCCTGCTATGGAAAACTGTGAGCTGGCAGTTTTTTTAACGGGAAAAAAAGATAAAAACATGCAATGTTTCCCAAATGATGGGGATAAAAAAGATCAAAAGTAATCCTAGGAAGCAGAATTCTTTAGCTATACGAATACCTAATCTCCAGCACAGAGGTCTGTACCTCGAGAGGATGCAGATGGCTAGCATGGGTAGGAAGGCAGGGGGCATGGTGTAACTGATGCTTGCTATCAGAGATCTGAGGGAGCACGGATTTAGTCCTGCCACCACTGTTTTCTATTTACTAGCTAAGATCAATTATCTGTTTTCACACAGAAAGCTAATGGCTATGAAAGTCATACTGGCTTCCTATAAAGAGGAAAGAGACCTCTGAGTCAGGTACTCTTAAACACTTTAAATGGTGTAAGGACCTAAATGCCAATTTTCAGACTTCTGAATTGCACCATAATTGCAATGCTTACTCTCAGCTCTGAGATCAGAGCCTGACTTCTAATGGCAAACCTTTTGCTCTCGGTCTGGTGACATGCAGGTGAGCACAAAGAAGCATAAACTGTGAAGATACCAAATCTGAAAAACTGATGCAGTTACCTCTTTCTAGAATTAGAGCATTTGATTGTTGAAGAAGAGCAGTAAAAAAAAAAAAAAAAAAAAAAAATCTGTGGATTTAGACTAGCACAGCTGCTACTGTTGTTAATGAGGAAAAGAACAGGAAATGAAAAAGAGGATGGTGAGTTAGTTTCACTGACAGGGCATTCAAGCTGATTTCCAGTTGTTCTGCCCTGAATAAATTTACTGATACTGCAGTAAAGACCTCACAATGATTTCCGTGTCTCATACTTGGCTTTGTCACCCATACACATCAGCTGAATGCTGGAAATAAAACTAATTAAAATCCTGCCCCTTTCCACAGTAAGATTTCAAACAACCATCACAGTCTTAAGCCAAAGTAATTATAAAATGCAAACCTGTATCTGATATATTGGTATCTTGTAGTGATTAATGTTTATAACCAATAGAAACTTAATTTCAAAATCACAGTTTCCTCTGTATTAGTTGCACTTCTCAAAAAGAATATCTTTCATGTGGAAGTCCTAGCTTTCAAACTTTTCAGGCCTTGCAACCCTGACATTATCATGCTTCCTGCAGACTTCTGCTTCTATTGTAGTAATATAGAGATGAAAAGGACTTCATGGATTACTGAGTCTGGTCCCCTGCTGTGTATATAATCCTGAGCCCACTGAAATCAGTGGGAGTCTTAGCTTTTTCTTCAATGGTAGCATGATTAGGCCTAGAGTATCTCAAAAATGTTCAAACTTAATTCAGGGCTTTTTTTGCAAATTTTTGTAACGATTTGTTAAAGATAATACTAAATAGTCTTAAATTCCAAATGTAATTGTTTCAGTGTAGTTGCAATGTGTATCTAAATTCCTTATTCTGTAAAGAAAATCTGAAAATAACACTAAAGAATTTATTCTTGTTCATGAAAGGTCACACTGAGCTTAGATGTCGCAAGCTGAGAACAGACTAGAAGCAAAGGGCCCAGCCTTTAAGCAGATTTAACTTTTTATAACCATAATGATCCAGAGAATTGGAGTAACAAGAGTTACAGATCAAATTCATTGGGGAAATAAATGCTTTCTATCGCTGAAGATCTGTATTTATCCTGTTCTCTTTCCTTAATTAGATTAAAGACAAAATATTAGTCCACAGGATTAATCTTCCAGATCTACATTTTCACACAGTGAAGACGATACATCTCAGGTACTATCTCCCATCTTCACACTGTATTAGGAAAGAAAGACAGCAAAGTAGAGTCAAAACATGTGTTAGCTTACAAAACCTTCTGAAACAGTTGGTGTTTCCCAGAGTATTTAAAACTAAAATATATTTGAGCCAGTATCAGTTATAAAAAGTTACTTGTCTGGTCAGAGGCAGTGAAATTTCCTTTATATGATCAACAGAGAGAAGTGGAAAATCTCAGGTATGCAAATCAACATAAGCACCTGTATTAGATTTCAAGGGTTCATCCTACGAGAGAAAAAAACGAAACAGCCAAAAAACTGATCAACCAAACAACCAAAACCATCAAAAAAAGCCAAGCATCAGATAAAACATTTTTGGATTTGGTTTTTTTTTGAGAATGTAAAATAATTGAATGGATGAAATATATCAGTTTGTAGTGTTAATTTAATTATGATTTTAAATTATGTCATTATATTTAGGACATGAACACATTTACAGATTTTGTAAAAACTAGTATAAACTCCCAACAAATGTGTAGCATTATTCCTCATAAGAGAAAAAAAGAGAGATATATAGCTTTTTGAGATGTCTTTAATATGAGAACAGCTGTAGATTAATAGCCACTAATGATATCTCAACCAGCATGAAAACTGATTTACTGTAGGTTGTAAATAAGCAGTTTATGGAGGAGTGAAAGTAGAAGCTTTAAGCTAGAAGCAGACTTCAGAGAAGCGCTATCAGAAATAAATATATAAAAGGTTTTTCACTAATACATATTCACAGTCTTCTAACCTCAGTAAAAAAATTGTACTTGAATTATTTGAAGTTCTGCAAACTAAATGCAACAAGATTTTCTCCATTACAGTGTTCATATAAGACAATTGTGAGGTTTCATATCAAAGCAGATAATGCAATTGTTATTGTAGTCATAATAAAAATGTAGACTTTTCAGATTTCTAACTCTTACCATTTCTAGCTTATTCCTTGAAAACGTTTTCTTAAAAAGCAAGCATTGCTGTACTTTTTTTTTCTGTTGAAAATCCATAAACTCATAATATATTCCTTTATTCTATGAATTTTGCCTCTTTTCTAGGCATGTCCAATGACTCCAGAATTTGTGTCTAAAGTGAATCACAGTTGAATTCTGGGTTTCCCAATCCTGGATTTTTGCCTTTGTTTTCTTTTGTTTCTATAAAGACTATAAAAAATTGAGAGTGATAAAGTTACTCTGGGACGAACCTGTAAATAAAAGCAATAAGAATTTAGATACAAGTTCATTTTCTAAACTGAATGATTTGATAGTACTGTTCAGTAAGTTGTGAAGAGGGCTACTCCAGGAGAATAGAGTACAAAAGAAAAGAAAAAAAAAATTCATAATTAAGTAAAAGTTTAAATAGCTACTAAAACACACAATCTCATATTGTCTCATATCCCATTACAAGTCAATTTTCATTTACATGATTGATCCTTTAATTTTTTTTAAGCAAAAATAAAGATATATTTTCCATAACCAGCCATCATGAAGATTATTTTTAATTATAAAAATATAATGTACTTTGAAAAAAAATTAATATTGTGCAATGAAGATATTGGCAGAACTAATGCAAGTATTTTCTGACTTGTATAGCTGGATGCAACTTTGCTGCATTAATCTTTTCTCTGTTCATAGATCATTTCAAATGCTTGCTTCTAATTAATAACATATAACATAAAGTCCACAATTCAAATTTATACCTCTTAATATCTCTGGATCCCCATATAAGGCAATCAATTATTAATATTTTGGGCTTAATTTAAACATCTGCTGAGAAATGAATATGAGGAGGACAAGATAAAAATCATAAACTACTTATCTGAATTTCCAGTTAATAACACATCTATGCCTACGTCATTTTGAGGAAAATATTCTGTTGTTTCTTTTCCACAATAATGCAGCCCTGGAGGCAAAGATAAACCAAATAAGACTCAAAATAAAATTGCAAATCTATATATAACAGGAAGAAAACAAAACTGAGTAGAACCAGGAACTGACATTCTTTAAAGACTTGAATATATTAAAAATAGCATTTTATAAAAACTGTTCTTTTGCACTGGGATTTGACCACCACACAATATATTTATCTAGCTGAGTTCCTAGCTGCTATTGTCCTTCATATTTGACATTAAAAGAATTTTTTAAAGTGTTCCTGAACTACAACAGTTAGTCATGAATTGGAAGAAGATTATATTGAAGTTCTATTTAAATTTAAAGTTTTGTCTCTCCTAATTCCATTTTCATTTATGATATTTTTTGTGAAGATATTGGATCTGATGGCAATAATTTTACACCTTTAGACTTCTAACTTTTTAACATTTTGGCTATTTTTTTATAGCACATGTTTTTTCCTATTGTTTTAGACAAGTGGATACTGATCTAAATTGTATTTTGTCTTGTTCAGAAGCATAGAATGCTACACTTTATACAGATAATAAGCCGTTCTGAAAATGGATCATACTGAAAGATAATGAAATTATCTTTAAGGCCAGCAGGGACATGGCAACAACCCTGGCTGGGTGTTGCAATGTGCACCTCACAGTGGATATACAGACTCTCCTTAAAATCTGTCAATACACTGAGACCTGAAAATAAAAGAGATTAGCAAAAAGCTAGAACTGTCTTCAAGTCACTTAAGCTAATTAGTCTTAAACCCTTCAAGTAATTATCTGTATATCTTCTAAAGACCTCTTATAACATAAACAAATTAGACTTTTTTTCCTTAAATACAGACCTCCTTTCCATCAGCTCCCTTTATTTATTCTTCTCTCTGCACCCACATTATAGCCTGTAACAACTTATTAATTAGAACACTTACCCTAAATGATGTTAGAATTAAGCACTCTTCCTACAAGAGAGAAATTTATTTATATACTTACATATTTTTATTTATTTATTAGCGCTGCATGAAATACTTTTCAGAAATACTTTTCATGGACAAGGCATGTTTCATAAATTTCACACTATAGTACAATATGGATCTTTTTAGACATGATAAATTTTAGTCAAATTTCACCAACAGCTTCCTAATGCGAGAATTAGGAAATTTGCTCACACCTGGTTGTTCCATCTTTTCAAAAGTTCATTGGAAATTTTGTAGTTCTAAACTTCTAGCTAATACCCTTAGAGGTTTGTAGCTGTAACCCTGACTCAGTGTCTGTTTCTTTATTTTCATTTTTTATCACAGTATATTAATTATGGGAATATGTTTTAATAGTCAAGTCTCATTTTTCTTACCATTAAAAATATTCAAACGTACAACATTATATGTTTCTGAAAGTCATTCCAGAAGCATCTGCATTGATTAAGGAAAAAGGAAAATTATATTTCAAAAAGCATATATAATTTGTCCCATTGCTTTACATTTGTTTTCTCTCAGCAAGTGGTTTCAAATTATGTAAAGCTGCTCAAAGGAAAAAATGTAATAAGAAAATTAATTCATTCAGGTATACTTAATTCTTTCTGGTAAAGTGCCAGAGTAATTCAATATTAAATATCTCTGGTCTAATTACACAGTTTTCATGATAGACACAAATCCGTGCAATCATTTTGAAATATAACACCTTTATTTGAATAAATTAGAACAAAATCTAAAGCACTTAAATATATGTAAATCCAGAGTTAAAAATGGATTAAGTGTCACTTACAACTCCCATGAAAAACTAAAATTTTACCATGTTGTAGGAAGATTTCACTTTGTATAGATCAACATTTGTATTTTTCATATTGTTGGAAAAGAAACTAGTTTCTCCTCCAAGCATTGTCTTTTCTGTTGTTGTCTAATTGTGACTGACCATTTGCAATGTTGATTCAATTCTTTAACACAAATATTTCTCTTTTTTTTAAGTAGTATGTTCTCTAAGTGATGCCACTCTAACATTAATACTATCAGAAGATTGCTTCATGTCTTCCTTTTTTTGATAGAAAATGTCTTAGTTTTGTTGTTTTAATGTTGTCTAATGTCTTCTTCAGACCTTTTTATTTTGTCTTTACAGAATCACAAAACCATTCAGATTGCAAAAGACCCTTAATATTGTCAAATCAAACAATTAACCCAAGACTGCCAAGTCCACCGCTAAACCATATCCCAGGTGCCACATTTTTATCTCTATTTAAAGGCTCCAGTTATGGTGACTCAGTCTCTTCCTTCAGCAGCCTGTTCCAATGTTTGACAATTTTTCCAGTGAAAACTTATTTCCTGATATCCAGTCTAAACCTTTTTTGACAGAACTTGGGCCCATTTTCTCTTGTCTCTATATTTTTTCCTATCTGGGAGAAGGGACTGTCTCCCACCTTGCTACAGCCTCCTGTCTGGTCGTTGTAATGCTCTAAGGTCCCCCATGAGCCTCCTCCAGGCTAAATAGCCCCAGCTCCCTCAGCCACTCCTCACAAAACTTCTGCTTTTTTACTAACCTTGCTGCACTTTATTATATATCTTGATCAGCAAAATTGTTGCAGATATGCTTTAAAGGCAGCTGTTGGATGACATGATAAATAAAATAGATTCTTTTGATAAATATAGTTCCGAAGATGAAAATTTGTTTCTTTGATGCCTGAATTTGATTTCTTTCAGGGCTCACACAGATCACCAAGAATTAGTAATATCACATCTTTATTACGTGCATTATCTTTGAAGTACTGGTAGTTTGCACCAACATATGTAAATTGCAGAACATTGTGCTATATAGATATATACTGAAAACCTCAGGAAGGGAACTATAGCAACCGGTGGTTGTGCAGAAATTAAGGTGCTATCACTTCACTCAGATCATTTACCATGTCTTGATTTGAGCTCTTAATATGGGGATATTTTGAAAATTGTCCCAGACCAGAAAGCATTCCTGATGCAACATCTAGGTTACCTTAGAAGTCATTGTGTTAATGAAGCCATCTTCTTTTTATGTATTTATAAGACACATTCAATTCATTGCACTTCTTTAGAAGATTCAAGCATACTTTTCTGGCATGAAAAATGTTTTAATCCTCAAGACATAGGTGGGGTTAAATTTTAAAAAATGCTAGTTGTTTCCAGAGTACTCAGACTTACCACCTGAGGAGCTACTTCAAGGGACCTCAGTGTTGTTCTAAACCAATAAATAGAAAGGAACTAAGATCTCAATGTCTTTTCATTTTCTGCACTTATTAATTGTTCGGTCACTGCTGACACTGTTCACCTCTGAGACAAATTCATAAGGTATGCTAGCCTTAAGTAGTGTGTATGTAAGGTAATCAGTGTCATTTGGCTTCAGGTTCTTTTTTATTTGCTAGCACTAAGCCAGCTCAAGTACAAATGAATTATGCAATGCAGACATGCTGCTGCACAGAATTGGAACAAAGATTTCCACAGTTAGGGAATACCTTACTGCGCATTACAATAGGAATTTTATTTGCTTTCCACTTGGTGTTTTTATTTGCAACACAGCCCCTAAAAAAATAAGTCATACACAATTTCAGAATTTTTAGAAGTAGAAGGCCTAAGTATAAAGTAAAAAAATCAGTTACCTTGGATTACCTATTGCACTTATGGCAGCAATCCCAGTGCTGCAAAACAAAATTCCCTGCAACAATTAAAAGGATGTTTTAATTATCTGAGATTTGACTATCTTATTTGCAAACTGTGAACCACTGAGGTGTAAATCAACAAAAGAACACCAGAACCTTGTGGATGCTGAGTTAAAAGATTCACAGCACAAGGAAACACCTGTATTTAAACAGTCCTGCTATTTGAAATTGTCCTAAATTACTTACCTAGGCTACTCTTGCACTCATGCTCAAGGGAGGATTAAGTGCCCAAGTATGACAGTCAAAATTAGCAGTTGAGTCTGAGTCACATACAATAGATTACAGGGTAAATCATAAGCTCTTCTCTCTTCAAGGTTTAATTATGTAACTGTAGGAATGCACTTATCTTCAATCAGGATCCCCAACAGAGTTTATATGGTCCTTAGCAGCTTAGGCTTAGTGGTAAAAATGAAAGATCTCTGACTATACAGAAGTTGAATAAGAAAAGGTATTTGCCATTTAACATCTTGTCTTTATTTCATATGCAACTGCCTACAGGGACAATTAATCAGGATTTAAGTGCCTTATTTCTTTGCAGACCAAGTTCTCGTTGTGTGATACCTGAAAAACAATGAAGAAAATAAAGGGTAGACATGCACTATAAAATCTAACAGTCTTGAGAGCATTACTGCTTTAATTGTATTATAATGCTCTATGAGATGGAACAGGGTCACTTCTCTGGCACTCATTTCAACTCCACAAGACTGCAGTTCTTCAGATGAAATATAAGCTGGTCAGTTTCCTCTTCTGATTCCATTAAGTGTTTCTGGTAAAAAGAGATATATCTATATACCTCTATCTATGTGTAATTAACAATTTTAAACATTTTTAAAACTCAAACATAAAAGCTTTTCTTATCAGGTTAAAAATCACTGTAATAGACCTTCTTGGGAGATTCTGAGGTGAATAAGAGCAGAAAGTATGGATAAAATACCTAACCTTACATTCAAAACATAAAATTTCCCTTTCAGAGCAAAGAAATCCAAATATTTTTCTAGACAGAATACCTTTACATAAGCAATCAGATACTAAGTTTCTTAAGTGATCAAATAAATATATCCAAGATTCATTTTTTACATCCCATGCACTTCATTTAAATCTTGGAATAAGGTACATTTTAAAAATAAATGGCCACTGAAAAAGCTTCAGCATTATATCCATAGGAGTCATAAAATACAGCCAAAAAATTCCTTTTGAACAACTTGCTAGTGAAAATTTCAATGGTATTTTTAACGCCACTAATTTGTCCATCTTCAGCATAGATTTATTTAAAATTAATAACCTATAGAAAGCCTACTGAAATGTGAAAAAAAATGTGTTTAGTTTCTTATTAAAATGCTTTCACAAGATCTGAAATGTGAAAAAAATTCTCTGATTCGTAGAGGAGGGAAGTATTTACATTTAGTTAAAAAGTGGATCCTTCTTCACCATTACACAGGATGAGTCCTTCTCTCCTAGAGATGGCTGAATGTCTGCTCATGGAAAGCAATTAAATAATTCTTTATTTTATTTTGCTTGTGTGCAAGGTTTTAACTTTCTCAACTAAATTCTCCTTATATCAACCCACAGGTTTTCTAGCTTTCAGCCTTTGAATTCTCTCCTCTATTCTACTTGTGGGGGAGTGAGTGGTTCCATTGTGCTTGGTTGATGGCTCAGGTTAAACCATGACACTCACTATTTATCTATCATATGGTATGGAGTCAGAATCACAGAAAGGGTCAGGTTGGAAAGGACCACAGGGGGTCATATGATCCAATCTCTCTGCTCAAGCAGTGTCATTGTATATCACATTGCACAACATTGCACCCAGAATGTTCTTGATTAACTCCAGCAGGAGGGAATCCACAATATCTCTGGACAATCTGTTCCAGTGCATGGTCACCTGCACAGTGAAATTCTTCCTCGTGTGCAGGTGGAACTTCCTGTGCATTGCCTCTTGTCCTATTGTTTGGTATCATTGAGAAGAGCCTGGAAACCTCCTCTTGTCATCCTCCCTTCAGATACTGATAGACACTGATGAGGTTCCCTCCCAGCCATCTCTTTTTGAGTCTGAGCAGGTCACGCTCCCTCAGCCTTTCCTCATAAGAGAGATGGACTATAATATTCATCATACCCCTCCACTAGAACCTGCTACAGGAGTTCCATGTTTCTCTTGTACTGATGAGCACAGAAATGGGCACAGCACTCCAGATGTGGCCTCATCAGGGCTGAGAAGTGTGTCAGGATCACCTACCTCATCCTGCTGGCAGTGCTCTTCCTAATGCACAGGACATCATTGTCCTTTTGGGCCACAAGGAACACTGCTAGCCCAGGGACAGCTTGTTATCCACATGCTCCCCTAGGTCCACCTCTGCAGAGCTCTTTTCCAGCAGGTCAGCCCCAGCCTGTGCTGGTGCAGGGAATTATTATTCCCCAGGTGTAGGGCTCTGCATTTGCCTTTGTTGAATTTCAGGTGTTTTTTCTCTGCCTATTTCTGCTGTCTGTTGGGTCCTTGTGAAGGGCTGCACAGCCCTCTGGGCTATTGGCCTCTCCTCCCAGCTTTGTGTCATCAGTGAACTTGTGGAGGACGCATCTGTCTCTTCATCCAAGTCACTGATGGATAAATTCACCAATATTGGGCCTGGTATGGAGCCCTGGGGGACACCACCAGTGACAGACCTTCAGCTAGACCCTGTGTGACTGATTTCAGCCCTCTGGGATCTGCTGTTCAGCCAATTCTAGATCCACCTCACTGTCCACTCATCCAATCCATGTTTCCTGAGCTTGCCTATGAGCATGTTGTCAGAGACAGCATCAAAAAACTCAACTGCACAACAAAAAAAAACCAATAAACTCCACTCAACAAACACCTTCTGATTGAAAATTGAATGACAGTGCTTCAAAATGCACCAATGCAAGGCAGTGAGGATAATAATAGATTACATAAACTCTGTCAGCAAAGCTTCAGATTGTGTAAGAAAAAAGGCAGACTAAAACTGCAAATATCTTTAGCAATATTAAAGCATTTGACATGCAGTATGTAAAGGCTTCTGTTTTGATCTTCATAATAGTACAGGCTCAATATCTCACTGAGCCAAAGTTTTTTTCAGGCAAACCTGTAGTATCTTCAGGAATATTTAACCCTTTGCATGAAACAACTTTGTCACACATGCTAGGTTCTTCAGGCTGTGAAAAAGTGGAGTTAGGCTAAAGGGCAAAGACAAAAACTAACACTAGGCAGAAATTTCTTTGATTTTATCAGCTTGAAGCCAGAAAAAGACCTGGGCATCCTGAAATATTTTCTCACAAATAGTAAATGACTTTTTAAAGATAAATACCCTTAACACCATAAATGGAAAAAATAAAACCTAACTAATTTTTAAAAAAATATTATTAAGATAATTAGTAGTCCTCTCTCTTGCTCTCTCTCTCTCGCTCTAAGTAGAATCTTTAAAATGAAAGTATCTCAAGATATGTAGAAAGGAGATGGGGAAATGTAAGGACAGCATAATGAAAACATATTCCTTTCTACCAAAAAAATCTCTTTCTTGGTAGATATTTCTTTGTTCTCATGTTTCATTAAGATTCTTTTACGGCAGGGGAAATGAAGTCTTGTACTTTGTTAATAATCCATAATGAAAGAAACAGGAGAAAGGTGTTTTCTTTCTCCTTTTCCCATTAAAGCTAAGTATAATATTTCAGGCTAGCAAACTTTTTCATTTTAATGGATTTTCTTTCCCTGTAAACAAAGGGAATATCTCATTTGCTCAGATCTGTGATGATGCACATACAGCTCTGTGTATCTATTGTGTAGGTGTTTGCAATTGAATATAGCAGCTAAAGCAAATAAATCACACGCCAGAATATTTTGTGGAATTGACTCAGGGAAAAAGCAACACCCTACACCATTGCCCCCATGTTTCATTCACCACTTTGAATTTTAGCCATATTTCTGATTTATGATTATATTGTCTACCCTTAAAAACTGTTTAAGCAGGAAATTGTTTTGGCTGAAATCATACAGGAACCTCGTACTTTCATAATACTCAGAGCCTGGATCTGGATTATCTAAATCGTATTATTTGGTTGATATTATTTATTCAAGAGATGTTAGTGGTTTTAAGAGCTTTAGAAAGAGAGAGAGAGAGAAAGAGGTGGACAGTGGTCCATTCCTTCATGCAGACATGGGTGATTTTATTAGATTGTGCCATAATGATATAATGCATTCAGGTTTCTTTTGCATGATACTAACATTAGCATAAGGCTATTGCTTTGGCTTTAGTGAAACTGGATTTGAATTTCTCACTCCATGGCATTTTTATCTCATCTACTTTTATTTATGATATGAGTGTCAGTCTTGCTGTTGCCATAGGCAAAAAGGATTAGAAGCAAAAAGGAGCAACAAAGCACATACACATGCAGACTCATACGCAGAGCTCCAGCAAGTGCTTATCTGTATTCAGTCACTTCAGCCAAACTGCTTTTCTGCCAGGCTTTGCTTCCAGTTTTGGTGTTACTAGCTCATAGCACCACCCTAAATACATTAAATTACTGTTGTAAGATTACATATTTGATTTGTCATTCATCCCTGTTGTTGTGGTATTAAAGTGTGTGTGTTGCTTCTGGATATGTTTGTTGTATCAATATATCCAAAGTTGCTTCATTACCTATTTCAGACCATAATATTTGAAAGCAAATCTATTTATATAGGCAACAGCACACATTCTAGTCAGTATTGTTTAAATTAGGTGCAGAAACATTGAAGGATAAAAGTTTTTAAAAGCTTAGAAAAAAGATCCTTGGATCGTGATAACTGCCCACTTACAATCTATGTATAAGAGTGTTTTATTTGAGAAAATAAATGAATGTCAATGAAAGGAAAATTAAACAAACATTAAAATACAAATAATAACAAAGTTCAAATTTAAAGCCATTTTTTACAGGTTTGTTTGGGAGGATTTTTTCTTGCTACAGAGAATTCATTTGGACTACAATATAAAATAATCAGGTTTTTTATGCAATCTTGCTTTAAAGTTTACAGTATTCAAACAGCAGGGATCTAAGATGATGATAATCTCATAAGCTAACAGGTTTTTTCAGAATTAAAATATTCAAAATTTTGAAACCAAACTCCTCAAATCCTCATGTAAAAACATTTACATACATAGTTTATGGGGTTAGGTGTCGTACAGCTCATCTCAGTGTTTTATTAGATGAGGTCAGTGGGAAAGCTATTTGTCAGAAAGTAGTTTGGATGCCATCCATTCAAGTCCCATATTCTCAAATCCATTAAGAACAGTAATGTCTGTACACCCTGTCAGTGTTGAAGTATGGTGTAGAAAGTGGAACAACTATCATAATTTAAAATAAAATTTTTCTTATGCCACAAAACTCTTATATTTCTTACTCATCTCCAGAGTTTGCCATATCCATTGTAAACAGTGGTAACCAAGCTTTTCTGCTTCTTCTCAGGTACGTTTCAGAGCTTTTATAAATAGAAAATATTTTTGGAAACTTACCAACATAGATTTTGTAGCAGAGTAGTTGAGAGAATGTTCTCAGCCAGGCATGAGATGTAGTACACAATGATTATATGGATGATTATGATTAGATGTTTGCTATTGCTGATACAGTATCTAAATATTGCTAATGCAGTATCTAAATAATAACTCTGGCATCTATTACAACTGACCATAATATCATCAGGTCCTGGTCCCTACAGTTATGTCCCAAGCTTTAGTGAGACCCCCTTGGTTTTTTAATTTATCAGAGAACGAGTTGCAGCTAGGTACACTAAGTCTCAGATTTCATCAATGATCCTTAGGGCTAATGAGTTATTAGCAGGTTTACCTAGAAACAATTTTACTGTCTTTGATCCTGCAGAATGCACAATTACAAAGCAGCAAAACTCCTGTGCAGCTATTTTAGCATATTATCTCTATTTGAATAGATCTTAATGCATTTTTTCACTATTCAAAAGTAAGTGTTCCCTGTTTTTTGGGCTGGATACATCCTACAGCCATCTCTATGGGAGTGTGTATCTAGCTGTAGGCCAGTTTGCCTAGCTAAACCAATCCTTAGCAGAATTTTTTATGCTTTTGCAGGCTGAAGTACACCAAAGTCACAAACATCTCAGCTTTCCCAATCTCTGGGATACATTAATTATGGCAGGATTCACACAGTTTCTCCTCAAATACCCACCTGGTATTCTTGTGTTAGGACAAGCTGCATAACCCATCAGAGATAGTAGAAATGGGTGGGGGTGGGTTAGGGGGTGGTTTAGGGGGTGGGGGGTGTGTGTAAAAGACACACTTGCAGACTCAGGTATCTTTTTCCACCAAAACATTGGGCAGGAATAACACATGACAATTCATAACATATTCTTGATGTTTCATTTGATAGTGGCACTCTATGTGTTCCTAATATGATGTTTATCAGTACAAAAATGTTTCTATAGCAACAGGATTAGATATAGTCCTCAAGAAAGTTGTCAAAAATCATGGTCTACCAACTGAAATTTGCTGTGGTAATGTTAATTTAAAAGTATCTAAATGGCTAAGTTCCTAATACCTAATAATGTTAATAAATATTTATTGAAAATAAAAACAAACAAACAAAAAAGCCCTTTAAGATCTTTAAATGTTTGACAAGGACTTTATATGAGCTATACTAAACAGCCTTTATCAAGTTTTGTATACCTAAAGAATACTTAGTACAAAAATATTTTTAAAGGTGTATTTCAATGGTGATTAAATGTGCCACAAGACTTAAGAATTTTGTCATACAGGTACTATATATTCACAGTATTCTTTTGAATTATTATTTTTTTTCAATTTCTTGTATTTTTGGTAATTCCGAGCAAGAAATTTGCTTGTGCAAGAAAATGTGATAGCAGATTCTTCTGCTGGTCTGCTCAAATTAACTATTATCCTTGTAATAGCAGCATAGTTCCACCAAGATTGATAAGGATAAGCTCAAAATCTGCTTTATGCTAAACAGAAACAAGTGCAGAAGTACAAACCATCTCTTCTTAAACCCAGCATGTCATCACTCCTTTTCTTCTTTTCAGAATCACCAGCTCCCTCACAGATATGAGTGATTAGCTGCTTCCTCCTAATTTGCCTGAAGTGACCAGAAGGTGGAAGTAATACCAAGACTAGTTCTTTTATTCCTTGTACCTGCAGGCAGCCTGATTTTGATCCTCTCTGGCTTTGCAGCAGGAAACATAGGGGACATTCCCATTTGCCTATTTCCACGCCTCACAGACACACAGGTACAGGTCTGGCCAAGACAAGACCAATTCTCAACAATGATGTCCTGTTGAGCACAGGGCATCCCCTCTTTCCCAATGTCTTGGTCTCCTTGTCCTTAAAGATATAAAAATAGTAGATGCTTGATGGGAATAACTTAAAAAGTCTGTAAAGATGTTGCAGCTTCTGTTATAGTATCCGATTGTTCAATCAGTTCACTTACATATGCTATGTTGATATCAGGCATGTGGGAGTCCAGGGTTTTTCCCTGGCTCCTTTGGGGGTGCAAAAACCCCCCTGGCAGACCCCTCAGAGACCACTGAGTGCTGCCCAGGAGCTGCAGGGTCTGAATTTGGCTCCTTGGGAGAATCTGCCCACATTGAGAGAAGAGACACAGAAAATAATGATGAGTAGAGTGTAAATTAGAATGTTAGAACGTAGATAAATAGGTTTTCTTGAATGTTTATGATAAGGGACACATGGCCAAGATGGAGAATTTGGGGGGTGAACACCCTTTCCTCCTTCTTCTCCATGTCATCCATGTTGGGTGACACGTTGACCTCTTGGATTGGTTGGGGTCAGGGCTGGACCATTTAATAAAATTGTATTGTATTGGTAAAATTTTGTAAACATGTAATACGTAGTACTAACTATATAAGATAAGCCGTGCCTTGACCAGGCAGATTCCACCATGGATGCCAGGCTGGCTGCTGGCCAGGCAAAGTGTCCCAGAGATAAGAAACAATAAACTGTCCTTGGAAAAAGAGAAAACTGTCTCCGGCAGTCTCTCTTCGGCGGCTTCGGGGAAAACCAGGTTTTGAACCACCTTCGTGTCCCTCTGGGGTGATCTCGGGGCAGAGGAGGAACCCCAGACTGGGACACCTGGCGTCCCTGGCTGAGCATTGACATCTGGCATCCCCCTGGCTGGGCAGTGACATCTGACGTCTCTGGATGCATCGCAGCCCACAAAGGTGGGTGCGGACCCCCAGAAGGGCAAGCTCAAGAAGACGCACAGAGATGGAGGAGACCCCCCCAGGCAGAGACATTTGGCACGGACCCTGGTGGATCCTTGTAGCCTGCAAAGGCAGGTACAGACCCCCAAAAGACAGAACTTCA
Organism: Erithacus rubecula; assembly: GCF_903797595.1. Classification (NCBI taxonomy): domain Eukaryota; kingdom Metazoa; phylum Chordata; class Aves; order Passeriformes; family Muscicapidae; genus Erithacus; species Erithacus rubecula. Next base: position 50,827,870 of record NC_136658.1, on the reverse strand, counting down.
GAAGAGGCACGCTGTTGAAAAGGACTTTGGAGGAGATTTATGGCCCTCTGCCAAGAAAAGCCGAGTTCCAGGCATGCTCCTTGCATATGAGATTTGAAATTATAATAATTTATTATACCCTTATGTTTTGCACCAGTTCACTCAGACCACAGCAGCTACAATTGCACTGGATACTTCACCTGTCAAGCAGGAATCTAACCCCTATCATTCTAGGCAATTATTTAGTTGTGCTCTGCTCCATAAAGATTAACAGAGAGCCAGATCTATGAACCAAACTCACAGTTTAACAAATATGGATAACAGTATTAAGTGAGTTCTATTTTTTGATCATCATTGTAATAGATCAAAGAGTTAAACACATTGTTTTCACTAGTCAGTCTCATCAAAGATTAACAAGTAATTCTTGAAACAGACGCACTCTCAGATTCATTTTTAATATCATCTTTGAGGAAAGCTACAACAACAGCTGTCCTCTATTTTGTGTCATCTGAAAGTCAGTTCATCTAATTTAAGTAGTACAGAGAAAACAGAAATGTCTCAAAGGGCACTTATTTTGTCTGGGGATCAACTGATGTGTTTTAAGACTTTGTAAGGATGACACCATGAGAAGAAAAGCCAACAAAATTCAATCCAAATTTAGAAATTACACTGTCATTAGCTAATTAACATTCCTAGTCACAGAATCTTGTCAATATCTCTGTACAGAAGAAGAAGAAAACAAATTAAAACTCTAGCTGATGCTTTTTTTTTTTTTTTAAAGTATGTTTCTGTTGGTTTATTTAGTTTTCTAGAATTAATACGACTAAGGGTGGGATGTAGGCAATAATTCTGGTCATATTTTTAAGCCCGAGGCAGTTTAATTTTAAATGTGTGCTATATTCTTTGTCCACACTTGCAGGGCTGTTTGGAATCATAATCACATGGAATCGAGTTCTCTGGAGGCATATACAGCTATAGCTATAACTCTGCTTAAGTCCAGTGAGATTTTTGTTCAAGTTTGAAGAATTTCTTGGATTTGCTTACTTTGTTAATGCAAATATTTAAGATAGAAGAATAATCAAACCAGAATAAAAATGAGCTGTTTGGCTGTTTTGTTTTGGGTTTTTTCTTTTTTTTTTTTTTTTTGAGATTGATTTTTCTGTTTATTTTGGAGGCCTTTCTGGACTAACAAGCATAAAAATCCTTATTGGAACATGTAAATTGGAAGCAAAATCTTTGTTTTTCAATTCTATTTTATTAGTTCATATTTTGATGTTGAAGAATAGAATATTTGCAAAATTTTGAAAGTATATTGTAAAAAAATAGTATAATAATTATACTTTGCCACAAAATCTGGAGGATTTTGGAGGACTGCTAACTTCTGTGGGGGGAGGGAGTGGCCTCTTGTGCCTGGCAACTAGTGATACAAAAGGGGAAATAGCCTTGAGCTGTACCAGGGTAGGTTCACGTTAAATATTAGGAAAAAATTTCTTCACTGAAAGAGAGGCTAAGGAGTGGAACAGGTTTCCCAGGGAAGTGGTATAGTTCCCATACTTGGAAGTGCTATAAAAATGAGTGGATGTGGCACTTCACAATATGGTTTAGTGGGTACAGTGGCAGGTCAGATGTTGGATATGATCTTGGAGGTCTTTTCCAATTTTAATGATTCCATAATTCTGCTGAATGCTGCATCTGCAATTGTGAATTGAAAAATGCCCACACACTATTAGCAACACATTTTCTCATCCTGGACATGGTTAAGCATGTACCATTAAGGTATTGCTGGAATTCAGCAACAACAAACATAATAAATATTGAGCACGTTTAGTACCTTGAAAGTCAGGATACTAAAGTCCAAAGTATTTCTTGTTCTGAGAATTGTAGCTATGCATAAAACTGAGGTACTTGGTCTAGATGTTGCTAGCACATTGTAGTTGATGAAGTGCATTATAAACAGGCTGAATTATTGCCTCCTATATACTAAAATACTCCTGAGGAAAAATAAAAAGGTGTTGGCTTTTTCTTTTTAACTTTTGATGGAAGTTTGTGCAATCCACCACTTACAAAACTATGAATTGTCTCAAATACAGGCAGTAAGACTGCATTGCTGGAGGACTGCTACAGGCCTACTTTCTGAAATAGGGAGGACAGAGTCATATTACAGCCTTTTATGATACATCCAAAACACAGTGGTCAAATTTCAAGTAAAAATTGACGTAAATTACTTCACAATTATCTTAAAATATAATGCAATATCCAAACTATCAATTTTTTATTGGGTGAAAGTGCTAGAACCCTGCATAGAGCCTGGCTTAGATACTATTTTCTGTTCCAGTTTTGAATGACTCAATAGAAAAAAGTAAAATTGATTGTTAAATAATTTATAGCAGACAGAGTAATCTTAAAAATAAAAATTTACCACATGCAACTTGAATGCTGAGTCACGTTATTTGTTCAAATGCAGCATATTACATTACATCCCTCACATGTGCCTGAAAATTAAACCTATTTCTAAGTTGGGTGTCTAAATGACCTCACATAAAGGAAAAATTGTAATTTTATTGTTGTATTTTTCCAATTGAATAGTCACTATCATCTCATTTCATATCATGGGCCACCATATCCCAGTGTCACAATAGCCAGGTCACCTGGGGCTCTCTTGACTTGTGCCCAAAATCTTTTTTATGTATCTCTCAGCTCATCCAGGCATAGGGATCTTTAGGCAGACAACTTGAAAGAATAAGGAATAGAGAACTATTCTTGCTATGGATATTTGCACTGGTAATAAATATTACTCTTTTTATTTGTATCTGCCTGACTCTCTTTACCAATTTCAGAAAGTTCAGGGTCACAAAATATTTAATTGCATCATATTTATTCTTTTACAGCCAACATTTATGCTTAGTAACCTTCATTTACATATTCTCTCTCCTTTTTATTTAAGCTGAATATGGATGCTGTCAAGTCTTAGGAAATGCTTCTCCTTGAGACAGACAAAATAAAATGAAAAAATTAATTCTGGGTTTTGTCCCTGTCTCACTACCTATTTATTTCTCAATAACAGAATAATTAAATATTCAATTTTATGCATGTATTCCTTCACCTCCATCTCTCATCACCTTATTAAGCAGAAATTAAATACTCATTTGGAGACACTTAATTTAAAAGGCTGTCTTTTTACTTGTTCTAATTGAGTTCTAACATGCCAAATGTAATTCATAGTCAAAGTCTGTACTTTGGCAGGACGCTGCACAATAAGCTTCTTTTTATTTTCATATAAAAATTATTTTCTATTTTAATTCATTATTCTCATATTCACTAAATTTCTTTTCATGGCAAGAGAGAGCAATTTCAGTTTATTCAGGGACCTGCATGGCATCATCTAGTGGGAGAAAGCAGGACCCAGGAGAATTGGTTGATCTTCAAGGAAATCCTTCTCAATGTTATGGAAAAAAAAAAAAAAAAAGCAAAAGTTCCACTCTGTTACAGGGGGAAGAGGGAACATAGCGCTGGGACAACATGGATGTGCAGGAAATATGCTTTGTAGCTTTGTAGCAGAGAAAATCTGCTCAATTCATAGTACAGATGTGGTTTATTGCTATAATAACAGTCACAGTTCAGAATGATGCAGCACAAACCAAGAAATTCTGTCTCCACATCCATATGTACACCTTTGCACAGCTGTGTGAGTATTTAACCACCCCTTCCACCCAGCCAGGTAACCACTATCACCTTGCCCCACAGCTGGGAGTGCAGGCTCCCTGTGTGCACACCCTTCCTCCTGGCACTGTGGGTGTGACAACTCAAGGTGTCATTCTGAATTCCCTACCGTGGTAGGGATGGTGGGTATCATCTTACTAGGTCTGCCCACACAACAGCAAGTGGTTGTCTCAGGCTGTGTGCTCTGCACCCCAAGGTGGAGCACCCTGTTTGCAGATCCCCTGTGATGGCTGCTTCTACCACTACCTCTCCTCACTGTCACAAATATTCATGCTTCTTTTATTTTCTTTTGCTGTTGACTGGTTTGATTTTTTGTTTTTGTTTTTTTGTTGTCCCAACAATCCCTTGGTCATTCCCTAATCACTGCCTGCTTAGTGCACCTGATTAACAATATTGTTTTTTTCTGGGAGCCACTGGTTCCAGCATTTAAATCACATAATTGTTCACACTTTTGTTTCTATAACAGGTGTTGTTTACTGGGCCATTTCTTTATCATCATCAAGAGAAAGGCAAACCTTAAACCCATCTTCAATAAGGCAAGTTGGAGTATTGAAAGAACTACAGGCTAGAGTGCTACACCTCAGTCTAAAGAAGAACATGGAGTAATTTCTCCTGAAAATCACTTCCATGCACATGTAGGGCAGGAAGATGATTAGGAACATCTAGAATGGATTATATTCTTCCTTTTAACGTCCAAAGATTTCTCTCAACAAGCATAGACCTATAATTATTACTAATAAAAAGTGACAAAATTATTTTATGCACAGAATGGAGTTGTTTAAGGCAGCTTTCAAACTGTATCTTGAGTGTCTGGTTCTACAGAGCAACAAGATTTACTGGAAGAAATATCATAAGTTTGTATTGAAGTGAAGGCTTATAGCCACTGATATATTTCCTAATTTATGGAAAAGTAAGATAAAAGAATGATTTTCAGGCAAGTTGGTCATACTAATCTGACCAGATATGTAATAATTAAACTATCATCATATAGACATGTAAAGCTGAATAAAATCAGATTTTTTTTCAGACAGCTGATATATTGCTATGATCTTGCATTACAGATAAAAATGAGATGAGACACACAGACCTCCTCAAGCAGCAAGAAGAGGTACTGGTTTATTTCCACATACAAACTTTATAGGGTTTTCTAAAAGTATAGTGTCCAACTCCAATTGGTTGGTAAGTACTTGTTAGTCTGTTTTGACTGATCAGGTCACCAGGGGTGGCTACATGCAGGCAAGGGTCTCTTGTTAGATATTGTTTACACATTTCTTTTCAACGATCCAGGACAGTATTCACAGGCACCGTTAACAGTCACAGTCCTAGAATTCTTTCTCATGAACAAGTGGATTTTCACTGTTACAGGATTCCATTCTCATGAATAGCTGTCAGGTTCTCATAGTACAGCTGATCAAGTCCGAGTCCAGTCTGTGGGGCCTTTCAAGCCTCTTGTCAGCCATCACTGGTAGCTTTGCCTGATTGAAGTCATGTGAGATACATTGTACTGTTTTGTTATTTTCTGATTTGGGTAAGAAGTAAAATTTCTTTATTGAATTATCTGCATAATTGAAGGATATGTCACAAGACATAAACATTTGGATATCCCTATTTTTTTCCTCCATGCATTCTGCTTTCTACATAAGGTAGGGTGATGATTCCAATCTTAAATCTGACATTTTATTAATTAACTAGAACAAAAGAATTTGAAATACAGAATAAATGAAAACTTAAATTACATTGGTCTAAATCCCTAGATGAATGTAACCTTACTCGGAAATACTTTTCCTCTTCATGATAATTTTTAAGCAGACAGCAAGCAGTTTCTGTGCTGTGCCCAGTAGAATGGTCTTATATGAGTTGTTTAAAGACAACTGAGTGTTGTGGGTGCCCTTGAATGCAATTTGTACATCTACCATAGCTCTGATTTTCCTCAGAAACACTGATTAATGTATCATTAATGTTAATGCTGATTTCTGCCTGTCATCGGATGGATTTATTTTATGTTTTTTTATCAGGGTGTAATGCAAGATGATTGGCATTAAAATACATTTTATACTTACATCTTTCAAAATACAGTATGAAATCAGTTTCTTCATGTTCACTTAATTTTGCATGTTTTTTCATGTTACATTTTAATGTGACTCAGGAAACCTTGTTTTATGAAAAAATATCTGAACCATTGATGTCAATAGAAGCAGTGAATAAAATTAGACTAGACTTCCCATAAATATGAGCATCAGATTTTTATTTCTGTAACTCTGCAACAGCTCTTCTGAGGTGCCTGTTTTTTTAAATATTTGGGGGTTTTTTGACAACTATGAATACTGATTACACATTTGCATATCATCTGTAATTATAATATACATTCTATACTGACTTCATATAATGTAATAATTTCACAGTGACTGTCAGAGAGTTTATTTACCATGTGCATGCAGTGCAACACTGTTTTAACAAAGCTAAGCTCGCTCTGAATAAGATCTTCTACCAGAGCAAGAAACCTTCTTGCTTGCTTCTACAAGGTAGAGTAAACTAAAAAAAGTGTTAATTGTGCATGTGGAAACTATATACTTTGTGAATACATAATTGTGCCCAGAGTGACGAGCCTTATGTATTCAGTTTGATCTTGTTTCATCATCTTTGTATTGCTTACATTGGATATGTAATGACAGTAAGAAAACTGGGGTTAATTTTATTTTAATTATTTCAAACGCTAATTGCTCTTCCTCTTGTGCTTATTTATAAGTCACATCCATAATTTTTCAATCTCCACAAGTTATCCAAATATTGCTAATGTGAAGTTAATTCAATGTGTTTTGGATGGAAAGATATTTCATAAACAGGAAAATGTGAGATGGCATCAAAAATAGAGCTCCAGCATCTTAATTTATTCTGTACAAGCGGGACATTGTAGAGAAACTTCTGGCTTCAGTGAATCACTGTGTGGCTGTGAAAGAGCTTGAACATTCAGTGCATTGTTGAATTTGTGATGAAATATTCAGCCTACTGTAGCTATCAGAGAATTCCACAATGCAAGACAGTTGACTTACAGAGCATTTATCAGGTGCAACATTGCAGATCCAGAGCTGAGTTCTAATTCTACAGTTTGAAATGTTTAATTCTGTAAGAGGACCAATTGTCCCTACACAAAAAAATTGTGAGACACCAACTGTGCAATTCTATATATCTTCATGCATAGCCACTCATGTGGAATAATCCCAATTTTTAAGATATTAAATATACAGTGAATATATAGTGAATATAAATGTGAATATATAGTCACTTATGTAGATACTAGCTGCATAATGCAACAGTGTTGCAAATTTTAGAAATTGCAAAGATTATTTGTTATTTTTAATGGAACAGCAGTTCTCCATTTTAAAGCGCACTGCTTTAATTAAATTATGTGTCATTTTCCCTTTTTCAACTTTGCTTACAGCAATAGAATAAAAAATGTATGATGTGTTTCTATTTTGAAACATTGAAGATAAAATATGGAAAAAAATTATTATCTAAGTGATCAGTTGTATTTACTATTCAAATGAGTTTATACAATTAATTTGTTGTCAAGTGCACTAGACAGCATTAGTCTAAGCCTGCATTTCCCAGCTCACTAAATGAGCTAGATGAGAAGCAGGAATTCTTTTCTTCCTCCAATGTGCACTACAAGGCTACAAGCTGAAAACTGGATGATGAAGTGGCAGACCTTCAGGATTGCACTGGAGAGCACATGAGCATGACAGCTCTGTTGCTACTTCTCCTGTCCAATGTCCATAACATATCAGAAGTAAAAGCATAGGAGAGTTAGTTTTGTGTTTCCAGAAAGATGTAAGAAGGTGACCTGTACTTTCTGAGAGAAACTTGAAAAAAAAATTGAGTTGTCACTATAATTCAAGGCTTTGTTAGGTTAATATAAATTTTTATTTCAATATAAGATCCCAAAAACTTTGTACTTACAGTTTCATTTACTGCTATGCTCATGAAAGGATGCAGAAAATACTTATGTGAAAAAATATTTTTTCTAGAAAGCTTTCTCTGTATCTTAAATGCCTCTAGAATTTCATTAAATGTCACAACCTATTAAGTACTTGTCAGATTAAGTCATTAGTTTTCATGTAATCTTTTTACTTAATATCAATTTATAAGCATAGAAAAGTCCTAAATTCAAAATATTTCTATTCAAGAAGACAATTCAATTAAAATTAAATTAAAAGAGGCTTTACCATAAATAAGTGTTTAAACATTTTAAATAATAAATAATTGTATGTATTAATATTATCTTTCCACAGAATAAATATTATAGATGTCACATTTTTCCAGTGTTCACTACTAATAACCATATGTTGGTGTTCTAATCCAAACTGGAACTAAAGAAAAATACCTATTTTGGTAACTGATAAGGATCTTTTAAAAAAAAAAAAGATAAATTCAAACTCATTGGTCACATAAATGTTAGTGCATTTTTGAAAAAATAGTTCTTTTACAACAAAAAGGACTTGCACTAGTCTGGTTTTTAACTGTTTTTCATTCATTTTGGCACACGTTTAACTTTCAGGACTGTGATCTTTTATCCCCTCTTGTGCTAATTTTTAGTAATGAGAAAAATGGAGAAGATAACAGAGTAGGAAAAAACTATTTTTTTTTTCTCATTTAAATAAATTGCAATTACTCATTTTAAAAATTCAGATAAAATGACGAATTTTATAGAGTGGATGATGTTCTTTTTTTCTTGATCAGAAAGACAGGTACTAAAAAAGTGAATATGGTCTTGGATGATCTCTGATCTTCAAGCAAAGATACCATCTATGCTTCAGTATTTTAAAGACCATAACTTGATAATAACAAACCAAATGTGAGATACAGAATTGTTAAGATGGATGATATTGTAATTGCTAAGTTTCACCTCCCAAGTGTAAAGATTTAGATGAAAATTTATATCATATTTTCCTTAAAAAATAAATTATATGGAAAATGTGACGTAATTCACCCCAAAAAAAGAGATGTGTGTCATATATAAAAAGCATTATAAATTCAATTATCTCATTTTATATTTATATTATGATCACAAGATAATTTAGGGGGCTACCTAAAATTATTTTTGCACTTACAAGAGCTGCACAGCTGAACCTGCTGTTTCTCATATCCAAGGGGAAACCTTTGGCAGCAGGAGTAGTGAGTGTTCCACAACATGAAACAGAGATACTTGACTGGGTCAACAAAGTAAACATGGTTCCATTGTAAAGGTTCTGTATCCCTTTTCTTCCACAATTACCTGCACAGGATAATTAGAACTTCGGAGTTATCTCATTTATTGCTTGCCTAGATATCTGTGATATCCCCATTATTCATAGTTCAGAGAAGAAATGTTTATTAGCTTAGTTATGCTTTAAAATGTGTGGTGATTTAGCTAATTAAAGGACTTTCAGCATCTGTACCTTTGAAAGTCAGCTCTTAAATCAAAAAGATGACACCATTGTCCAGAAAATATTTTAATGAGTTTTTATAGATCTCAGAATGTTTTAACATATAACTTGTTGAATATACTTACACTGTATTTCAAAACATCTGAAACCCCAAAGGTTTCTATAAAGTGTTCAATGCATTTAATTGGAAGCTATAAATGTACTATAATTGCTATACTGAGGCTTAATGTCAATTTTGAGCACAGTCATTAAAGGAGCACTGTCATAGGTTGGGTAACCATTTAAGACCAAAAAACAGCTCAAAAATAAATTCAGCCTGTGTACTTTGAATGCAATACTTCAGCTTTGAGAAAAGGCTATGAGGAAGGTTCCAGGCACCCAGAAGTGCCAGAAAAACATCTTCCTTGCTAAGCAGTGAAAGGATGACAGCAGTTTTGTTTTCTTTGATCTGTGTAGTCATGAAACGAATATGTTTTCCACTTCCAAAATGTTATGTGAAGAAAGGACTTAGTAAATAACTCACTGAATTGAGCAAGAAACACTCTGTCCTCTCCTCTGTTCTCCTTCCTCATCACAGTGGGTTCATCACAGGATACCTTTTCCTCTTCTATAAGCAGTTGCAATCTGACAGGCCAACAGAAAAGAGTACAAAGGATATCATGATGATAATAAAGAAAAACAACCTGGTAGACCTGACAAGTAGAAATTTAGCACTTAGTGTAAAAAAACAAAAAAAACAAAAAAACAATTACTCTGACCTGTAAGAGCAGGCTAAAATGCCTGTCTGAGTGCATACTCAGACACTTTGGAATAATGTAATTCACATCTTGTTTGCTGCTGTGAGACAACAGAGCTCAAAAAATGCAGCTTTACTGTCTCCTAGTGAGCCACTGTCCAAATGCTCACTAAAATAAGAGTGACAAAATTGAGTGTCTCTTAATAGCTATCTAAAGGTTCATATGTTTCACAAAATACCATTATACTCTCGTATGGTTCTTGGACATCTTACCTCTCTTAACCTGTTTCCAAAAATACAAATAAAATGTCACTAGATTAGTTCCAAATGTTTCTTAATGTTCATGCTGTTTTGTCCACAATGGAAGGTAAAAAAAAACAAACCAAAACTGTTTCAGGTGGGCTGAAAAGACTCCATTGACTACATTAATGACTACAGTAATTCCTCCCTTTTTATTTCATCCTCCTTATACAGATCCCTGATGAAAAAAGTCTGACATTTTTCTTTTTTATTTTTTAATTTGAAAAAAAGGAGTAAATATGGGAGAGAAAATAGAGTAGAGGTATAGTTCGTTATAGATGAAAAGAGATGTGAAGGGGTGTGATTTTCCATGTTATGGGGAAAGAAACATCTTGGAACCAAAAGGAAAATGAAAAGACACTGGAGTAAGCAGATTTTTTTCCCTTCTGAACTTTGGTGGCAGCTACATCAAGGTGGTAACTGTTCCATTTGTGTGTTCTTAAAATTCCTTTGCCTAAATTGTATGTCAACATACACTTTTAAGTTTTAATTATAACAAATGTGAATGCATCTTTGTAAGTAAGATACATTGTAGGTTTATGCATACAGAACTATAATATTTAAACTAAATTTTAAAGGGATTTTAGCTTCCTGCATAAATCCATATTAAATGAAAAATTGGCTAATCTGCTCAGCAAGTATGTTTTTCTCTTTAACCTGCATTGGGAAACCCACAGTTTTTGCATCTTCAAGGAATGTCATAATCTTAGTTTGGTTTCTAATTGACTTACTCTAAATGCGAGGTGATGATTTGCAAAGTTTTGCATCCAGAAAACATTTGGGCCAAATGAAGAGTGTACATTGATGTTTGAGATTTAGAATAGACAATGAGAATTTCCTAAGTTTTAATGTAGGTAAACTAGTTTCTAATCTGTGCTGTTTACTTCAAGAAACAACAGCACAACCAGGGATTGACGTGATTGTGGACTGCAGACATTTCGCCTTTCTCAATTGACTCTGACTCTGCTCCTCAAAATGAATGCCTCTGTCATTTAGAGCCAGATTATTGAGGAATTAAGCAATTTGCACCATGGAGTGTGATGCAACTCAATTCTTTTCTTTTTTACCCATTTCATATTCACTCCTTCCCTTAGGAAATTAATTACTTTAATCATTTTTCTCTGTCTTCTTTCCCCTCAACATTCTCTGCATGACACTGGTACTAAAAACCTTTAAAATCACAGTCTAGCTGACATATGCTGTCTTGGAGGAATTGACCTGAACCTGGATAGGTAAAAAAATGGAGAAATTTTTTTGCACTAATATTGACTTCCATCCATTTTTTCCAAAACTGTCACTTAGCCTAATATAAAAATATTACCCTTAATGTACAAATGACAAATTACCTTATCCACAATATAATTTTAGGTTCTGAGTATTGCATTTTAAAGTGTCTAACTTTTCCCAAGTACAATAATAAGATTTGAAATTTCTGATCCAGATCTGAGACTTCTACCCACCAAAATGGAACTGAAGTTTTTACAATGGTCAGAAATACTTTCAAACCTGGAAGGGTTTGAGAAACTCCTCCTCAATTTAAGAGTTAAACATAAAAAGACAGAATGTTATCTAACATACAATGCAGATATTTCTTAGTGCACAGAACAAAAATACAAAGGAATGGGTTTTCATACATGCAAAAACTAAGGAAAAGAAATGTTGCAGGGATTAACAGAGGGATTATTTGAAAATGACAGCCAGAGTCAGAGAAAGCTTTAAAATTATATGTAAACTTTTGTGATAAGCTACTACAAGTTTATAGTAGTTTATATAAGTTTATCTATTAAATGCTGTCTATCTAAAAAAGAAAAAACAAGCCACAAATGGTAATGACTTATGCATATCTTAGAAATTCTGCTTATGAAAATAAAAATTACAATATATCTAGAAAAATATAAAAGCAACCCAAAAAATCACCTCATCCATATTGAAAATGTTTGCATGTTTACATAATATTTAGTTCCTGGTACTGAATTTTTATTATATCTGTTATGGGGAGTAACTTCCATTTTTGTATTAGAAGGAGAAAATAGATGATCTAAATACTGAAGATCAAAGTACAGCATCAGAAAAACATGCCAAAATCAAATCAACAGGAATGCACATAAATACTTGAAGGCAAATTGTTTCTCTGATGAATTGCATCTCACAGACAAGGAAAAACCTTCATGAGATAATTAAGCATCAACCAAATGCTCTACTTCTCTCAAGACTGATGTCAAACAATGCTATGGTTATGGGTAGTCTGCTGAAGGCCGCGCCTCTGGCTCCAATAGATCTCTCCCACTACTGTGACCCTCTGTCCCATGACACAAATGGCTTTTGCTGTCCCCACCCTGAGTCTACAGGGCTGTTGTGTTTGTCTTCTTGGTGGGGACCCTGAGCCAGCAGCAGCTCCTAATGGCCAGTGACAGTCACAGGAGTGTGAGGAAGGAAAACTGTTTGCAATGAGTTTCAACAGTCTCCAACCAGCCAAGGCCACTCCAAACCTCCAAGAGAGATGGGGAGACCTGACCTGTCTCTGTTATCACAGGTGTTTAGCACTTGCTATATTTGGTGATCAGAATTTTGGATAAACTGCAGAGCTACATCATAAAATAGTTATGCATCTCTGAACAATTTTGCCTGCAAATAAACATGGGATTTGTTTTCATAAACCATGATTCTTAGATGCTCTGTACCTCCCATGAAAAACAGGGGCTATTCTGAAGTTTGTGTCTTATCCTCTGAAATCTGACACTGGTGCTGTCAGAAAGAAGTCCTTCACTTCCAAAGGCATAACACTGCTATAGAGTGCTATTTCTACTCATAGAAAAGAATAAAATTAATGTCCTGACATCTGATTTTATAAAGGCTTAGTTTTGTGTGAGGTTATGGTGCCATTCTGTGCCCCTTATCTTTCCAAATAATTAGGGTCCCCTGCTTTGAAATTGCAGAGGGGGTAAAAAAAAAGCAACAGGGCAGGAGAGCTGCAAGGATACAGAAATTGATGCCATGGCTTGTGAAATGAATTCTCCTTTTAACACCTCTTCAGGATGAACTGCTCACATACAATATGAGCCAAAAAGCCCACAGAGATTGTGATGCCAGATCAAATAATCTACTTGCTTCAGAACCCTAGCTGAATACTGCTATTTTTATCTGGTGCTGACATGGTAGAAATGGAGAGGGAGAGGGGAGAAGAGTTCTTCAGATTCAGACGTTATATTTATGAATAAGAATATTTTTTCTTTCCTTGGATTATGTATCTGGCATTGGCAATTTCTAAGGGATGTGTGTCCTGCGTAAACTCTTGTAATGAATAAAACCTGTTGCGACTGATACCTTTATTTTCAGTGTTATCTGATAAACATACAATCAGTGTGATCAAATAAGTGCTCACTCTAGAAATGGTTAGAGGAACATTTTTTGTTCATCTGTTGAAAAGAGACTCAAGATTCACTATGTCCATTCTAAAACCTTCCTTTTATTTTTATGATAAAACACTCAGACCTAAATTCTTGAAGACACTAAGGGCAATGACATTATTTAGAATTAGTGCTGTGCCTAATGGGCAGGCTAATGACTCAACCCTCAGTTAAGGACTTAAATTTTCCATGCAATATAAGGGAAGGAAATAAATATGAAATATAAAGGAACAAATAAATAAAAGCTCAGCAGAATGATAAAACCAAAAGTGCAGCAAGGCGGAAAGAGAAAGCTGTAACCATTACAAATATAGATCAGAATTAGCAATTTGATTTTCACATGCATTCACACTCCATAATTTTTAATACCTCATTTGGTCACTTCTGTTAGGAATAGAATTGGTCATGCAGCCAATATAAATTTCTCTGAAGATTTAGGTGAAGGAAGATCTCCATCCAAACCTAACGCACAGAGGATCATACATGCTTTTTGGATGTGAAATATTTGATGTGAAATACTGGTGGAATTTTCAAAGCAAGTGGGAAGTTTGCTTGTGAAACTCCAAGGCTAAGAGTTGGGGGCAGAAGCATGACACAGGCTGTAATCTTAGACATTACAGCCAATTTATGCGTCTCAATTTTAGTTTTAAAAGACCACCTTGTTTCCTTGTGTTCTGAGAGGTTTTCAGCTTGCCTGGATTTCTAGGTGAGTTCAGCAATCAACTGAACTGCCTTCTTAAATAGAAGAGAAAACATTATTTTGAATAGATGCCGTCAATCAAGTTATTAGGTTATAAGTCTCTGCATTTATAAGTTGTACAGTGGGTGATTAGAATTTTATTCTATATGATTTATAGAACTAGTTCTACTTCAGTATTCTATTCCAAATATAGGAAGTCTAATGAGAGATGTACTAGAGACAGCTGAAATAATTTCATGGGCTTCTACCTATAGTTCTCATACACTAAGTAAGTTCTCATACAGTAAGTAGCTCTCTTACAGTAAGTAAGAGCTCTGAAAAGAAGGCTTAAGCAGCAAACAATTTTGAAGTAGGTCACCCATTCAGCAGGACAGTGTGGTCCCCTTCCTTCCTTCTCAACATGACCTTTATTTCCCATAACTCTGCTCAAGGGATAACCCCCAGTGACAGTCCTGATGGATGTGTCTAGTCGTAATGGCTGCATCCAGCACAAAGTAAATTCAGAAGAGACAGATAAAGATGCAGTATCCATTGGCCAGTTTGGGCAATGCACCCACCTAATTGTAGTGCTGGTTGAGATCTGACTCAAACCAAGTTTAGAACAAACTAATACTTGTAGTCAGGATGCAAATATGACAATAAGCTGATTGTCTTACTCCATACATACTGAAAAGCCAAGGATCCATTGGCATCTCCTGCACAGCAGGATCTTTCCTTGAGAAGTTGTGCATTCCAAGGTCACTCCTTGAGGCTGAGATGGTCCTTATTATGTCAGATACTCAGTAAGTGAATTTGGAATAAGTACACTGACACTTCGAAATTTAGCTAAGTGGTAATAAGAAATTGATTGTGCACACGTTGACCTTCAGACATAAAGCATTGAAGAAGTCATGGATCCAGATGCACCTAAACTCACCTCAGAGAAGGAGTTTAGGATATAAGGGGTACCTTTGTGAATCTCAGGGATCAACAGGCTCCCTGACAGTTTTGTCTGACCATGTCCTCTGTTCAGTAAATAACCTAGTGTAATCAGCCATTATCAACAACACATTTACTATAAAACTTTTTAAAATTGCTACTTTTCACCAATAAACATATTGCAGCTTCTCTAGAGTGGGTAATTTCGCTACTTTTGTACAACTATTTTGTTAACTGGAGAGAGAGAGGGAGAAAAAGAGTGCTAGTTCCTTTTCCAATGAAAAAAACCAATACGTCAAACTTCAGAATTGGAGGATGACTGGAAAATAAACTTTAGTCTTCTGTATATACCCACCTTGATGTATCAGGATACATAAATTCTCTCAGTACCTTTGTAGCATTACTGTACAAGTATTGAGTGATTGCTTTTCAAGCTGTAGCCTGTGCTTTTATGAGCATGCCCACAAGAAATTGTCAGAACTCTAGAGATATGACCTCCTGATTTAATAATTCCTGTTCAACTCTTCTGAACCTGAATCTTGTCCAAGAGTTCCAAGGTGTTTGTGAGTTGATCAGTTTAGTTTCTTATATGGCTCCATGCACAAGATTATGAGGGAATGTAAAAGGTAAGGAATGCAATAGGTAAGTGATAAGTTTAAGAACATCAATAATGGTTAAATTAGAGATTTAAATATCAAAAAAAATCAGGGAGATGGAACATATAATTTTAAAAAGTGTCATGCATTTTAGATAAGAATGGATTGCATTTCACACTGGGTGAATATGTGACTCTCCAGTTTCTGAATTATCTACTTAAGATATAATTATTGTAGCAAGCTATGTATATTACTCAAAACATCACTTGTCTTAATTAAGCTATTCCCATTGAACTTGCCATCTGTACTGAAGTCTCCAACAGTTCCATCTGTGTGGAAGCATCAGACATCTCAGGAGCTTTCTTTGTAGAAGTATTGGTTTATCTCTCAGGTGGGTGCCCACATTTATAAAAGCAACCTCCCATCCAATAAATTACTTTACATATTCCACAGAAAATTTGCTACTGTTTATGGAAATTGTCACAGTTTGAGACAAAAATGGGCATGACAACAAAATATTTAAAAGAAATTTTCTGTCTTGTACTTCAATTACAGACTTTTCTCCTCCAGTCTACAAGATATGTCGCAATGCCATTACTTCATAGTGAGATAGATCTTCAGAATTTCTGGCAGGGTCACACAGTTTGCACTGACATGAAAACATAAATCTGTGGATGCAACCAAAGAAGTTAAGTGCTGTCCTTCAAAGGGGAGACATAGTCACTAAATTATGTACAGAACTACTATCTCTTGTGTTGCTTTCAGAATCACTGAATCTTTTCTACATTAACTACCCTTTTTATTTCCCCCAAAATATGAAGTTACAGACAGGCAGCCTCAGAGGCTAGTTTATTTCCCACTCAGTCCTGGATTTGTGCATTGGTCAGATCTATTCAGGGTTAAATTATCCTTCATCTTCATTTCATCAGTCCCTGAAAGTAGCCTGATAGACATTACTGGTTTTTTTTACACTGGAAGTAGCTGAGACTACAGGTTATGTATGCAATTCTTAATTGTTTGTCACTATTAAAATGCAATGAAAGGCATATTTAATTGCTAAAGAAGTCTGATGCTTTAACACCACAAAGCACATATGGTAAATAGTACACAGCAGAAAGTATGTTTGATTTGTGATGATGATTAAATTGATGTAGAAAGCCTGCTGAGAACCCTCCCAGCCTGTGAGATGTACCTGACATCATGCTGTGGGTGTTATACTTCATTTGCTCCTTTAAGTTTAGTTTTCAAATGACAGTAAGAAGAAATATTACTGAGTGAGGGAACACACAAAAGAATAAATTCAATCATTTTAAATGCAGATTTACTTCATCTAGCATTTCCAGCCAAGATCAGTGTTCAGTCTATGAATGCTTTGTAATAGAGTTCAACTTCCTGGTCTTTTTAGGTTATTTGAGGCTTGATCATGGAATTCTACCAAAACACATTAGACAAGTCACACTTGGAGAATTGGATACAGGAGGGATTATTAAAGTATTTAAAGCGTGAAGAAACAATATAGAAAAGAAAAGGAACTGTGCAGAAAGAACATTTTATTGGGTTCTTTCCTCTGACATATTCTGAATCAATAAATACATCATCAAACTCAGGTGTCAACCAATCTGTTTGACAAGATTATTTTTTTTTTAAGTTGATGTTTCATTGGGCTGCTTCCATATTGGCTGATATTCATCTGAGAGTCTCTTTCTACAAAGTCCCAAAAATGTCTAATGTTTCTGCCCAGACAGAACTGGTAAGGAAAGAGACTTCATCACAGATGACATGCTGTAACCAGTGCTCAGACCCTTCTCATACCAGGTAAGTGCCTGCAAAATATGTGCACAGGTTGATGATCTGTTGAGGAAAACCAAGATCCACTGTCAGTGAAGGAAGAGTTGGTTTGTGAAATGTTGCAGGAATTTGTTTCCAACAAAACAATTGGCTGCAATAATATCCATCCAAGGGTGTTAACAGAGGTGGCTGATATTACTGCAAGGCTGCTGTTCCCAACATTTGAGAACTTGTGGAGATCTCTGGGAGAGGTTATGGAGACCAAGTGACATCCTAGTAGAGTGGAAGCAGTGTTGACTACAGGCTTAGATAATCAGCAAGGCTAATGTCAGCTCTATCTACAAGAAGGGCATAAAGGAGGGTTCAGGAAATTATAGGCTCATCAGTCTTAATCCAGTTTCCATGAAAATGATGGAACAAATCTTTCTGAGAACCATCACGTGTCAAATGAAGGCCATGATTGGGAAAACCAGCATGAACTCACCAAGAGCAAGCTGTTCTTCACAAAGCTGATCACCTTTTATGACAAATTAACCCTCTCAGTTGACATTGGGGAATTGGTGGACATTACTTACTGTATCTTCTCCAAGGTTTTTGATAGCGTATTCCAGAAACTTGTCCAAGAGAAACTATTGTATTTGAATATAGATAAGTGGTCTGTGGGGACAGTAGGGACATGGCTGACACACCCTGAGATGGTGGCAAACTGCTCCTATTCAAACTGGCACCCTGGTGAAGGTCCCCAGAGACTAAAATTCAACCCAACACTATCTAATATCTTCCTAAGTGACGTGGAGGATGGGTTCAAGCATATCCTGATGGAGTTTGCAGATGACACCAGAATGAGTGGGGAAGTGGGCACTTTTGAAGGGAGAGCCACCCTGCAGGAAGACCTGAATAGACCTGAAAAGTGGGCTAACAAGAGCCTTGTGAAGTTTGACAAGTGTAAGGTCTTACACTCAGGAAAGCAGTCTAAAATTATAGCATAGGTCAGGATCTACCCAACCTCAGAGCAGCTCTGTGGAAAGAGACTTGGGGGTTCCAATGGGCTTCAAGTTCAATAAGAGCAGTGTGCACCTGCTGTGGCAAACAAAGTCAACAGGATGCTGGGGTGCAACAACAACAGCATCACCAGCAGAGATAAAAATGCCATTATTTCACTCAGTGTTTGTCAGATTATATGTGAAATATTGTGCTCAGATTTGGTCTGTGACATAAAACAGATGAGGAGAGGCTGAGAGTCCACAGAAGGTTTGCAAAGATGATCAAACAGCTGAAAACCTGCACTATGAGGAAAAGCTCAAAGAACTGTGTTTGTTCAGCCTTGAAGAAAGAGAGCTGAGGGGAGTCTGCATCATCATGCACAACTATTTACAGGGTGGCTGCAAAAAAAAATGGAGACTTCTTTTTCTCAGGAAGCAACTTGGAAAAGACGTGGGGTAACAGGTACAAGTCACTTCTGGTAAGATTTTATTGGACATAAATTTACAATTTTTTT
The DNA here is from genome assembly GCF_903797595.1 of Erithacus rubecula. Classification (NCBI taxonomy): domain Eukaryota; kingdom Metazoa; phylum Chordata; class Aves; order Passeriformes; family Muscicapidae; genus Erithacus; species Erithacus rubecula. Next base: position 50,808,805 of record NC_136658.1, on the reverse strand, counting down.
TACAATGACAAGAGTTATCCATTGGGACAATATGCCCTGGGAAGTGGTGGATTCTCCAAGAATAAGATTTTTTAAGATTTGCCTGGACAGATTGCTGTCCACTTGCCTAGACCATGTTTTTGTTAGGAAAATTTGGACCAAATGCATGAGGTCCTTTCCAACCTATTCTATTCCATCAGGTATTCTATGACAGCAGTACTGGGGTTCATTTCTGGTGACATTAGATACCATGCTTAAACTATTGATCTCTAGATCCCCACTGACTGCATTTGGAGCTTGTATATCTAGCTTGTATATTTATGCCTACATTCCCTCTTCAGAATTCAGTGTCCACAGTGTAAAATCAAGCATTTCTTGAACTTTTATTCAGTTGCCTAAAGACATCTGAGATTCTATCAGCCATCTGAGACATTGAAACAGATGGCTGTCAGATATGATGTGACCAGTGGGAAAGCCAGACTCTTCTGCTGCAGCAGTTAGAGGCCAGGTGACCCTAAAAAGCATCTCAAATTTCTTTAAATAGCTAAATTTAATCAGCAAGGACTCAAGGACACGGTGCATTTGTTTGTGAATGACAAACAGTGGGAACAGTTGGGAAACTGATGGATATTGTATAACTGTTCTAATTATAAGTATACAGATGAGTAAAGCCTGCGTACATAAAACCTTTTCAGTCTCATTATTTACAGACAGCCTAGACTCAGAGGAACTTTGTAATACTTTTTTTAGTAAAAGCTATTCTATCTCTGACTTCTCACAGCCATTATATTCTTACAGTACTGACCTCAAAGAAACCATTGTTCAGTTCATACCTGAGAGAGATATTCTCAAGAGAAGAAGCAAAAATGATGAGCTCTTATTCCTAAATGCGTACATGACGTGCATGTTAAGCAGAGAAATATTCTGCCAAACTCTACAGAATGAACCCAACAGCTCTCTAAATAACAGAAATCTACAACTGGGAAGCCAATACCACAGCACAAGTCTGCCTGCTGCAACATTCAATTCTGATGAATCCAGGATGTCCTATCACTAGAATATCTGCACTGTTGCCCTTTATTTTTTTCTTTAATCTTTAATATTTCAAAACTTCAAACAAAAGAGCTTATTTAAGGAAACTTGGCAGGTAATTTTTCACAATTTGCATCACTAAAATCCTATGGTATTTTGAGCTGGAAGAGACATATAGGGATCATTGGGTCCAAAGCCCTGCAGGACATCCTAAAAATAGACCATGTGACTAATATGTTTGGATGCTCCTTGGACTGTGAAACACTTCCTTGGAGATCCTGCTCCAGTGCTCCATCCTCATCTCAGGGAAGAGTCTTTTTCTTAATGTCCAGTCTGAACTACCCTGACACAGCTCACCAGAGAGATCAACTCTCCACTCTACTGCCTGTCTTGGGGAAGTTTTAGGCTCTGATGAGGTCACTCTCAACCTTCTCTTCACCAAGTTAAACTAGCCAAGGGACTTCAGTTGTTACTTAAATGTCTTGCCCTCAAGACCTTTCACCATCTTGGCTGCCCTCCTCTGGACACCCTGGGACAATGTCCTTCCCATTTTGAGACACCTATGACTGCAAACTCAATGTCAGGCCACACCAGCACAGAGGAGAGCAGCACAACCACCTCTATTGACAGCTGGTAAAGCTGTGCTTCATGCACTCTTCACCCTTTCTGTTGCCAGGGCACACTCTTGGCTCATATTAAACTTGCCATCAACCTAATCATACTGATCATTTTCTGTGAGGCTCCTCTCAAGCTCATCATCCCCCAATTTTTATATCTGACCAGGATTACCCCATGCTAGGTGGAGAATCATAGCTGATATAAAAGTTTGGATTGGAAGGCATGTTTAAAGGTCATCTCATCCAATCCCTGCAATGAGCAGAATCTGATACTTGCACCTGTGTAAGTTCATTTGATTGGTGAATGCACAGCTCTCAGGTCTTCCTAGATCTCTCTGTAAGGCATCTGTGCCATTGAGGGAATCTGTCACTCCTTCTTAGTTTAGTATCACAAGCAAATTTACTTCCTGTACTTCTGACTCCTACAACTAGATAAATTATAAAAACTTTAAGAGTACTGGCTCAAGACAATAACCAATAACCTCTTCATCCATGAATCCTCCTTTGTTCATAAATAAAAAATCTGGGAGGGTTCTTTTACCAGTTGTGTTCAGGCTCCATGAAGTTATCTTTGACATGCTTCAGGAGTTTCCTGAACCTGCTTGTATCTGCTGTATGATAACCTTAGGTATCTGGGAAGTTAAAATCACCCATAAGGACAAGGCAGTTGATCTAAGGGTATTCCTTAATTCCTTGATGAAATATTCAGAGCCAATTCAATAAAAGAAAACCATGTTACTTTTGAGGTATTATTTGCAAAGCTAGATTTTTAAGTATTATTACTGTTTTCATATTTCACAAACATTACAGATTACAAGAAAATGCTTGTACTTCCGACTTTATGAGAAGATTTTTATGTGAAAATAAGTGTGTCTCCCTTTCCTATAGGATTTAGATATATATAATTTCTATTGACATCTCTGATCAAAATTTATATTCAAACAGTGATAGCACCACGCTAAAGTGGACTAATTATCTACTTAAATAATGGTTGCTGTGTTCTCCATCGCAGTAACCATGATTGTATACTATTTATTCACTTTATTTACTGACTCCTCCCCACTGGAATTTTCCCTGGTTTCTTTTCAAAGGTGGATTTTAAACTTTTTTTTTTTTTTTAATGGGGAAGGGGAGGTTAAAACTTTTTCTAACCTGTTCTTCAAAGTGATAAATAAGTAAAAAGTTGGTGAGGCAAAAAATAGACCATCAGAAAAGGTGGAAACTAACAATCACAGTGATAGTCAATCTTATTTGATATTAATTTTGATGACTTAAAAAACTATTTATCATTTATTTAACTTCAGAAACTCAACAGGGTGTCATTTGCAATTTTGTGAAAAGACCTCTGCATCAGACTTATTTTGGCTCAAAAAGATCAATATTTGACCACTAATTATTTGCAAACTTACATTTTACTTGGTCTGCTACCTTCTATGACTTTAATAATTCAGGAAAATAGAAATGCAAAATAGTTAACATGAATTGGGGCATGAGACATATTAGAAGGCAAAGCAAGAGAAAAGATAAAAAAGCAAGTCTCAGAATCTTTCAGTTTAAAATCCCTGTTAGTAGTGGGAAAATGGAAAATATATCTCACACTGCATATATATATATACTTCTTTATATGTATAAAATTAAAATTCTGTAACTCTCTAAAGAAGCTTGTATCTATACAGCTGTTCTTTTGCTAATTTTGGAAAAAAAATTTTGGTTTTACATTTCTACTTATGACCACTGCATAACCTTAGGATTAGTTATGTTCTAATACTGGAAGTTGTATATAAAATATTTGCTATTTCTCTTTTCTCATCTTATTATTTTCCCAAGTTTTCAGTGTTTCCTTTAAAGCCATTACCAACTTGACTTATTAATTGGAAACTTAAAATAAAAAGATTTTCCATATTTTGTCTTCATGTTTATGCATTCACTTGAAATATTCCTAATGAGGTCAACAAAAATAGTCTCGAGGCACTCTAAGCTGCCACTTTCTGGACTCTGAGTCGTAATTGCCAGGTAATTTACATTTGACCTGTACCTCCAAGTCAGAATGTTAATGCATTTTGCAAGGTGAATTCAAACCTGTCCTTAATTAGGGTGCCAAATAGGAAGTTATATTTTATCTGGAATATAACCTCAGCATTTCTGAATAACAGAATTAATGTGCAGGACCATAAAATATGCATTGGTAAGCACTTCCTCCATTATAGAATAATAATGAATTGATATTTGAAAAATTGAAGAATTTCTGTTGCATCATCAACTATTGGGTTTTTTTTTTTTTTTTACTTCAGAAAGAAAAGGATGTGCATATATATAAATGTGACCACGCATGTAGCTACATATTACAGACATGTTAGGAACCGAAAAAAATGCAGATAGACTAAAATTCTGTTGTTTTGGAATGAAAATTTTTCTTTTCTATACTTCAGGTTCATATGTCAGGTTCTATACTCCCTCATTCATGTGTATCCAAAAATGTCAGTACCTGGAATTGCCAGAGAAAGTAGTAAAAATTGGTTGCCTGAAAAATCAAAAAGAAATTGAATGTCATTTTTCACACCTAAGGAATGTATTTATTCTGAAGTATGTTACTATGTATCTATTGCATTGTTTGATGCCAAATTTATAAAAATATTGAAAGCATAACTTATCATAAATAATCAAATATCTACAACAGATGGGCCTACAGTCTGAGTGTAATCCAGTAAATGAGTAATCAATTTCTTCAAGATGCTGCTATCTGTCTGGCCTTTCACTCAGGGTCTTCCTTGCAGTGAATATCATGTCCTGCAGGATTTATGAACAGCTAAGTCTCCACTTAACTAATTACTCATTTTATTCTGCACCCTGACCCAACACAGAGCTGAACTGGTGATTTTCTCTTACTTTAAGGAATTTATGTTTTTAGTATTTGTAAAGTAATCGTCATACTCCACAGTAAAGGATGGTTTTAATTGGCATAAATTATTTCCAGGAAAAGATGGTGTTTTTCCCAGAAATTTTCTTTGAAATAGATTTACGCATTTTGTGAATATTGCTAATTTTTTAGGATTTAAAGGAAATAGCTAAACAAGCAAATTAGTTAACAAATACCAACAAAAAGGACCTCATGCTTGGCAGTCCTGGAAAGCTCAATTTATTTTTTTTTAATGTGTTCGTAGGATTTTATTGTCTGACTGACAAAACCCAGGTTCAATAGGCCACTGCCATATGAAACAACACTAAAAGGAGAAGATCTTATAAATTACCAGTGGGAGCCATAAAATTTGGGACACATAGATGAGAGAGAGAATCATAGACCTACAAGGTGAAGTAAGGGATTTTCCCAGTGTTAAGTGGAGGTGTTTGGGTTTTTTAAAAGAGATCTATCATATCACTGAAGTATTATTCTTTTTTTCCTTCTTTTTTTTTTTCCTGTGTTCCTTCCTTGGAGGAATCTCTGATTGATCTTTCCCTTGTCCTTCCTGGAACCTCTGGAAGGCTGAGGAACAGTATTCAGGAATGATCACTAAAATGGAAATTTAGAAACCAATAGGTTCCCAGTAGTGAAATAATATAGCCCTCTCCTCTGACCACAGCAGATTATTCCTGTGCAGCCACTGTAGCCATGGAGTTGGGTTGAATCTCCCCCTTTCAAAGATATAGTTAACCTTAAAAGGTATAAATTCTTTGCATATACTCTAGAGATTTTTTGTCTTCCAACATTTCCAAGCATTTCTAATATTTCCTGTTCTCATAAATTTGACTGTCTGTAAAATAAATGAAATCCATTTCAATTTACATGTATTTGTTTTAAAAACAAAAGAGATAATAAAACTCTTTAAAAGGTTTAATATAAATAGATTCAATGTTTTTGGGGCATAGTTTTTAGTAACTCTATAAAGACCTTGAATAACATCAAAAAAAGGAAATAGCTGAACAATTACACTTCTCTTTTTTGACAACACTGTCATCTCAACTAATTTAGCCAGTGAAGTATCACTACTCTGCAAATGCCTCCCTTCCAAAGACTTTTCGCTTTGACCTTAATGCTTCATATGTTGGATCAAAGACTCATTGTAACAAGTCCTTTGAGGAAAGATCAGCTTCTAAAAATATCTATTTTTAGGCCAACATTTTATTAAACGGGTTTACATCAAATACTGGCATGTCATAAAGATAGAATTTGGTACTTGGAATAGCTTATTCTCTGAGATATTTTTGCTTTCACTTTCATGTAATTTTTCATAGATGATAATAAAGGAAGTAATTTCCCTCCCTGAGATTATTTTGTTTGTTTTTCTAAACTACTGAATTAGATTGCTGAATTAAAGAATTAATTCCAGCTGTTCCAAAAATCTTATTTTTTGTCATGAGTTCTTTACATAAATCATATTCAGATCCCTTTTTAGATAATATATGGAATTCACTCATTAACTGAAAACAAATTAAGTGCAGAATTCTGTAGTGGAAAGGGCAGGAGAGCTGGACCACGAGCCAAAAGCCATAAATGAGGAACAAATTATTGGTTTTCTATTTTGGGATATTTTCAGATTCAATTTATATAATAGAATCCTATACAGGTCTGAATAATAAAAGCATGTTAGGTCTCCACTTTTAACTGACTCAGCACGTGTCACTGATTTTTAATCATATGCATTTCTAAGGCTACTTATCTGCCCAAGGAATGATTGTTTCTAAATGAAGTTGAGGTTGTCATAGTTGATTTCACTGAATTCAAAGGTAAATTTTACCCAGCTATCTATCAAAGATTCATATTGAAAAGAGGTTATTGCGTACCGAGGGGAAACATGCCATTAACTTCTATACAGCACAGTGCAACAGATGCACTTGGTGTTGTGTGATTTTGTCTCTCAAAGTCCAAGTTCCCATGTCAAGATACAATAATTTTCTTTTTGAATTAGTAGTTAGACCTAGAAATAGTAATCAAATTGTTATGGAAACTGAAGCAGCAACAACGCTGAAAGGAACAGATCATTTTTCCATCTGTTCATGAGGATATGAATACAAGTAAGAGCATCATGGCACATGGGTATTTCCCAGCTCTTATTTATTAACTGGAAACACAAACAAAACTGCCATTCTAAAGGATTTTGGTGTGTGTAATCTATTGGTTTTCAACCTTAAACTGAAGTGTCTAAATGCATTTCTATGAATACAAAAAAATGCAGAGTTCCATGGAAATTCCCTTTAGAAATACGTATGCAAAGTATGTAAGAACAAAGTAAATATCTAGGAGCTGATTATTACTTTCTCCCTGGTATAAATGAAACATTAAAGGTTGAGCTACTACTGTGTTCACTGTGTTTGTGACCCTCAGATGTAGTAACAATCTCAAGTATTGTAAAAGAGAGGTCACGTGCATGATAGTCTGGAACGTAGATCTGGCTCCAAAACATTAAACTTCAGTTATTCCCAGAGAGTGGACTTAGAGATAATTGTTAGAACATTCACTCCACCACTGCACCAATATACTGAGCAAAGACTTAAAATGGTACATTATTTTCTTGACCTTCATAATATTTCATTGAACAGAAGAAAAGAGAATTTGATCCTGCATATTAAATATATTTGCATCACTATGCACTGTGTATTAATACAGATCCTGGAGTTAATATCATCAGCCACAGCTACTAAAATCATCTGTGGATAGAAGGTTTTAATTTGTTTAGATGCAGCAATTCTAAAGCATTTCCTCAAAGGCTGCAGCAGAATAACTAGTCTGCTTGGCATTACTAATTCTGTCCTTTACCACAACAGAGAGGATAAGTTTCAGCTGGAAGAGATTGCAACCAATGTTTTTATCCAAGCCATGCCTTTAAAAATTGAGGAATATTGTTCATGCCAGAAGGCTCAAGGCTTGTTTTTCTCATCATATATTCAGTGTTATGTGTCTGAATATTTGTTTTGTTGGATTTGAAGGGAGCTAAAGTTTAAGGACCCACTGTTTAACATAGATTAAAACAAATATCATCCAAATGTTGAAAAACTATCACAGCTATATTGTCCCTAGTCAGCCAAGGTTTATTTAATGTAAGAAATAGAAATGTCTATTACAGCTAGATAGCAAATACAGAGAAACAGACTCTTAAAAATACTTCTCAATACTTAAGTATTTATCAAACTTTTAAAGAAAGTACCGCAGGATTAAAAAGTACCCAACTGAAGGTACCTATTTCTCACCATTGGCAATGATATAACCAAACAGCAGGTAGTGCATATCTGGATCCCTAGTGTCTGGATGTCTAAACTGGAGCAGATAATTATTCCTTGCTCAGAGATAGCAGAAATTCTTTAAAGTTTCTGGTGTAATACCACATGATGCCAGAACTTCTTTTCTGCATTTGTTTCCTTCCTGCTCTATAGCTACATGACAATTTCATGCTTTTCTGCTACAAACATTTTTAAAAGCCTCAGTCTAAAAAAGAACTGATATTTTAATAAAATCTGAGATCTAAGGAGAATTATACAAATTTATAAAGCAACAATTACATTTTTTATAAAACAAACAGAAATAGGAAATAGAAAATACAAAATATTGTGGTCTCAAATTCTCAACCCTTAGTGTGAAGAGATTTCTTCAACCATTTAATGTTTGATTTGTCTGTCTGTATCCCAGAACCCTTGTGTCTGACCAGCCTATCAGTGTCCTATTATGGGGACACTTCACTGAACAGTCCCAAGAGATGGTTCAAGTGTTGTATTCAGGGATACACGCCAGCAGCATAAGGGAGACACACACCAGCTCAGCAGCAGGAAACCCTTTTTGTCCCCTGGTTGACAGGTGCTATGCACTTTATCTGCTACAAAGTACCTTTGACATTCACTGCTTGAAGGGATTTCAACAGAGCCTGACTGAGGTACCTCCTCTCTGCTCCAGCATTTGTTCCACCTCCTTGGCAGGTGCTTACAGTTGCACATTTGTGTGTATGAAGAATCACCATAGAATAGGCTTTGAGCACGGCAACTGTGTTCCATTCAGGGAGTAGCAACTGCATTTCTCTCTATAATTCTTGTACCACTGTAACTTCTGTTAGGGAATGCTTATTTTACCCCCAGTCATTTTTCCATGCGGACATTAGACAAATTCCTGAAAGAAGATTTTATTAAATAAAAATACAGGAGATCATCTTCAGTTCAACTATATCTTAAAATGCTTGTTTCTTAATTTATTAGAAACATATATAGTCTGTAGCATCAGTATTCTAAGAACACCTATTACTCCCATGAACTTCAGCTTTAATAGGCTGCTCACTGAGCTATGTATTTATATTGCACAAATGGCAATCATAATTAAGAGAAAGGAATAACCTCTAGGATATTTTGAACTTTTCAGATTGTGGTGGGTTGCACTTGGCTAGCTGCCAGACCCCTACCAGGCTGTTTTTTCTCTACTTCTCTTCTTCAGTAAGATGGGAAAAATTAATTTGTCAAGATAAAGAAATGGTGTTTACTTATGACTTGTCATCATAGGCAAACAAGGCTTGACTTAGGGAGAAGTAATTTAATTAAGCTCCACCTAAAAATGAAGAAGGGTGATAAAAAAAAAAAAAAAAGCATGAAAATTCAAAACCCATTTTCCTTTTCACCCGCCCACTTCACTCAGTGTCTCTGCTCCATTTCCTATACTTCTTCCCCTGCTGTGTAGCACAGGGTGATGAGGATTGGGGCTGGAAAACAGTTAATAGCATTTCTTCTGTAATGCCCCTTTATTCTCACACTTTCCTCTGCTCCAGTGTGGAGCTTGTCCTATGGGTTACAGTTCTTTCAAGTTCTGCTCCAACATGGAGCCTTTTCACCCTCCTCCCCCTCCTTCACTGGCACTGGTGATCACAGGGTGTTGCACTTTTCTCTCCTCTCACATCTGCATAGTGATTATTACCTTTTTAAAAGTATGCTTGGTGGGCATATGCCCATATGCCATATGCTGAGGCATGGTCATTGCAGCTGACTGGAACCAGCTGTGTCCAATTTGATCCAGCTATGCCATCTCCTTGCAGAGGCCATCCCTGTAGCCCAGCCACTACCAAAACCTTGATACCCACACCAAATAAACAGCTTTATAAAAAACAATAACTCTTGTTCCAGATAAAGAGAGCACACTGGGGTTATTTTATTGGCATAACTATCATTATGGAACTCATATTTGTCTTTTAAAATATTACTTTGTGGGGGTCTATACCTGAAAAACATAGCGATTAATCTGGCACCCACAGACGATCTCTCCAGGTGTATGTCTAATGTCTCCAACAGGCTTCAAGTTGGCTACATGCCATAGGTGTAATAGAAATGTTTACTGTGTGGTGGTAGAAAATGGTGAGAGAAGCAGACTGAAACCAATTTAGCAAATGCACTGTACTTGAAGTCTGGCTGGCTGTCATTCAAGTAATTGATTCTTCAGAAGAGCACTTAAATCAATATGGCTAATGGAGAAAGTACAAAAACCTAAAGCAGAGCTTTCAGATTTCTAGTATCTCCTGCATAGAAATGGTGCAAGTTTGAGCTATGCAGACAAAAAATTTTCTCTTAAGGAAGCAATAGCTTGATAATGTTCAGGGCTGGTAGCATTTGAAGTTAACATTACTATTATAAATCTTTATATGCTATCATTTTCTGGTGCATTATAACCAAGGTAAAGAATATATATTTATTTGTTCACAGATTTTTGTTTTCCATTTTACTCTGAAAAGAAAGAAGGAGAAGTATAGGGCATAGGAATAATCTCCAATGTCAGCTATCTAAACACAATTGGTACCTCTCAAGCAAGCCATCCATAGACTTGATAACCTTAAAGGTTTTTTCCAACCTAAATAATTCTATGATTCTGTGATTTAGGTTCTTTGTGGTATCTTCTAACTCAAGAGATTGTATGATTCTTTGTTCTGTGACTCTGATTTTTCAGGTGGAAACTCATCCATCTGAGCAAGTTATCATATTACGAGAAAAGTCATTCAGACATTTATGGATTTTTGTGAACTTACATGGGTAACTAAAAGCATCAAATCACTGCAATATTAAAATAAAGTTACTCCTCAGGCAATAATTTTGCCAGCTAAATGGTGCCTCGGAGCTAGTTTATACAGATTACTTGTTTGTTGGGCTGTGATAAAGTAGATTAATGAGGAAATTTGGATGCTACAAGAGTATCTTAAATTTTACAAAATTTGAGCACAAAATTTTATCTCGGAAAGAGAGAAATTTTATCTTCATTCAGCATGTTTTCTCCTTTCACTTCAGAACTTTTCCAGAACTCTCATTTATCCACAGCAAGAGAAATTTATTCAGTCTCCCAAGTTACTCTTCGCAGGGCAAATATAGGTTTCTCTCTAAGAAACATTGTCTTAGACTGAAGTTGTGGGATGAAAAATAAACCTAGTCTGTATATATACACACAGCCTTCATTAGTCTGGGTATGGCCAACCTGTTTTCCTGCTTTCTGATATAGGCCTTCCATGAAAGGTTTTCTCTGTTTTCCGTAAAAAAAAGAACTTTAATATAAATTTCATGTGATTTTTTTCTTGCTTTATATATTTGATAATTATTACAATAATCAAAGAGAGTGTTATTAATTGATTTCATTTAGTACTTTCAACAAAGCTAGAATTTACAAAGCAAATATATTTGTTCCTGGATATCAGTTGTAGTTACTGGTTCTATAACTATAAGGACAAGATATTATACTAAGTAAACTTTTGGACTTCACAGGTTGTCTCCTTTATTCCTAACATGTTTCTTGAACTATGTATATTTATTAGCAGATATATAATCCCAACACTAGAAAACAAAGTTTACCTACCAATATTCTTACTCTGATGGCATGAAATGATTGGAGAAAACGTAGAAAACCACAACAAATGTATTGTAATTCTTTCCTCAGGATTCTCCAGGGTCCTCTTCTCACTTCATTAATGGACTTATTAAAAATAAATTTTACATCTGTGTGTTTTAATATACCAGCGTTCATTGGTTCAGTCTTCCTTGAATATTTCTAGACATTTTTTGTCCCCAGCAATGAGTTGAACAATTTAAACTCAGAGAAAGAAAAAAAATATTTGAATAAAGATCAGTTGAGGGAAGAAAGATATGTTTCTAAGAGTCTAAATGACAGAAAGTCTGTAGTGACACTCGTAAGTGATCAGGACAAAGGTATTTCTTAGAAATGTCACCTAACAAAAGTATTGCATTAATCAGAGAAAGAAAACATATCCTGAGGCAGAAGGACTTGTTCGGTGAAAATTTTATTCTCTTTCCTAAAATATTTAAAATACACTTGAAGAATAATCTTTAGAGCTAGTCACTAAAGAAAAATTAAATTATACTTTGGTATATGTGGTTAATAATTTAGACTTGATATTCAGGATGAGGTTAGAGTTAAAAATTTGCTATAAACCACAAATATTTAGAATAGTGTTCATCACTTTCTGTTTGTACTCACTTTATTGTTAACAGTTAGTATTGTCAGCAAAGAAAAAGTAATTAATTTTTTTAATACAGACTTGAAACTGAATGTTTAAAATATCATTGTAGCAATTAATAAAGGTCTTATACCTGCCTTATATTAATTATCAGTGGAGGCCTAATAAAATTACTGAGCTATTTCCAGGTTGTCATGAAATAAACAAGGACCTTCAAAGGTGGATGGGTCAGTTGTATGAAATATAATTTTATTTTAAATGAAATGCTGTAGAAAGACACTTGGGATATGAAAAAAACTTTCATAATGGACCAATACAAAGTAATTCTTTTTTGACATACAAAATGATACCACCTATTTTTACTGTGTGTGCATAATTAACATTAGTAATCTGACATAATCTCTGAATTTACCTGGCTTTGAGACCATTTAACTTTTAAATATGTATTAATAATGAATGTTCAATCTTTCCAAGCTAAATTAAAAATGGACTGACATAACAACTGCAGTTCATGTCTATTGGATTCAGGGATATTTTAATATTAAAAATTAATCACATGCTAATAAAAAATAGTTTTTATAACATGCTAATATTGTGCCCAGCACCTTGAGTTCACTACTCCTTAAATGCCTGGTAACTGTTTGTCCTGGTTTGTGGTTAGATCAAGTAATCTTATTCCTTTTCTTTTTCCTTTGTCTTTCACCTTGCATAATCAGTTCAATCTCTAAATAATAAAAAACAGATTCTATTATTTAAAAACATTTTTTAACTGTGAGTAGAACATTATACCTTTTTGCTGTAAGTGCTTTTTTTAAATAAAACTCTGACATCCTTGCATTCCCCAGAAACTGGGGTTCATAGATATTAGAAATATCAGTCTGCAAAGTGTTTCAAATGGTCAAAATTTGTAAAAACATTATTTTTTACAGGTTTTTTTGTCATTTTGTTAATTGGAAGTTATTTATTCAATTTCTGTTTATTACTTGGTGCAGTAAGTTATAATCCAAGATAAAGCATTAACTGAAAATATGAATAAAATATTTAAAAAATTATAATTTTTTAAAAATGAGATATGTAAGTATAATCTGAATATTTTTCAACTATATATTGTATGAAAAACCTATATGAATGTCTTCTGATAAAAATAGAATTCTCTCTAGCAATTTTTTTCCTTTAAAAAACATACAGAACGAACTTTGGGTTCCACATGCAAATGCATCAAAATGCAAAGCTCTTATTTCAGTATTAATATTAAAGGTGACTCCTGTATCTCTTTGGCAACATAGTACTTTCCTCTGTTTCCTAAGCTGGATTATTTCTCTTTTATGAATTTTTAAACTATCCCCTCACCCCTTGAGTCTGTTTATAATTTCCATTATTTTCTTAACTCCAAAACAGTTTCAACATTCATTAATTCAGTTTTCACTGCATCCCTCTCACACAGATTAGTAGATTAGCAAAGACTGAAAGCATTTATTCTACTATTATGTCTTATATCCAGCAAGAAACCCTGATCAAGAGTCAGGCTGCAAGTATCCTCGATACAGTGAAAAAACCACACCAAAACTGCCAAGGAGTCCTTACCCTAGAGATATTCAAGCTGTGTACTGTCAGTCATTACCTTCCTCCCAATGTAGGAGAAATATAACTGCTTTCCATCCCTAGTGAAAAGAGTACAGCAAAAATCTTTTCCTTCATGGAAGCTATTGATTTATTCTAGTTGGATAATTGGTCCCAAGAGTCATGATCAGAAACTGAAACAATTCCTGTCTTATCAAGTGTATTAATTTAGCAAACTTGCAGTACAGCTGTAAAATATTACCTGTCTTCTCATATAAGCTACTTTCCCACTCTTTACCTCAATGACTGATGGCAATTAAAAAACCCCTAAACCAATCTTCATTCCGACTTTATTTGTCTTTAAAGAAAAAAGAAGGTACATCTTGTCATATGCATTCAGTATCAGAAAAAAAAAAATCTTAATTTAATCAGAAACTCTAATTTGGATCTGGAAAACTTACAGAAAATACTTGCATGAAATCTTTGAGTGTCCTTACAGGATAGGGAAAGGCAAATAATTGCATCTTGAGCATCTATTATTTATTAGATCATAATAAGCATAAAAAACCCCAAAAGAGAGCCAGAACTGTCCTTTTGCATGTGAGTGCCTTAGCCAGAACTTTAGTGAGTAATTTATAAGCATACACTAAACTTTTTTTTTTTTTTTTTTTTTTTTGTTTTGTTTTTGTTAGAATTATTAGATCATTTAAATTTTGCTGCACTTGAGAAAAAAAGTCCCCCTTTCCTGGTTTATTTCTGGTCTCAGATACTCTTGGATACTTGATTGCTCAGTAGCTGGGTTTGCACATCCATTTATTCAATTTTTTTTTTTAAATTAAATTATATTTTCCTGAGATGTAAGAGATTCATGTTTAAAACCTATAAACACCAACCTGATCTCAGGACAGCATGTTAACAATTTACCTCCTATACAAAAAGATCACAATCACTACAACCAAAATGTAGTCTGAAAAAAAATAAAAGTGTTACGCAGAGGACAACTGGCATCCATGAATTCCTGAACATAACAGACCTCATGTGAGAAAGAATTTAGTGTATTTTTAGATCACAGTTCTTCCAAGCATAGGTATTGAAACAAGATACAGACAGCAGTCTCAATATCTAGGCAAGGCTTCTGGAAACAGAACCAAGGGGTATTTGGGTTCCTAAGTCTACATGTAAATTAACTTTACAAATCAATATTTGTTCACACATCACAAAAAGAGGAAAAATAGTAGTTACTTTTGAAGAATTCCTTTGGGATTAAGCCACAACTAAAACCACCAGCAATCAAGTGCTGCTGCATTTATGTATGTTGGAGATTGTGTTCACAGAAAATCAAGAATATTAACTGAGAAGATAAAGCAAAAATTACCCAAATCTCACTTTCTATTGCAATATCTGTTTTATAGACTCAGGCAGTGAAATGGCTTGTCAGGTCATGACAACGATGAATTGACTAAAATGTTATGGCTTGGTTTGAGCAAATTTTTAACTTCAGACTCTAGAAAGTTTTTAAACATTAAACATCATGGGATTTTTTACAGTCATAAGATTGTGACTTTAATGATTGAACTGATTGAACTGTTCAAATTCAGTCAAGACATAGATACTAAAGTACTCTATGACTTCACAATGAAAGAAAAAAAAAAAGAAATTTTTTTTTTTCATGTGAGTTATAATGCCCCTTGAAAAAAAAAAAAGAAACTGAGAAGTTACATGTGACTCTTGAAAAAATATCTACCATAGCAGAAATCTGCTGGCGGGTACATAGACCCCTTTTCAGTGAAAGATTTAAGTTAAGAGAATGGCATATTTTCATAAGACACTTTCTGTGCAAAGACAAAGAAATAGCAAAAGTTTTTCCAACTATAGTTTTTAAGGTCTCATTCTACGGAAATGAGTTTGCTTGATTTTGTCATCTGCAAATCTTGTGCAAAGTGCAACTTTATAACAGCAGTATCATCATATAATAAAATCAGGATTCTATTTTTTTATCAGTAAAAATCTCTGCTCTTTAAGACAATTAAATTGGAATGATTTACCAGGCCCATTTCTTGTCAAACACATAGAATGTATCCTATATGCCTTTACTTCCTTTTGTTATTTTTTCCTTTGACTTATCAATAAAACAACATCCCTTCTTTCTCCTTCTACTTATTTTCAAAAATATTTTTACATATTTTTATCCAGAACTGTTTCCCAGATTTATTTTGATGACTGTTACTCACTTTTTGGTCTTTCTGAGTACATGGACACTGTATTTCTTAAGGTCAAGAAAATATTGGAAATAAATATTATTATCAAAAAATCTTATATAAACCATATATGTTAGTTTTCCTTTGTTGAAAACAGGCAGATAAAGGACTGTTTCTTTATAACTATCATCTACAGCAAAATCAACCCCTTAAATGGAAGTCCCTGAATTGATTAAAATTAGGTCTCTGAATTGATTAAAATTTCAGAAGATGATACACAGAGCTTTACACTTTTTAACTGCAGTAAATACCGTCTTAAATGCATTTGAATCTTGGTGCTCAAATTGTGTTACTCTCAGTCACATATTTCATTACCACTGAAAATTTCAGATAAAAATACATTCTTCTTAGGACTAGTGATAAGCCCATAAACCCAAGCTCTCCTACTGATAATGGTGGAAGGTTATTATTTTATGATTAACCTTTTTGTCTTTAAAACTAAAGGTATGCCTCCAGAGACTGGAGGACAGCTGTGATAACAGAATTGAGGGGAAGAGTGTTTCACTTTTGATTCTGCAGTAGCTTGTGTGAAGTGTTCAAATGTGCAAGTTGCAGTATCTGATATTCCACCCTAGCAAAAGACTCTCCTTCTTCTCAAAGGTCTCTTTGATACTGACAGTGAATCATTGTCACAGTTCAGCTCAATAGCAGCCATGAAATAGTGGGAATCATTTACCTGATTGTTAACATATGAATATCTCTAGAAGTAAGCAACAGTTTATGTAATATCGGCTGTTAAACAATGAAGACCTAGACAATGTTTATTAGAGACTAATAAATTGCACCTACCCCTAATTGAAAATGCTTTATCTTTTGTTCAGTTAAAGAACTGTAATGATGACATATAATTTCCACATTATTTCACTGTTCTCCCTTCTGTTAGCAAGTTATTCAGATGAGCTGTGATAACAGTGCAAGATTAAAATGTTTAAAAAGGAAATGAGCTTAAGGTTTTTTGCCTATAAATGTTTGTGCCTTCCTGTTATATCACTGGAAGCTACATTAAAAGTAAGAATGAGGCCAATAAAACATGCTATCCTGACAGAAATAACCTACCTGTTAAATTATATTTGTTAGCTTTCCCTAGTGTCTTAGATTTTGTAGACTAAATAAACAAAAAAAAACCCCAAAAATTGTAATAGCACTGTTATTGAAAGGACTGCATAATATATCCCTGCTTAGTGGGTGTTCGTAATATTCTGCTGACAATCAGCCATGAAGCTTCATAACATCTACATCAATATCTTACCATTTGTTCTCCCCATGTCTGATCATTAAAGACAATAGACAAGTAGCAAGGGTGCAGTGGATTGGTTTGGGGGTTTTGTAGCTGTTTTATTCAGCTTTCAGTCACAAATACCAAGAGTCTGTGATCAAAAACTTATTAGCTTTCTTGGTTTGTGATTAAAGTGCTCTTTCATGTGGCCATACTCCCTTATGCCTGTCACTTCTGTATTTATATACTACAGAAAAGTCATTAAAATTCATACCTAAGTGGCTTAACTTTGGTAAGTCTGACCAGGAAAACTACTGTGTAAGATCAAGTTTTCTCTTGCCAGCTTTGTCTTTCTGCATGAACAATTGATATTTTCTTCCTTTCTCCTATGACTTCACTGTCAACATTTTTTCTCCTGGGAAAGCTCTCCAAAAATCAGCAAAAATATATAAAAAAATTTTAAAAATATATTCAATAAATATATTCGAAGAGTAGGTCAGCACTTTGGTATCTATCAGAATCTTTTCTTCAGGCTCTCCCCATTCCCATTGTTCTACAATGTTGTTTTATTTCTGGAAGAGAGCCTTGTTCTTCTCATCACAGTTGAGTCAACTTGTCTTACTGTTTGTTTTTCTGACTGGCTTTAGTACAAACACATAAAGCCTAGTGTAGATCTTCTTTTATGTTTTAGAGCCCTCAGATTTCATGCATTTTAGACAGAATTGCAATGGCCAAAACTTTTCAACAAATGATGGCTTGCAGTGCAGAAATCCTTTATATCCTTCTAAACTTATGTGGCTGAGAATGTCAAGATCCTATTCTTAAAAAAGTGAATTGCACTTACCCTGAATCTCTGAAAAGTGTGATGTACATTTTTAAGCATACCAAGACACATTTTGTAGGCATTTACAACTTTTATAAATTTCATAGGTGATGATTTATGAAGCCAACCGCCTTCATTGTACACATAAATGTCACAGTTCCAAGTTTCCATGTATTTCCCTCCTTATGTTTTCTGTTTTATTTTTTATTCTATTCTTTATACATATTTTCAAAGGAACATTTTTGTTAAATAGTAACATGAAGTCATTCTATTCTGTGTATATTCCACTGCTGATAATGTTTGGTTCCTTATACTGTGTCAGACTTGCTGAAACCAAACTGAAAGTGCCAAGTATGATAAAAAATCAGAAAAGCATCAGAAAATAAATTCTTGACAAATAGTAACCCTAAATCCTGGGGTTTATTTTCTTCTAAGTACCTCTGAAAAACAGCAGTATCAGAACAGAAAATGTGGTCTGAGAGGGAATAAAATGTACTTCTTTTACACATACAGATAGCCACAGTGGGCTTTACCCAATCTAGCTTCAGGCATCTAAAGCATAAATTCTAAGTTATGTTAGCAAGCTGATTTCACACAGAAAGTTATAGAAGATTTAACTTTCCATGCAATTAGATTAGCTATCCTTTAGAAGCACCAATCTATTTTGATTAGGAAGAAAACCTGAACAAGCTTCTAAAGTCTTCTCTTAGAGAGCTGTAGTAATAGTAAATACTTATTTGTAGAGAGATCATAAGTGGTATAGCTGTGCTAAAATCCATGGAGCTATCTGATTTTACAGCAGCTGTAGAAAAATCTTCCTCCTGTTTTTTTTCACATCTTCAGGCTTGTTGTAACAGTAAACTGAAGCAAAGTACACTCTAAATTATAAACTGTAGTTGATAAGAAAGGATGCAAAGATCTGTTGGGAGATACGGCTAAAGAATATGCAAATATAAAAATTTAAAAAAATTAAAACTATTTGGTAGTAAGTCTTCATATGCAAAACTCGTAAATTGCTTACACAGCTAAAATTTTTTCTCATATTTCAAATGGATAAAATAGACTGAATAAAAAAGAGTAAAATTGTACCATACCATTTGGTTTCTTTGGGCTGCCATGCAACTGCCTCCTTCTTTCCAGTCTGACTTCTGTACAAGCTATCTGAGATTATTTTCAAATACATAAAGATGTATGTATTTCAAGTACATAAAGAGGTATTTAAGATGCTAAAATTTTGCTGGTATTTTTCAGAAGTAAAGTGTAATTTTTAAATTACTTTTTCTGCTGGTTCTGACTAGGAATGAGTTAACTTTCTTTACAGCAAACCATATGGTGTTGTGTTTTGGACCTTTGGAATGTTCCTAACACATCAGTGCTTTGGTCATTGATAAAGAATTCTTGTAGTGTCAAAGTCTTCACTTTCCCTCCCTGCAACTCTGTTTCCTGAGTGAACAGAAGTGAGGGTGTGTTTTCATTTCATCCAGGGCAGAGATAACTTTCTCACAAATACCATGCGGGCAGAGGAGCCTGGAGGCATGTGAGCATGTATGGGTGTTATTCCCTGCCATGTCCCTTTCTCACCAGAAGAGGTAGGGGGGGAAGGGAAGAGGCTTCTTGAACTTTAATTTCTATCTGGTTTTAAACCACAACATGACAATCAAGAAGCTGATAGAGGACACAGATGGGAAAGTTGTCACAAATGGGAAAAAGCAATAGTCCATATAACAAGGCATGATATTTAACAATAAAAACTGTATACAAAGGAAGGTCATTATCTTCCAAAGGGGAAATTATTTAGAGGCTATCTGGGCATTACTTTGCTTGTGGCAGGTGCTGAATGATTTTTATGGGGTTTTTTTTGCATTACTTGTTTTGTTTTTGTGGGTTTTTTCTTCTTTTCTCCACTTAGTAATCTGTATTATCTTGATCCATAAGCTTTTCTGCTTTGCTCTTTCTATTCTCTCCACCACCCTACTGATGGAGAGGAGAGTGAGCAAGAAGTTGTGAGGATGCTCAGTTATTGACTGTGGTCAACTCACCCCACTTACAAAACCAGTTTGTTCATTCAGTGGTTTATATCTTAGTTGAATCTCTTTAGGAACTGAGTTCAGAGGCTGTCATCACTGCCCAAAGAATGCACTGAAAATTAGTTCATCAAAATCAAAATAATGGCAATTAAAAAAAGAAACAAAACAGAAGTGGGAGAAGAAAGTAAAAAAAACCAAAAAAAATTAGTTATGATTTAGTCTCTTTATAGTTTTGAGTCTGGAAACAGAATTTGGGTAATTTAATGTATTTTTTTCTTCTTAAAAAACAAAAAGATAAAATCAAGATGTAAAGTTATTATAAAACAAAGAGTTTCTGTAACACTCCCAGTAATCCTTAAGTGTTCTGTCTTTTCTCCATGAAGAAATTACTTTCTTGATAAACTCTACTATTTTGTGTCTCAAAAAGAACATCTGTCTACATTCAAGCCAGATATCTCCGGAGGTCCCTTTCATCCAAGCCATTCTGTGATTCTATTATATAATTAAATAGAAGATAGAGATAATTTTTTAGCATAACGAACACAATTTATCACAATGTACTTCCATGATATTTATTCAAAATTCTGTCTTTGAAATACATTTACTGAGACAACTTGCATGTTTGAAATTTGGAAATATTACTAAACTAGCTGAAAGAAGGAAATGAAAAAAGTGGCAGATTTAAGGTATTAAATATTTTCTTAAGTGACTGTAAGTTTCTAAAATTTTTGAGGGTAACCTTAAAAAGCATGACTTGATGCAAGTTAAATAATTCATAGATATTTAGTATCATGTGGTTATTATAAGTACATATATATTACTTAGATCCTGACTCTGATTCCATAATGTGCTTAATATTCTGGCTGCTCCTGCTGAAGTCATATATATTTCTGCAGTCTTGAGGTCAAATTAAAATAAAGGACCTCAGGACATAAACATGAAAAATACCTGAAGTTAGCTAATCACATTTAGAATTAACAAAGTGATACAACTTCTAAATTTATCTATTAAATATAAAGCATCTGCTTGTGTTAGCTGAGCCATTCAGTAACAGATTTGACTCCATTCATCATTGTCAAAATGAGCTACTCTTGCTTGCAGACCCCAGAGAGCTACCTCCATTTTTCCAGCTGTGCTGACATTACTGATTTAACCAGCATCCAGGTAACTCTTTACCTGGAGCCTTTTGTTTTCTCCACAGGATTCAGCATTTTTCCAAAGTTATTTTTAATTCAAACAGCTGTTTAGTCACAAAAAGAGCAGTGTCAGGCACAGAATAACAAGCTGTGCATAGAGGCAGAAGCTCAGCCATAGCACCAGGCTAAGTTGCCTTCAAGGCTTTCCAGCTGGAGCTGACAAGCACCTGGCTGGTGACAGGCTGGTCTGTAACACTGCATGAGCTCGTTTGTTTCTGTTTGCAAATTTCCATGTAGACATGGGCAAAGTAAAACAGAGCAAATTGTTGCTTCATCTTCTCTGTCAGATTTAGTCTCTCTATGGATTCACTGTGCTGATAAACACACTGAAGATTTTAAATTCTCACAAAACAAATAAATGCTCAGTATTACAACACTTCTCCCCATCTCCTTCAAAATGGCAGCACCCTCAGATAGAAGTTCCAAACCCACAGATTACATTGGCTTTTGTAATTGCTAGAACTTCAATCATAATGTAAGCAGCAAATTAATATAAAATAAATTGTATTTCCCTTTAGAGGGGTCCAAAGATATATGGGAATGAAATCAAACTAAAAGAGAATAGGTTTAGATTAGATATTAAGAAAAAAATCTTTTCTGTGTAAGTGGTGAGACACTGGAACAGGTTGCCTGAGAAGTTCTGTACATCTGCAACCTGGTCTAGTAAAAGGTGCCCCTTCCCATGGCAGGAGAGTTGGAATGAGACAATGTTGAAGGTCCCTTCCAACCCAAACCATGCTATGATTTTATGAATATAAGACAAAACCTCCCTCTTTGCAATCTCTGCTTTTCTGTGATACGTGGAAATATTAAGTCCTGTAAGTCACTTGTGACTCTGGTCCTGATTCAATAAAGTTCCTAAACATGCAATTTTTGTTCTTTACCCTTTTTTTATTATTTTCTATGAGCTTTATAGAGCAGAAGTGCTGCTAAATGTTGTACAGAGAAGAGTGAACATGAGCAGCAGTGTTCATGATGTGGAGCTCAGAGTACCCAGGTGGCAAAGCCGGATCCTTTCCTATCCCTATCCCTATCCCTATCCCTATCCCTATCCCTATCCCTATCCCTATCCCTATCCCTATCCCTATCCCTATCCCTATCCCTATCCCTATCCCTATCCCTATCCCTATCCCTATCCCTATCCCTATCCCTATCCCTATCCCTATCCCTATCCCTATCCATTCCTGAAAATTAATATATCTTGCATTGTTTTCTATAAAAGACTGAATTCCATTGAATAGCTTCTGAAATGTAGTCCTTGCTAACTGTTCATCTAAATACCCTGCTTTAAGTACCAGCTATTAATTGTTTACCTCAGCCAGTAAAGATATGTATTTTGCCTCAAGCAGATAATGTAGAAGAAATGCTTAAACAAACTTCAGTTCCGTGCAACTTCCAAGGAGAAAAGTAACTTTTTTTTACAACTTTTGTTGCAGATAAAGACATAATAATGAAAAAAGCAATAAGTACATCTGAATAGAAGAATCAGATGACTTCTAGCACAAGCCTTGACATCTACCACACCATTAACATATTTTTTCATCTAAATGATTCAAACTTCTGTTTTAGAAATACTTTCATCAAGACACTTTTCAATAGTGAATATAGATATTTTTGGGTGCTGTAATCTTCAGATATAGTTGACAGCCAAGTCATGAGTCAATAGTGTTTTTGAATTCCTACATATTCATGAAACTGCATAAATACTTGAAAACTATACACTGAAGCTAATAAAAAGTAAATAAACACCAACATGATATATCTGTGATGCATATGGTGTTTATTCAGATACTAGCGACTGCAAAAAAAATAATAAATATATAAAATCTTGACAAATAAGTCTTGTCTGGGAAGAGAGAAGGAAGCTAAGCATAACTTACATGAATGGTTCTTTTCTCTCCCTGTTCTAGAAAGAAGGTGAGGCAACTAGATTGTGTTTTCCAATTATTTAGAAAAATTGTATCTGGTATCATCAGAAAGATCATGATAAAAATATTTGCTAGACACTTTTCTGTAACTTAGGGAGAAAGTACTATAGCTCTTAGTTATATATTTTCTTTCTCTATGTATGTCATTTTTTCATGGAAAATTACTTTTCCTGTCTTGGTTTTTATTTAGACTACCCACCTAGCAATGCAAGATTTTATGCTTTTAGCTGAAGGTCACATTAACACTACACTAAACAAATTTTAGTGTTTTATGCTTTAGCAGTTTTTCATACACTCTAATGCTAATATTCCAAATATTGCCATGTTCTGCTCCATAAGTCTTAGTCTTCACATGTGCAGGTGTGCCCATGAGAAAAAAACACCTTGCCTCAGTCACTGATCTCTTCATTCTGCTTTTCATTCTGGCTACACTGGGGTGCATGAAACCTTGAGCTTACATCAGGACTTTATCCAGAGTTGTATATCATCCTCAAAGGAAGATGAAAGTAAATTTTACCGAGGTGAATTATTTTTAAATCTACCATTGTTTGCAAAGCTACTTTTTTTTTTTTTCTTCCCAATGTTCACTAGCTTTTTCCTATCA
The DNA here is from genome assembly GCF_903797595.1 of Erithacus rubecula. Lineage (NCBI taxonomy): Eukaryota > Metazoa > Chordata > Aves > Passeriformes > Muscicapidae > Erithacus > Erithacus rubecula. Next base: position 50,785,150 of record NC_136658.1, on the reverse strand, counting down.
TTAGCATATTTAGAAGATAATACTTTTGAACTGATTAGAACTCAGTATTTGTATTCCTTCTGTATGCAGCTAGTTTCATTTTGATATTTATAACAACAAATTATGTTAATTTCTTCAGTAACTTATCCCTCTCAAATTCATTTTACTGTTCCATGTTGTGAACAGCAGGAGTGTGATCCCTCAGCTAGCAGAGGCCAGGAAACAATAGCGTTATTTGAGTGCAAATGCTGATTCCTTTTTTACATTTTGTTTTACTTAATTTCATTTAGTTTAGATTTGTGGCTAAAGACAAGCAACATTCTATTTTACTTATCATAAAACCAGCTGATATATTGAAATAACCATTTTTTAAAATATTTGGTATCCTTTTTTTTTGCTGTAAACAAAACAGGAAAATGACATTAAGGATTTTGTTGATACTTTTATTGCATCTCCACCAGAAGTGATCATATTGTACCCGTGTTAACACCAATGAACTAAGATCATGCCATTAAAACTGAAAACATATTAATTCATAATGTCAGAATATTTTTATTGTGTCTTTATTTCATTTTAAATGTCCCATCATCAACAACACATTTGATATTCACTGTGTAATAATGATCATTACTAATTCATTCAGAACTGTCATGGAAATTTCCGCCAAAATCTCACCACAATTCCTATTTATGAAAACATTTAAACCCTATCCTTAAATAAGGTTGTCTGATGTTATCTATGAGTTCAACAGTTTAGCTATAGAATGTTACTTCTGTTGTGATCTCTGAACATATGTTATCACAGGCACCAAAAACTTTAGATTAGAACCATGAAATAATAAAAATGTGATTTTTCTGCAGTCTTGCAGAATTTTCATGCTTTAATTCAGAAAGACAATTTTTTAGCCTTTGATTGAAATAATGCAATTATTTCTGATTTTATAGGAGACAAAAAGAGACCAGTATACGCAGGCAATGATAATTTACAAGTTTTTTTCTATTATGTTTATGTAATAATAAGCTGATATTGATAAACAGAAAATGTATGGAGTTGCAGTGAAGCTTTTTTACCACATTTCCTGATTTCTGTTGTTGGTAGGAAGGATTATAATATTCACTGAAACCTTGGACTGGATTTTATTAGTATTTTATTCAGTAGGATCTCATTTTGTAAATAGCTGCACTGACTACACTGTTAAGCGACCATCTTAAGACAAATATCTGGCCTTAAACAGATCCAAAATTACATCACAGAATGTGAAACCACATTTTAGATTTAAAAACTGAGCCTTTACAGGTGGTGGTGCAACTAAGCACCATCGAGCTGCTCACTTACTGCCCTGGTGGGATGGGAAAGCGGACTGGAAAGGTGAAAGTGAGAAAACCCATGGCTTGAGATAAAGACAGTTTAATCACTAAAACAAAAGCTGCACACAAAAGCAAAAGAAAGAATTCATTCAATACTTCCCATGGGCAGGCAAGTGTTCAGGCATCCCAAGGAGAGCAGGGCTCCATGATGTATAATGGTTACTTGGCCAGATAAATGCCATCACTTTGAGCATTCCCCCTCTCTTTTTCACCCTGTGTTTTAGACAGCATGACACCATAGAGGATGGGATACCCCTCTGGTCAGCTGTCCTGGCAGTGTATCCTCCTGATTTTTGTTGAGCACCACCTGCTCGCTGGTGAGGTGCAGTGAGAGGCAAAAGGAGCTTGACTCTGTAGAAGTCCTGCCCAGCAAGAATCAAACTATCTCTCCATTATCAACTCTGTTCCCAGAACAAATCCAAAACACAACCCTAGAGCAACTACTGTGAAGAAAATTAACTCTTTTCCAGCCAAAGCCATCACAAAAGTAATTTAATTGCTAGGCTGTACAATAATGCTTATTTTTTATAGTAATTTATGGGCCAAACAGGCTTAAATTATTTTGCACTGGTTCAACATATGTGTGCTATGCTATCACTGAAAATAACTTACACATTATTTAAAGATGCATGTTTGAAGGTGTTGAGAGATAAAAGATACTTGAACCTGTGAATTAAACATCTTGGGCAAGGCTCCTGTGTACACAGGTATGAATAAAAGTGAGTTTAATACTTTAAAGTATGTAAAAAAATCTATCTATATTCCATTGTGGAAATTTTTTTGCTTCAACTACCATGTTTTTTGCTAGCCCAAGGCAACTTAAAAGACACCAGATATTCAATGAAAACACCTGAATTTTTGTCTTCAAGTGGTATTTATTTGCAAAGAAATAAGTATCTAGTATGATTTCAGTTTCTGTAAGATATTCTGTCTGACCATGAGCAGTAGTAAAAGATGGCAATGGGTCATCTCATATATTCTGTGTCATTTTCATAGCCTGGTGTTCTTGTCTCAGATATTCTGAGGCATCTGCCTGTCTTTAAGTAACTTCATAGAGCTCTAGATTTCTGCTGATCAAAATTATGAAGGTGAATTTGAACAACTTGCTCTCATTAAATGCACAACTCTATGCTCCTGTATTTAGATACCTACAGCCTGGGGCTGAACTGTGCCATTGATTCTGGATTTAAAATTATTGCATTCTGGTTTCTTCACTGATTTGAGCTGTATTTGAAAATACAAAAAATGACACGTGACTTCTGAGTCTAGGACTGAATAATTTAGATCCTGTTCAGCAGCACCCAGCTCTTCTAAAAGCACTTTATGATTTTGGACTCTCTTTTGGCAAGCTAGGTGAGTAAGTATGTGAAATAATCAAGTAGGGTAAAAGCTCTAATATTGGTACTTCTTAAACTCCAGTAATCCAAAGCTGCCATGGCTTAATCAGTGTCACTGTAACAGAAGACAGATACCTGACATTGCAACTCTGTAACAACTCCTTGTTCCAAAATGTTCTCCAAACCTTTTGTGGCAGTGCCACTTTACACCAAATGCTAAAGCAACTAGCTGTGAGACCACATTTTCTTTTTGTAGGGAGAAAAGGGAAGAAGGTACAGATCTCCTGATTCCAAAATTAATCACTGGACCTGTCGTACCTTTGGAAACCCTTTGGTTCAGAGTATTGACAGGTCCTTTCTCTGTCACATGAGGACCAGTTGGAGTAAGCAAGCCAGGCCTTGCTATCCCAGATGATTTTCATCTCACAAAATTCATTCTCATAGGACTTACTGGTATGTATTTTTTAAATTTCATTTATCATTCTCATTTTGTGTAATTTAATTTTTCTCTTCCCCAATGCCATCATTCTCTGTGTATGAGTGTATATGCTCCACTGTTTCTTTGAAGAGGAAATTGCCTTTTAGCTTCTTAGTCTTGATATGATATCACTTTTCTTTTCTTTGAAAAGTCTAGGGGCAAAGCAAATCCAATTACTGCCTCAACCTGCTCTTTTTTTTTTCTTGCCTGCATGCCTCTCGAAAACTTTGTGCATATATTTCAGACATTTCTAATTTGTTAGATTTGCACTATTGTTTGTGGTACCAGTCTGAACCTGTCCTTGAATTTGTTACAGGAGAGCAGCTGTGAGGAGTAAATGGATTCTTACATTGTATTAGATGTAGTTTTTGCCTTCAGCGATGGTCTCCTTTGTCCTTAGAGCCTACTTTAAAACAGCTACAGTATTCTTCACCAAAACAACAAGTTATTAGGAATACAAGTAACTTCTATGTTAGAACACCAGGAATTATCCTTGGAAATGAGTATCTAAAATAAGCAATTTTAATGATTTCTAGTTATGAAAATGCTGTAACCACATTTAATTCATTTGATACCTCGAGATCATTACTTAAAAAAATTAACTATAAATATTCTTTTAATATTCTTCATTTTTTTATATTTAGTATTTTCATATAGTAGCAATGAAAACATTTTTTCCCTGCTCTTCAGGAAATTTTTGTGTGTTTTTGACATTTTTAAGTCATATTATCATGTCGTCTCCACAATTCCTTTCTATTAAAGTCGCCTTGTTCTTTCAATTTATTAAGTACATAATTTATTTCTATATCAGCTGTTATTAATGACAAAACCAGCTTTAATTTCAGTTCCAAATTTTTAGATGCTTGTCATTTTTTTAGAAGCAGTTTATTTTTCCTTGGTAAACCTTTCAATATTTATTCTAAGATTAATGTTTTTAGTATTTTGATAAAATCAATACTGCTGTTTTGATCACGTGTTTGTTACATATGTAAGATACATAATAAATATCAAGAGCAATAGAACACTGAGGAGTCAATATGTATCTAATTATAATTCCTGAAAATAGACTGTGGCATTTTTTGCCTAGTATATTTTTGTATAGCTCAAGACAAAGGTCCCTATCAATTATATTTTAATTATCTAATTATTTTTATGTTTTATCAATACAGAAAAAAAATTTCCTATTGCAAACACTGTACACTACTAAACAATAGGTAACCTTAACATTTTTGGACATTAATTTCTTATTTCTTGAGAGATGATCTAATTTGGTTAGTCAAATATGAGATTACAACATTTGATACTGCAGGCCTTTTTTTATTTGTTTTATAATTGTATAACAGACAAAATCCTTCAGAAAGGAAAATATTGAAAATTTTAAAGCATTAGGGTAGGTTGAAATGGATTTGAATGTTAATCAAGCTGATCTCAAAGAACAGATTTTTTGTTTCAGTTCTTAATATCAAGACAATAATAGGTCTGTCAGTGTCTAAAAATTGGGGATTCAGCTGCTTTGATACTTGAAGTTTTGTTTTATGTCATGAAGTATCTACAGTGGGTTTAACTTGGCTGCCACATGCTCCCCAAACACATTTAGAATTCCCTCTTTATAAACAAGATAAGGGGAAAAATAAAAGTCTTATGGGTTGCAATAAGGAAGGGATTGTCTCTAGTGATAGTACAAGAAGTAATGGGGAGAAATTGAAAGAGGGAACATTTTTAGAATAACAGGAAGAAATTCTTTAACGTGAGGGTGTTGTGATATTTAAACAAGTTTCCCAGGGAAGTTGTGAGTGTCCCAACACTGGAGGTATTCAAGATGAGGTTGGATAAGGCCTTGAGCAACCAGGTCTAGTGGGAGGTGTCTCTGTCACTAGAAAAAATAGCATTTCACCTCAGTAACACATATCTCTTGTAGAATCTCAAAGAAGAACAGCATTTCTAATATCTGGAACTTAGTCTTTAATAAGAAATAAAATTTAAAAACAATATGACATTTTCTTCTTCCTCTGCACTTTATAACTTACAACACTTGCTTTATTATATCTTTATATTGTGAGATGATTTTTATAATGTTGCAGATGTTTAACATGCATTGGATGTAACAGTCTATGTAGCTGAAAAGCAGAAAGTGTAAATCACAACCATTAATGCAAAGTCTGGATCAAATGGCAGGAATAAATCATCTTCAAAAACATTTTTGTCACTTGTACTTCAGTTTTCATTAAGGCCACTGAAATTTTTAATACAATCTTTTGCAAGTGAAATTTGTCTTTTGCCAAGTCTTACCTTTTGAAGGTGATCAGACTTCCTATAAATGAATTGACTGGTTTTTGAAGATTAATGGAAATCATAGACTTTATGCACTTATTAGATTCCCTTCTGCTTAGATATTAAATACAACTGAAAATTTTAATTTTCTCAGTTTCTTTACTTTTTTATTAAATAAGAATGCAAAATGTAATCTCTTGAGTTTTCCATGGTAAGATCTAAACAGTGTTATAATTATGAATGTACTGTGCTTTTTCATGAACAAATTACCACAGACTCATCGATTCAGAGGGTTTGCATTGGAAGATACTTTAAAGATCATCCAGTTCCAATGCCCCTACTTTACACTAGGCCAAATTACACAAAGCCCCATTCAGTCTAGTCTTGAAAATCTCTAGGGATGGGGCATCCACAACTTCTCTGGGCAACCTGTTCCAGTGCATCTCCACTGTCACTGTAATGAATTTCTTCCTTATATCTTATCTAAAATATCCTCTTTCAGTTTAGGACCATTCCCCCTTGTTGTTTCACAACATACTTTTATAGAAAAGAGTCCCTCTCCAGCCTTCTTTTAAGTCCCTTTTAGGTATTGGAAGTACCTTTTAGGAACTGTAGTAGAGGACCTTCCAGCCTGTGATCAAGTTTGTGTCCCCCTTCTGGACTCATTCCAACAGATCAATGCCTTGCTTGCATTGGGGTCTCAAGAGCTGCATGCAGCATTCCCAATGTAATTCCTGCTTTGAAGAATTTTAAGTAACATCTTGTAGTAAAAGACATTTAGTGTATGGTGGTTCTCACTATGAACAAAACACTTATGAAGGGAATACCAATAATGTAACTGTGGCAACAAAATAATTTTTCTGAACATAATTCTGACACATTACTTGTAAGACTACACAAAAAAGAAGTGTTGGTGAAAGGGGACTTGGTGCCTGTTTGAGGGTTTTTTTTTGACTTCATGAATATTAGAGACAAAAAAAGCAAAAACTGTGTTTGAATATCTTATACAGTATATTTAAATTACTTGGAAGAAAATCTCTGACATAACTAGTACAAAGAGAGAATTGTGATTTTGAACACATTTATCACATCTTTTTCCCAATGTACTTGTCAGACTTGCTCTAGATAAATATTGTCTAGATATGTTAAAAACCCTGATTCATTAAATATTACTATCTAAATGTTTTTTGTTATTTTTGGATTGTTGTAAGATTTTTTCATGAGAAACACTTGCTCAGCCTATACACATATTTTCCTTATTTATTCATTGTAGAGAGTGGGATGACAAAAAGAAAATGTGCAACAAAGAAAAAAAAGGAAAAAAAACTTACTATGTAATTTGTTTAGAAAAAAAGGGAAAAAACCCAAATCCTAAAATAGAAGCCTTATCATTAAAGACTTACAGTTTTTAATTTTCCAGTGGTGTATAGGGATCATTCTTGATTATACATATATTATTGCATGTATCAATATCACTAAGTTATTTGTGAAGAAAAAATTCTATCAGAAGTCATGAAACACCAAAATTCAGGAATCCTATAAAATTTTATAAATTTTGTAAATTTTATAAAAATTTTAAGAGATAAATTTTAAAAGAGGAAAATGTCTTTTTGCTATTTCCTGCTATTTCTGAGAAATAGTCATAGCTATATTCATATTGAAGAAGACAGATTTTGTTCATCATAAATACTTGAAAAACTCTTCATGGTAACTTCCTGCACTTTCAAGACACATTCTATTTTTCAGTTACTTTGCAAACATCTGGGTGGCTAGGATAAATGTCTAGTTCTTAGGTGTTAAAAATTATAATTCTTTTATTTTTCCTATGATGGTAATATGCTATTTGTTTGCCATAGGTATATAAAACTTTTGAGAGCCAAACACTTAAAATCGGAAATTAACTTATATCCTTCCCATATAGATACACATATTATTCAATTATGTTTTCATTTTTCAAGTATTTGTCAAATTTTTAATTGTTAATAGCTGACATATTTTCTTATTATATCTGTTAAACAGTTATTTCAAACCAGAAACTCAGTAAACTATTCATTTTTTTCAGAGAATGATGAGTGTCATCAAAGATATGAGGTGTTCTGGAATCTAGTAAATATCACCCCCTCTCTAAATTTTTAAGGATCTATAGAATATTCTAAAAGAAATTGTCTTCCCCTATATTCCAAAGGAGACAAAATAATACCTAGATAATTGACAAAATTTTCCATTATTGTCTGAGACTTTGCAGAAAATTGAACAAGTGAAATAATGCATAATTACAGGTCAAAAGCTATATGACATTCAAGGTCTCTAACTGCCTCAGACAATTCCAATTCCATTTCATTTTCAGGTTTCATCCCAGTTTCTTGTGTATGTGATTTTACAAGAATAGGATTGTCCCTGTAGTTAGTTTTTCCTTGGATGATACTTTAAAGCACTCTCATTCTAAAATATGACAGGGAAAATGGCATCAAAGATTTGATGTCAAATTTCTCTTAGTGCTTACACAAAATATAGTCCCACTCCAATTCTATTTAAATCAAGGAATAATAGAGCATGTATCAGTAAATATAAAGATATGAATTTTTTCATTTTTGTTTTCCTATATGCAAATTAAATATTTAGCCAAAAAAAATCTGATGTTGCTTTATACTCTTCTTCATTCATTACAAATGGCTTTTACTCATATTTAACTCATTACCACTCTTAAAATATTCTGAACTCTTGATTTAAAGAGTTGACTTACAGTACCTTTTTTGTCAGTTAGTAAATGTGGGTTCCATAGAACCAGAAATGGAAGATTCATAAACTCAAATGAACAGACAAAGGTCTGGATTCAGTTCAAATCACCACCTAGTACAGAAAAATTGGCTGCTGTTGCTGCTCCCATAGGGCTGAATCCATCAACATCAGTGCTCAGTGCAATCTATGTGTCTTAAGTAGAGTAGAGGTCAGTCTCTCAAAGGAACTACAACACTTTTTGTCTTCCAAATGGCACATCTAGGAATGCTTGGACACTGCATGAATGGTGCTTGTTAGACTTAAATGTCAAACTGGAGGTAACTAGAAAATGTGACTGACTTTTACTGTAGGCAGTGCTTGAATTGCTGGTTGAGCATGAGGTGGGTTTTGGGTTGATTAACCATTTCAAAAGATAAGACTTGGCTAACTGTCAGCACTTCACTTTCAAATCCACGACACTAGCACACTAAAGTGGTCTATGAGGCTGCCTGCTCTGCACTGAGGAGGTCACACCCAGATTCACAGAGATGATTTAGTGAAGGCTGAGGGTGTTGGTACTGCTTAATGTAGAGAAGAGAAGGCTTGGAGGAGAGAGAGATCTCATGGATTTATATAAATACCTGAATTATCTTTGTTAAGGGTCAGGATGATGATTCAGCAAGTTTGCAGATGACACTGAACTGTGATGAGTGGCTGAATATGACTCTTAAAAAAGTCAGATGAATCAGAAATTTATGGTGTATTCTCTTTCACATATCTTCAGGAGCTTTGCCAGTCAGACCCATGCCTTGATAATTACAGAGACCATATGTGATATAGGAATCCTAGGGAAGGCTACTGTTCAGTGAGAGTAAATTCACATGGCTTAGACAATGCTGTTGGTGAAGGATTTGTTTATCTGTTAAAGAGCCATCTTTATTGCAAAAGCTGATATTGTGCCAGCATTTATCTGCTTAAACAACATGTGCATATCCAAGGTGAAATTGAAAAGTATCTCAGAAATAGAAAATAAAGGGTTCTAAATAGAAAATAAGAGACGCTAATAGCAGAACAAGTTACGCATTAATGGCTGGTTATTTGCAAAGCTGGAATGTGAAATCACTTTCAAAGAAATACAACTCCTGATAGAGCTATAAACTGCAATTTTATGTTTAATAAACACTTGTAAGAGAGGGATTTGAGTTATGATGCGAGTCATTCAGAACATAGGAAACTCTCCAAACAATATTTGCTCAACCCTAGCCACTAGTGCCAAACAGAACATTAAACATTTGAAATTAAAAACTATTGAAGTACCAGGAATGATACCTACAACTGAGTATATCCTGGGATGCATTTTAAAATTATTTAACTTGTAATCTTTTGTTTCCCACTGTTAGCTAATTGCTGACCTTCCCTCTGGTTAAATTATGCTTTTTACTTTTCTGTTAAGACTTTCTAGCTCTCTAGGCAACAAGAGGCATTTAAATGAAACTAATATAGAAAAACATTCATTCCCGGCTATGATCAAAGTCAAGTCCTGTTTTTAAGGAATATTAAATAGCACATTTCAGGATAAATTTAGAAAAACACATGTCTGGAATCTATTTCTTGCCAAGGTGAAAAGATGATGAGTACATATCACCTTATTGTAAGGATCATCCCTGATTTCTGAGGGAACCAATTTGTCAGCCTTTTCTGGTGTAGCATAATTTGATTAATGAGTTATGGAGCAGCATAACTTTATTAAATATTTTTTGAGCAAAGAATTCAAATTGATGAAAATAATTTTCTAATGAAAAGAATAACCATAACTCCCCAAAAGCAAGAAGTCAAAGGAAAAAAGTGTTGTTTTTTTTTTTTTTACTCTTCATGTTAGCCTTGCTTCCAACACATATCTAATGGTAAAAGACAATTAAGAAAAGATTTTAGAACACTAAGATGATCAGAACTCAGGATGTGGTACTCCAAACTATTTTTGACATTAGAACTTCAAAATAATCATGACAAGTCCTCAAAATAGCTTGCTTAGGCTAACATAGAAGCGAAAATAGAAAAAAAAATTAACCTAATTTATCTCTGTACCACAGCACTGAGCTACCCATCAGTATGCCATAAACATGTACTTGTAAATCAATGTCAGTTAGTTGCACAATTAGCAGATATTTTTAATCTGGCTCGCTGAGGTGGGTTACTGAAGCATATGACTAGAAATATTTTCATCAGATTTACTCCCATATGCCACTGATTTCTTCAACCTACATGCATGTCACATAGTTTTTCAGTATGCTGATTTATCTATTTTTGCTAAAATTTTATCTGTGTCTAGTGACATTACACACAAAAGTGAAAATGTTTCTTCTAGAAATGTTCATCCTGGCTTAATGTACTGCAAAAACATACTAAATTATCATAACACTAGCTCTTCATGAATGTCATGAAAACTAATCAATTATAGTTTATAGAGTACTTTATTTCTTGAAAGCGATATTATTCTTATCTTCTCCTAATTGAGGACTACCTTATGAAATGACCAATTGTTCAGTTAAAACTCAAGGTAAAATCTCACTTGAAATTATAATAATTTGTGAGTTCTAATTAATAAATACTAATATAATTTGTATAAAATATAAGAATTAGGAAAGCAACCAAACTGGAAAGGAAAGGGTTTTCTGTATTAGTATGCTAAGACTTTAAAAATAATATACCCATGTTTTACATGAATTTAACAATATAAAATATTTACACAAGGGAAATTAATAAATATTTACTTATCTGTGGTTCAGACAAGATAAAGGAGCAGAGTAATTAATGAACTGCTGTACTTAATAATATAGTGCATTTTTCAGAGGAAGAGGAATCACACTGCCACAGTAAAAGTCCTCTAGTTCGTCTTCAGAAAAACAGATATACAGAGTGAATAAATTTAGAAATTAAACAAGCCAGTTTCTAGAAAATTCTGCAATTATATTCAAAAATAATCTTTAAATTCAATAGTGACAAGCTCCAGCCTTCAGTAAACCTAAGGGAGGGATTGTTAATATTATAGATCAGAGGACAGGGACTATCTGAGTTCTGTCCTTATATGGATGATGTTCCTGTCTTGAAGAAATTTCCAGAATTGTCTAAGCATCACGTGTGTGGGGTTTTCAATAATAAAAGAGGAAATTATGTTCCCATGAAGAAATTAACATTTGTTTATGTATGTAAGTTTTAGACCTAGTACACAGAGGAGAAGACAAATCAATGTAATGTTACAACTTCTTAGAATTTTAACTACAATTAAAAAGAAGTAGTTGAAAGTGTGTTAAGGAATAGGATTAGCTTCTGACTTCACCCTTCAATAAAAGTCTAGCAAACTGAGAAAAGAAGCACAGACTCTTAGATGAGTCTGATGTTTGTTTGATGAGGTTTGTTTTTCCAAACACACACAAACTTTTCCAAGGGAAAAGATCTGCTGTTTCAGGTGCAGTTCCTTTGACTAAGCATGCATTTTGAGAGAGTGGGGACATTAACTAACTAACTAATTAACTAACTGACTGACTGACTAACTAACTAACTAACTAATTAATAAATGAATAAATAGAAATAAAGTATCTTTTTTCTCATCATGATGCTGTCCATTGAATCAAATCCTTCAACAGCTGCCTTGCATTCCTATTAGGAGCTTTCTAGGTTTGTTTGCTTGAAGAGTAGCAAAAGAAGTACTCTCTTCTCATTACCAGTGGTCAATTGATTAAGCCACTTTCCTAGATTTAGTGGATATGAGTCAATTTTTGTTAGTAAGAATCTACCTGTATAAGAATGCAGGACACTTTGGTTAAAAATCTATGCAAAAGTGAATAGCTGCTGCAATCTCTCTGGTAGTACGTCTGCATTTGGCTGTTTGTCCATAATCCAATTTATGATCTAATTTATGTTAATGCCTTGAATGAATGAGAAGCTATCACTTTCTTAACAGTTTCTGAGAATGTAGTAATAACAGTTAGTAGGAATGTAGATAAGGTGATATTCCTGTTGTCATGTAGTACCAGTAAAACCTTTATTTTATTTTGTTGAGAAAGAGAGGAAATAATATTGTCACACCTGTGCTAACATGGTATTGTGTCTAGCTGTATCTGCTTAGGATGGTAGGATCCCTTGTTTCACCATAAAATAAAATCATCATCTTTAAAAGGCAGAATGCAGTACTGCCTCTTAGATACTAGATATCAAGGCATTATTTAAAACACTCTTGATGATATGGCACGATTTTACACTCAGTGTGTTTTAAGGTATGCAATTGTATTTTGAATATTAAGGAAATACCTTCTGTACAGCACTTCTATTGCAAACTCAGATCTATGAATATGAATTGCTTGATGTAAAATTTTAGGTTTTAATATGTTTCACTCTTTTTCTCTGTTAAACCAAATCATACTTTTCCTGGGTTTATTCATTTGTTAAAGAAAAAATAATGACAGAAAAAGGAAAGTAAATGAACAGATTTTTAAGCAATCCTATGGTTTAGGTTTATAATTTCTTCTGATTCCAGCACATGGAAAAACTGCTGTCAGCAAGCACCAAGCTGCCTGATCAGGGTCTGACTAGCTGTTACATTTTTCGTCTGACATGGTAAGCATCTCCTTGCATCAACTTCAGATGTCAGCAGCAATGAGGGCCCTTGCTTTTTCTGGAACCATAAAGTTGGAAGAGACCATCTGCTCAGCCTTCTGTTATCTGAACTCTTCCCTAGAAATAGTTTTCAAGAATATATTAAGAACTGAAAAGAAAGTGATAAAGTATAAGATGTTGGTAAGATAATTTTAACCCTTTCCTTTCACTTCATGAGATATGTAATGTGTTAGAGATGCTGCAGTAATGAAAACCAAAAGGAAATATGTGTAGTTTATAGCAATTTGGTTTATGGCATTGAATTATTCACCACCACAATTTTTACCTTATAATTAAATGTTTTCTGTACAGTTTTAAATGTTATTGCAATGTATCCAATTCTTTTGATGTTCTGTTCAAATAAAAAATTTGGAAAGTGTGTATTCAGCAGTATTGTGTGCTGGAACAAGAAATTTACTAGAACACTTTCAAAATAGCAAGAGATGAAATATAGCTTATGTAGACTTTCATTTGGAATAAGGAATGAGTATGGATTTAATGAAAATTACTCTGTACAAAGTATTTTCCTTTATTTCTTTAAAAAAAAAATCCACTCTGCAACTGCTTAAAGTTAAGTTTATATACACAAGTTTTTTATTCACACTTTGTGGGCTCTATGCCCTGTTACCAAATTTAGCAATGACAGCACAACACAGAAGTTATTTAACAGTGTACAGAAGACTGGGGTCCCAAGTATGGATGGTGACAAATACCAAGTTAATTTTGAAAGCCAGTAAATGGTAGCTTTATTTTACAAGAATAGCAATGATTATAAAAGCAACTTTATTTTAATTTTCAGTATTTATACAGACAGAAATCTAATAGATATCTTATCTATCTTTTGCACATCAAACAAAAATTAAGTTGGTGGGAACGTTTTCATTGTCTTGAATGAGCTGTCTATCAGGATTTTCCTTCATTTGCCACTCAATGCTTTGGAAGCATGAAATACCATAGGCAGTAGAGCTATTAGGTTTTTCAATATGATGTTACTGCAATGGTTTCTAACACTGATTTTTTTTTCCTCCTTTCTTATGAAAGCTGTTATTGTAAAAAGAGAAAAAAGTGCAATTACATTTTCCATAGAACAGAATTAGTTTGAAATGCACTGTCACAACAATTCATCTTGTAAACATTGCACTCGTGTGATGGAAGCTTTTAAAAAATCATACTGCAGCTCAGTGTTATATGGAGTATCTACTATCCTTTGTTTTTCAAACTCAAACAAGACAGCTGGAAAGGTTTTTATGGTTTGCTTCATTAAGAAGACATGACTGGTAATGTGCCAGCACAGTTTTATTCTCAACTGATGAAAGAGTATTAGAAGCTATAATCAAGAAAAAAACCCCACATTGCATTCAGTACCTGGCTTTTTTACATTACTTTAATACAGCTATGAAAAGCAAACCCTGTAAACTTTACTAAAATAATTGCAACATTCTTGATATTGTCATTTGAAAGTAATCCCTATTTACTCTCGCAACTAAAACAATAAACTAGTTTAGTGACTTGAAAAAGGAAGATTTTTGAGTAATTTTAATTCTAGCATTAACATCTTGAGATTACCATCTCAAAACATTCAATTATCTTCTGTGTTGCAATTATTATGAAACCAGGCTTTCATTGATAAAAGATCAGATATTAATTTAAAAATTACACTTAATTTATAATTATCTAAATATGATATAATAATAAACCCCCTGATATTATTTTTATTGTATTGTTATTAATAATTCATTGAAAGCTGCTCAGAACACAAGAGTCTTCTTTCTAATTCTCTAGTCCCAAAATGAACACATGCCACTCAAACAAAGTTTTCCCGGAATCTTTTGAAACCCAAACACTTGCATGTGTAGAGCAAGGGATGGAAGTCAGATTCCTAACTATGCCACCTCTGAGGAATACACAGGATGAGGGATAGCCATTTATTATTTCTTAAAGATATCTTTAGTCCTTATGAAAGGTCAAGCTCACTGTGATCTGATTGGAAACAAAACCCCTCTGTGGGCCTTGAAGTTTAATTCTATATTCTGGTTCTTCATTGCATGCTTGGGAATCTGCAGTCTTACTGACAGTCATGTGAGAAACCATCTGTCTCCTCTGACCTGTCTGGACCATTACTCCACTGATCCCACACGAAAGCAATGTGAATACAAGGCTAGTAAAAAGCACCTTGTTGTACTTATGCAGTTGCATAAAGTTTTCTGCTTCTCTTAGGCTGGAATTCTCAATTTTTATAGTCAACATTCTGCTCTAGAATTTAGCATAATTGATCTTTCCTATCCTGACGTCTCCCTTCTTTTTTCTTCTCTGTTTGGGGAAAAAAACTTAGATTTATCAATGAAGAAGTTGTATTTCTACTGCTGTGTAAAGGTCTAGGTTTTTATGCTGGGAAGCAACACAAATATGTTTTGGTAACTGATGCACTATATTTCTCTTCAAGGAGCTATGAAATTCTCTTTCCTCTCTGCATTGGCTGTTACATACTCTTCAGTGAAAAATGCAAAATTTCCTGAATTTTACTTTTTGACTTCAGGCTACACATTAAAATATGGAAAGAAATTTAAACAGATGTTATATAAGGGTTCTTGGTTTTTTTTTTTTTTTTTTTTCTTTTTTGACTTTAGACAGTCCAGATATAAGGGAAATCAAACACTCCTAAGTGTAATACCTTGAACATGAAAATTTCTCAACGTTTCTCAAGCTATGTTCATAGTATATATACCTTACTTCAGATACATCTATTGTCCACTTAATTGTGTAAAAATATTCAAATAAGATATATTATCAAAATAATGGAATAGACTGTGAATTTTGAAATGCCAGAAGGCATTTTCTAGGATAAATATTCTTAATTTTAATCCATTCTTTATGAAAAATCATTTGAAATAGATAGGCTTTGTTACTAACTACTTCAAACACCCAAAAATATCATGCAAGTGATGGTGGCTATCTGTATGGCTTTTGAAAGAGCAATAAGGTCAAAACAAGTCCATTTTTCATTTGGGATGGCATCAAGCACATCTAATGTTGGGCAGGCAAAGCTCTCTGTTTGTTATTCAAGCAGAATTTCAGAGACCATACTTCTGGTTATCACGTGCCTTTTCTTGCATTTGGTTAAATATGTAGCAATCAAATTTAATCAAATCAAACAATTCTTCCTTGTTATATCATCACCTTTATCCATGTGATGAATATATCCCTCTCAGATCCTCGCAGCCTGAAGTTTTCTTCTAGCATGTTACATGATAAGAAAAGATTTTAAAAACTATTGTTAAAATTGTGAAGAAAAGTGACACACAATTTCATCATGTGAAGGAGAAAGTAGTCTACCTCTTGGAGGAATTAACTATCTCTACACATTTAGTAAACTTTTAATTAAAGAGTAAGAATTATTATCTTCTCAAACAAAACAGTGAGTGCTGTGGGGTGTAGCAATCATCTTATCAGTTTTAATTATGCTAGTGGCTCACACTTATCTTTTCCTGGCACTGAAATATCATTCTTGAACTGTACAGATCAACAGAAATTGTATGCTTTTTTATATTGCTGTGTTACTTTCACCCACAGCCAATATTTCTGTTTCCTTGATAATATGTATCTTTGTATTTTAAAATGAATAAAAAATTTATGAAGTTTTTTCCTGGTCACTGGGATATTTGAAATTAAAAACTCTTATTTGATTTCCCGTAAAATGCATTATTCTGGTGTCATGAATTGCATAAAATATGGGGGTACCAACATTTTTTCCATATGCTCCTATCCATACATGCATAATTTCTCTTTAAATTCAAAATCCCAACTAGCTGTCCCCAAATGCTGTAAAATTTATTGCTTTAGCTTGGTCCTAGGCTTTATTTTGACTTAAATGAGGTTAAATTGTTAAAGAATTTTCTGTTTCACTGGAATAGCTTGAACTTGTGAAGTAAATATTTTAGTCATGAAAACCCATTGCATTCTATTGCAGGCACATAAATAAAGCTAAATTAAATCAAACTACCAGATTTCAGCAATGTTAAGTCTGGCCTGTCTGGCCTCCATCTCAAGAGGCCTTCAGTTTCCTTTCTTCTTGGGGGCATCACATTTGATAGAGTGAACATAAAAATGAAATTAATTTATCATCTTGAACATGGTTTATGGAAACAAATTTTATTGTATTTGTGGGTTTTTTGAGAGGGTGGTTTTCTCTGCTCAAAATGCATAATAGTGACAGGAAGAAGTTCTCTACTTTGTGTATTTGTAGTTGCAAAATAGAACATTTTTCTGTTTAGAGATGGCTGTACTGGGCTGGCAGTTAGCCCAGGACATGGTGGCAAATTTACCAGGGAAGGCTGTTGGGGAGTGCTCAGATTAGCAGCCAATGAAAATCAATGCTTTTTAAAAGAGAAACTTTATATAAACAGAAGGCAGTAAAAAAGGCAACTATTGCATTAGGCAGGAGCTGTGTGCTTCTCCACTCTTCTCTTCCATTTTGTTGTTTTAGGTTAGTAAATGAAAAAATAACCCCAAAAAAACCCAACTGTTCTTTCTCTTCTTTCAGTAAAGAACAGATATTATTATATAATAATTTCCTTCTATCTATAATTACATTAATTATTGAGAGATAAACCCACATGATTTATTATTAAATGTCAACACTCAGATCAGGGAATTTCAAGGAAAAGAGGGAATAAAAACCTGTAAGATGTTGCACAGGAGAAATGACATCCACAGTATGTGTTTTGCATTCTGAACACAAACGTGCCACGTATATTCTACAATGTCAAATGGGCAAAATGATTATGAGAATTGCAACTTTCCCCTGACATTACTATCATATTGTTTCCTGATGGATAATTCTTTAGATATCTTTAATTTATCAGTGTCAGAAATGTGACTTAATTCTTCTGTTTCCACTAGCGGTATTATGTCTGAAGTGTCACTGAGTCAGTGCTTTTAGTGATACCTCATGCAGAAACATCAGAATGAATAATGTAATCAATACCACTCCAGGTGAGCACTCACCCATAGACAAGAGTAGTGGGTATTTACTTTGTGTTCAGTGTTCAGTTGTTTATTGACTTGCTTTAAGGTTTTGTAGGAAGTCAGTGACTTAGGGAATACATAAAATACCCAGCTGTGATGGTACGCTTTTCCTGTGCCTGTGGAAAGACTGAAAAAGAAACAGGAGTATATGTAATCTTTTGATTACTTTTAAGAAGTAATATACCAGAGTGTGGCAAGCTGTGAAACAAGTCCCATAGATATTGTTACATTTATTAAAAAAAACTAATTACTATTATGTATTAAAACTTAGTTCAGACAATTTAGTTACAATCTGATAGTCATAATTGTAAGGCTTTTAATAAGCCCAGGATGTCTGAGATCAGAAAGAGTTTGAGAAGTTAATGGCAAATTCGAAATAAGCCTAGAATTTTGCAGCGTACTTATTGTAACTGTTTCATGTCTAGATTAAAAAAAATTAAAAAAAAATAAAAAAAAATTTTAAAAAGGTAGTTATTAAAGAATAAGAAGCAAACTAGTGGGAAAATTATGGCAAAAAAATTGATGTTTTTAAATTGTATGTCATGGTGTTCAGTGGTATGTTACACAGTTTAGGAAATTGTATTCCTTGACCTTCCTCTTTAGACAGAGAACATAATAAGAATGATGGAAAAGCATTCAAGAGGTGCACACTCTTGAGTTTTTCCATTTTGAAGTCTTTAAGATAATGTCAGATCATAGTTACAAACCTTCACCTCTCCTCACTCCCAAGAAATTTAGGAAAATAAACAGAAAATAAGGACAAGGTCAGAAATCTAATATGCTATTTGCAGTGGTAGTGCAAAAGATTTTGTCGGGTTTTTTTTTTTAAATCTGATCTGTGTCTGTAGACTCTGTTTAAATATTTCAACTTTTATGTAGTGACAATATAGGAATGGTGATTTTGTAATTATAGTTATCAGTGTCCCACATGACAGTAGTCACAAATTTCTAGTTATGTTGGAGCACCATAGACAATGGCATGCTATTTTCCATGAAAAAATATTTCTACCATATTAGATGTCTTCCTTCTCTTTCTTAATTGAAATAACCTTATGTACTGTTTTCATTTTGACTGCTGTCTTATGGTTACAACTTGAACAGTTCAGTCTCTGATTTGGTGGGACTGATGAGTCCAGAAAAAGTTTTGGATATTCATCATCCAAGTGATTGTTTCTATTTACATCCACATTGATTGTCCAACCATATCCTGTAAATCCAGCATATAAAGTTCTCTCCACAATGAGCATCACTTTCAGAAATCTTCTTCCTAAAATTATTTTGTTTGTGTTCCCCTATGTGATTCCAGCAAGCCATGATAAACTAGCAAACTTGATAAATTGGTTTAGCTATTTGTAACTAGTATTTCCAGCAAAATTTTCTGCTTAGGCTTTTCAACATTAAGGCATCAACAAGCCTATTGTAGTTTATTTATAGTTATTCAATTCTATTAGGTCATTCAAAATCCAAATGAAAGCATTTCCCTGTTTAGCAGTAAGATAATACGTGTCTCAAAGAACTATAGTTTGAGACTGAATGCTGGCTCTGCTGCCTCCTCAATGTACAGATATAGTGGGATATCTTTTTTACAAAATGATGAAAGAATGAGATATTTACATGTTTTTTTCCATTAAAAGTTTTCAATAGCTGGATAATGAACAAATTGCATACAGTTTTTCAAAGATCACCATAGACAAAAGTCTGTGTATTCATGGGATAAGCAGAAGTATCATGTAAGAACATTTAATGCTCAGAGCAATAGCGGAAATGCTTTCAGCATGAATGTAGGTACAGATAAAATGCCAGTTTTCAAGAGTCTCATAGGTAAGGTATTCTTCAGAGGTTAAAATGAGCAAGTATGAACTCCATTAAAATGCCATAAAAAACCATCACAACCACTGCTAATACATTTAAGTAAGCATTTTGAGTTAGCAAACCTTAAAAAAGTTATTCAGAGATACCCTGCAGAGAGACTTAAAAAATTACTGGGCTGGGCAATCACCAACCATATGAAGTGTTCACCAAGATTCTGCACCTGGGACAGGCCAACCCTGGAGAGCTGAGATGTACTCCAGGGAATAGGTGGGAAGGGTCCTAGTCATTGATGAGTTGAATATGAGGCAGCAGTGCCCTGGAGTCAGGAAGGCCAGCTGTGTCTTGGGGGGCATCAGGCACAGCATCACCAGCCAGGCAAGGGAGGGAATTGTCCCAGGACATCCTCACCTCAAGCTCTGTGAGAAGGTTTGAGTGCCCCAACACATGAAAGATCCAAAGATAGTGTTCAAATGAGGGCAATAAAGATGGCTAAGAGCCTTGACAGCAAACCATATGAGGACCAGCTGTCATCACTTGTTTGTTCAGCCTGGAGGAGACAAGGCAGTTCTCATTGCAGTCTATGACTTCCTCATGAGGGGATGAGAAGGGGTGGACACTGATCTCCTCTCTCTGGTACCCAGTGTGCAGAGCCAGTAGTTAGACTTGATGATCCTTTTGGCAACCTGTTCGTCCAACTGAGCATATTCTGTGATTATGTGAAATATAAGCAACAGGACAAATGCAAAGAAAGTTCCTCTGCTATATTCAAAATTATTTAATTTTTCCCCATGGAAAGATCATCTTGAAAATGGAATTATTACAATACCAAAACAAAAGGACACCGGTTTTCTCTGTTGTAAGGTGGAATCAGTTTCATTTCATTTGCAGATTGATAAGTATCAGTCTGAAATCATAGAATTGTTCCTGCATTTTCCCTTGTTGTTCAAATCATGTGGAAGATACAATACCATTGATCTTGGAACAAAAACAGCATCTAAAACAAATATATTATTTGCAAGAGCTAGGACAAAAGCGCACATATTTAAACATAAGGCAAAAGCCATTATTTTTATAACAAGAACAAAGCATACAATACTTGACATCCCAGATCCTCATGTATTTCCTTTTTCCACTTGTCAAGTAGTCAGTGTGAACCAATTAAGGCTGGTATTTCTTCAGGGTAAAAAAATTATTCTCTGCTCAATTACCCAAAAGTGATAGAGTTCTCCATTTTCACTTATCTTTCTGTTCTTCCTATTTTATAATTCAAATTTCCTGATAATTCAGTCTCCTCTTTGCCTGATTATTTTTTTAGCAAGGAAATGTACCAAATTTTAATCTTAATTATTTTTTTTTTCTCCTAGAAGTCAAGTCAGTGCAAGTCTGAGGTTAAATTTTTGTATTACAGCATTATTCATCTTTTTTTCTCTTCTTGTCTATACCCAATCCTATTACTTTATTTCCCAGCTATTTTACTAATTCTTCTGTAATTTATTCTAATATTTACACATACAAACAAGAGCTTAAAATGTTACAGTGTTGACACAGTTTAAAACAAGATAAGATGACCATGCATTTTTCTGTAAAAGTTCTGTCCCTTAAAGCTATTGCAAACCTTGTGTTTTAAAGACAAAATTCTTATTGAATTTATTTGTCACTGTAAGGGAAAATTTCAATCAATCAAACCTTCACATGACAACACTAAGGTTGTAACTGATGATTAAATCTTTTTTTAACATATTCAAAGAAAAAGAGGGTTTCTTAATAAGAAATGCAAGGTAAAATACTTTATTATTATTATTATTCCTTAGACAAAGCCCAATAGCAGATCTTTAAAAAAAAACAAACAAAAAAAACCATTTAAATTAAATATTTTGCCAGTTAATATGTGACATTAGTCTAAACTTTTGGATTTCCTACTTGCAACTTTAAAACAGTAAAAGAGAATGAGAGGAAAGAATTACAGTAAATTACAATGGAGAGGTACTTCTTTCCTGGAAATGAGTGAATAGCAAAGGCAGAATGCATCTTTGTTTTTCATTAATTCTAGGTTCATTTGTCATGGCCAAGAATTCTTTTATGAAGGCTATAAGCCTCTCAGGCTCTTAGGAAAGTACATTCCAGTCTCACTAACTCATAAATAGAGGAGGACTCAGTTCTGGCAGAGGTTAGCTGCTTGTGGTGTGTTCTTAGCTACTGAAGAGCTGAAGGTGAGCTTCAGAGATGTGTGTGGAGCAAAAGACAAGGTGGTTCTTTTGAGCTTAAGCACAGGCCTGCATGAGTAAAGAGAAAGACTCCTGCAAAAAAAAAAAAAAATGCTGTGCTGACATTGACTTCAGAACCTTTACTAAGATAATTTTTTGATGGATAAAGAACATGAGATGGAAATAAAAATCTAGAAATTACTGAACAAATAACATTATTACATTATATAACATTATTATTTATATTATATTATATTATATTATATTATATTATATTATATTATATTATATTATATTATATTATATTATATTATATTATATTATATTATATTATATTATATTATATTATATTATATTATATTATATTATATATATAATATATTATATTATATTATATATTATATATATTTTATATTATATTATATATTATATTATTATAACATTATCTGGCATTTTTTCAAAACAGAATATGAACTTTGCTGAAAGCTGTGACAAAATCTGTGCTCTGATCTCAAGAAATGGTGGTATGAATTTCTTTAGAATTTTTAATACTGGAATTGTTGGAATTCTTTAAAAATCTTATAAAAATTTCTTCAGAAAGAAAGAAAATAGCAAGAAAGATATCTGAATTCTATGAGAATTGTAGATATAATCATCCCATATGTTCTTATATTTGTCATATAAACCTGAAATTTAAAATTAAAAAAATCTTAATTCTCACAATAGCTATCTGTCAGGGTTTGCATCCTGAATTCATGTCAAATTGATTGAGGTCATGGCCATAATGATCATTCACATAATAATTATATCACCAAGAGCTAGCTACTTTAGTTCATTAAAATTTTATTTTCAGGTCTTTAAGAAACAAAAACAGCTTAGCATTAGCTTTCTCTGGAAGATTTCACAAGCTGCATTTACAGCACTCGTACAGATTCCCTCATGTTACAGAAACAGTGTCAAAGGAATATTTTGTAAAAGTTTGGCACTCTGGTTAAGTGGTCTTCCTCTGAGCAAAGATTCCTTGTAGAAATATAAAACTGAAGTGTGCAGTTTATGCTGAATATTTACACTAAGTGACTTGCCCTAAAACTGGCAACTGTTATTACCTCAGCTCCTTTTTAACAAGTGCTTTCAAGTAAGGACAGTGAGTAATCAGAAAACCAAAGAACAAACACAGGGAGAAAAGAACTGTAAGGGTACTGTGAATTTGCATAAACAATAACAGAATCATTTGGATATGTAACTACTTAATACAAGTTACCATCAGGTAACAACTGGTAATTCGTAATATCATGTCAATTTTTGGAGAAAAATTGAATCATTTTTCACCAGAATACATTTCACCTACAAAAATTATGCTGTGATTTGTTAAAAGTAGACACCAGTTCTCTGAAAGGATACCAAAGATTATTTTTTAAGGATTTGATTTTCTTTTTTTTTTCCTCTGTTCAATGAGGAAATTAATGAATTTAAAATCTCAGAAAATAATTTTTTCTCTGTTTTATTACTCTCAGTTTGGCATGTCTAGAAGTGCTAGTATTAACTCTTTAACTTGCCTTAAAATGCTGATAAACTCTGTTTTTTATTATATAGAAAAAAAGCCCCAAGCTTTCACCTAGTGTATATTTTGAATCATAACAATAGTTTGTGCTCTAACAATAAGTTACAATTTTTAGCAATATATATTCAAATTTTTAAAATATATATTTATTTCAGCAGGGAAGATAAAATACGGGAATATGAAAATGTCTAGATTAAATTAAAATTTAATGAATAGCATTGGTTTAGCTCCAATTATAAGGCTAGGTTCAGCCTGCATAATTTCATGAATAGCCTGAGACAATAAATTCTTATGAGATTCTAAACCACAGATTTATCTTGGCTTTGAAAGAAAGGGTATGCATTATGTTGAAGACTCTCTGCACTTGTTTTCACAGGCAGAAGAAAACAAAACCCAGGCTATGAGAATAATTAGGAAAAAATAGGCAGCTTTATGACAGTGTTACTTTTTACCTCAGTCCCACACAGTCTTTCACACTGATTTCTTACATTCTTATCCTGAAGCAGAAAAGGCCATGCTCAAAAATCTCATCAGCCTGACAATGTGAAAGGGATTCTGTACAAACAAACATAGTAAAAACACAAAAGGAAGGAAGAATCATGGGGTGACAGCAGCCTCACAGAATGACAGGTAACACGTTGTCAAAGGAATAATGGTAAATTGGAAGCAATACAGGGACATAATCTTTTTTTCATGGTATATAAATTTGGTTTACTTGCAAATGTTTTATTTCAACATTGTTCTTTCTACTCTTATACTCTTGAATAATAGCTCTTCTAATAGACTTTTATGAATTGAACGATATGTTGCTCCATTTTCCTGTATGAGAATCATAGAAGGGTTTGACCTGGAAGGCACATTTAAAGGTAATGTAGTCTAAGCTCCCTGCAATGAATAGGGGCATCTTCAACTAGATCAGATGGCTCAGAGCACTGTACCTTGAATGTTTTTAGACATGAAGCATCTACCACCTCTTTGGGCAACCTGCTCAGGGTTTTACAACCACTTGTTGTTTCATGATCATTTCCTGGTGTAGAAATGTGGAAATGTTTTTCTGACTGATTTTTAGAAAAATCTTAGCTTCTCAACTTGAATTCAACATATCAAAGCTCACAAATAATCAAAGCACAAGATAAGGGGAAACACGCAGTATTACTTGTTAGATCAGATACAGAGGTCCCTTTATTTTTATTCTCAATAATTAGGCAATATTGGGACACAGTCATCCCATCCTGTTAGTTAGACTGTTCAAATAAAGCAAATTAATCCCACTTTCCAAATGCTGACTTGGGAGTACTGGTTTTGGAGAACATCTAGAAAACTTAGCTTTAAGCCCATAAACTGTAGAAGTGTTAAATTATACAAAATGGATTCATATTCTGATGCAGTATTTTAAAGTGTTTTCAAAAAAGAAGGCAAAGTTCGGAGTAATATATCATCAGCCCCTTATCTTGCAACACTGTCTTTCCACAAAATGGATATTATTCATAAAATAACAAATTTCAAAATAAATTTAATACTGTGTTGATTAGCCCCAAATGAATGCTTGCAAGTGACTCAAGCATAGATCTTACATATAGTCAACAGTATGTCAATAAATGCTGCAAATATTCTTTTCTCACTAATTCTCTTCTACTTTTTTTGCAAATTTTAGGGAAATAATTTTTAGATAAAATTGCAGTTTTCCTGCAAATTCAGAAAGCTAGCAATCAAGATAATTAGCTGATTAATTATTGTTTTCTTTGTGAAAGAAGTCACCTTTGAGATGAATTTGATCAAACATGAAAAGCTGTATATTTGACATACACTGTTATTCCCTGCTGGTGGAGTGCCAAGGTATCTATTTTGGTCTTTTTTCACCAGCCTACTTTAATCACTATAAAAATCACTCAAAGGGTCAACCAATGCCTAGTTGACACAGGACAAATGCTTTGAAACTTATATAGAGAATTCCAGCTGAAACACTACAAATAATATGGTCTTATCTTCCTTGTGTTGCTGCAATATTTATGATTATCAGGCTTTCAAGTAAATCAGAAAAAGCTTGTGCTTTTTTTCTAAATATTGAATTATTATATAGAAAGAGCTTGTTTGCTCTTATTGGAAACTAAACCTCTTGAAATACTTGCCATAAAGCGTTTCCTCACAGTCATAGGTGGTAGAACTTAATTAACCTTTCCAGTGGCCTTGCATTGTAGTAAATTAAACCTATACAAACCACACTAGATTAATTCTGAACTGCAGACTTACAGTGATCAAAATGGTGAGTCTAATCCCCTTTTGGAACTTTCATGTGACCTTTCAATTTAGCATTATAAAGCTTTCATTAAGCATACACATTTTTAAAGAAACAATACCTTCATATTAGATTTTTCTTGGTGAATTCAGGCAGCCATTATTTCTAGAGCAAGTTGATGGAAGTTACTGCTCCCATACTGTGACAGGTACCTAGAAAAAATTAGGTATAATACATATATGCGCATTCATACACCTAAACACAGATATAAGAATAGTTTTAGACAGTTTCCCAGATGGGAATAAAAATTCTACTGACCACTTATACCATTACAATTAGGGGCAAAATGGAACATTTAAATCTTTAGAGCAAATAAATTAATGATGAATAAATTGAATAGCAAATACATCTGTATTTGAGACTATGTGAACAGGAGCATGTATAAAAACCAGTGAAATTTCAAGACCAAGGCATCAGAGCAGCTGAAGTTCAGGAACTACAGTATGGTGATTTGCAGACAACTCCTCAGTGCCCACATTTTCTTTTCCAACATGGTGTAAACATTGTAGCCCCAGGGAATCTGGGGGTCACTCACTCAGTTTTCTTATGTACATAAATGCTCATTTTGCTCTCCCCTTGGTCCGTTCATTGAACACAGCAAAAACCTATTTTGTTGTAAGTAAAGTAGAATTTTTAGGAGGGCATTTATATATGGAAGCAGGATGTTCACACCTGAATAGCTCTTCTTCATCTTCATTGAAAAATGTCAGCAAGCTATATGAAAAGACAGGAACAGATGAGTTGTGAAATACCTGCATTCTTATTTTATTTTATTCTAATTAAACATTTGACATGTATACAACCATTAGTTTACAATTCAACAAGACATAACCTCCTTATGTTTTTAATCTTCTCATGACTATCTTCCTGCTCCAAATCTTAAAGCAAAATATCTTATAAGCAATATTTTTTTTTCATTATATAGATGCTCAGTAGTTTCTGTTTTTTCAAATGATGCTGATCTCTCTTGTTTGCCCAAATGAAAAAAAAATAGACTTTAGTTATAATTTAAGTCTATCAGTATAAATTCTGTATTTCAATTAATAAAGGGAATGTATAAAATGACCAGAGTTACATTTACTGAAGATGGATTGCAATCATGTAGAATTATGCATAGATACAGTTAGATCATGATTGTGTTATTTCCATGTCAAATTCCTCACTTAATCTCCAGGTCAAGGTGCTTGCAGTAAAAGTATTAACAGGATCA
Source organism: Erithacus rubecula (assembly GCF_903797595.1). Classification (NCBI taxonomy): domain Eukaryota; kingdom Metazoa; phylum Chordata; class Aves; order Passeriformes; family Muscicapidae; genus Erithacus; species Erithacus rubecula. Next base: position 50,758,239 of record NC_136658.1, on the reverse strand, counting down.
AACTAAACTGGCAAAATACATATTTTTAAAATTTATATGTAATTTTAACCAATTTTAATTTCCTGGTATTAGGTAATCTTAGTTCACTTGTCGCCAACCAAATGCACACTTTCCCACACCAAAATAAAACAACAAAAATACTCACAACAAAACAGAAAAAACCAAAAACCAAGCAAACATGAAAACCTAAAACAAAACACCAAAATTCCCCCAACCTAATCATTTTCTCTCCAATGTCTAATGAGTCTTTAAACAGCAGCCACATAAGGACTTACATATATTGAATTTATCCATGTGTTACATCTATATTGATACTCTGCCCTAGTGTCAGGACCAGTGACAAATTGTGTCCTCAACAGTATTCTGTAGATTGCTCATAACAGTAATTTTATTAAGAGATAAAGTATCTTACACTGGTGGAAGCTAAATGAAATCCTGAGTGGCTTTCATAAATATGTATCATTCACAATAAGGGCTTGGAGAGTAACAGATCAGTAGTCTAGTCTAGTCTAGTCTAGTGTGGAATGGATTATTTACAGTCCACAATATAAGAGCAAAGTGTTCTAAATGTATTTTCAGCCTTACTGATAAGAATGGCTCCATGAAATCTCATAGGAAAGTCCAAGTCTGTTCCTTGCACAGTGTAACAGATTTATACCAAGTTTACCTCAAAATCTGCAAACTGTAATGTTCACATATTCCATGTTGGGGCACACCTTAATAAATGAGAAAAGATTTTATTAATCAGCATTAGAAAATAGTAGGTGTCAATACTTTTTATTCAGACTTTTGTAGAAGAATTTTCTAAAAAAGATCCAGCAAAATGGAAGCATTTTCTTATCTCCTGTAACATCTGTGTGGGATTTTATGGTAGGAAGAAACCTAAAGTGTTTCCACTTCATTCTGGTCTAGTAGTATGAGATTCTACACCCATAAATATCTGTCATATAGACCAATCTCTGCTACTGGGATGTAAAATAATTGTGTAGTCTCCCAGGTGCATTTACCTTCTGGATGTTCTGCAGTAGTCTGGAGGGACTGGATGCTCAGACAGCCCATGCTGGTCACCAGGAAATGCCCTGAGTTTGCAATCATGGAAGGCAGGACAAAGAACAAGGGATGGAGAAGAGAGGCTTCAACTTGCTAAAAGTACCCAGTTTTATTAAAGGTTCATTCTAAGGTCAAATCTTGGAATTGTTATGCCAAGAAGCCTCAGTAACTTTGGTATCAAGAAGATTTATTGCTCTGCCAACAAAATATAGAAATTACTAAGAACGAGCTATATTGAGAAAAAAATGTGAGCAAGTCGAGTGGGAAGAAAAATCTTCCATCTGAAAACATCCTCAAATTTCGTGATCACACGAGTTAATGTGATCTGTTCAGAAGGAAATTACTTATTTTCACCCAGCTTCTCAATGAGAAAGCATTATCCAATCTTTCTTGCTTGCACTGAGCAGAAGGAGTGTGCATCTGTCTTCTTTCACCTCCGGCTCATAAAAAGGATGGGATGGACAGCTTCTATATTTGTTATGCATTAATTTACTTCAATAGAACAAGAGTTCAGGTGACCTCATTTCTCCTTTAATTAACTTATCAACTTGGCATTTTTTCTTATGACATTTTTAGTCTATGTGGTTTGTTCATTTGTGGCTATAAATAAGATTTACTTAAAATAATGCTTCTTGACTTTCAGCATGGCCATTAAGTACTCATTACACACCCTGAGAAACTCAATAAAATTTGCATTCTTTTGTTTAGAGCATTGAGTTGCTAATAAATTAATTGCTAAAAGAATAGGAATATAATTTCTTTACATACATATGTTTTCATTTTCAGATTTCCCTCATAGGTCAGTGAGTGAACTATATTTTGCTTATTTTCTATTTATAATATTCAGTTTATATCTTTTAAAATTAGGGTCCAATGAATTTTTACATGAATTTCTAGAGTTATCTAAATAATTTTATTAAAATATTGATTTGACTATTTGAATTCTCAAACACATCAGTACTTTTAGATATATGAGCTATTTTAAAATCTTAGTGAAAGGAAGCAGTCATAGAACTCCCACTTTCAAATCCATGTTTAGCAAGTTGAACAATGGGACTTTTGGAACCTTTGGGAGCCTTTTTAGTTTCTGTTTTGGTCAAATGACAGCCTTCTAATACAAACATCCTGCTGCTAATAGGGAGCTTTCCAAACATTTCACTTTGGTTCTCCCCCTCCCTCTTAAGGCATTTATAAACAGCAAATATTACATATTGAATAAAGCATTCTATTGTTATCAATGACATCTTGGTGGAGGAAGAAAAACATGTTTAATAGTGTATAAAGAGAAAAAAAATCCCAAGAAGACCCAGAGAAAAATCAGGAATGTTGAAAATGTATTAAAAAGAAGTATTTTTACATGTGAAAAGAATATAATGTTGCACTGAGGTCTATCATAGAAATTTTGTTTTCCACCTCTCAATATTCAAGACCACTACAGGCAAGAAAAAAACCAGTCATAAGATATTGACATTTTTTATGTGTGATAATTTTTAATTCTTTATTGTGTGATTGCATTGGATGATTTTGATAGAGCATAAAAGTTAAAGTAGTAGCCATCAAAAGTTTAAATTGTACAAGTCTGCACCACCTCAGATGTCTTTTGGAAGACCCATTAGATATAGCCTTTCCTTGAGGCTTAAACATGTTAGGTTTTGCTGTGTGCTGACCAGAAAGAATATTTTATTGACCAGTTAGAAAAGCCATTGATGAGTTTGCATGAATTATGAAGCATCATGAAGCATTGTGTGTAGCCCTTGAACATCAGTGACACTAAAACAGCATAAATAAATAAATAAAATCAGACAAAAAAAAAAAATAAATCCAGCAAGAGGAAATACAATTGTTCCAACAATCAGCCATCACAACAAAGCAAGACAAGTCTTGGAAACAAATCAAAACTGACGCAGGAAAATGAGAAACACAAATACATGAAATGAAACATTCATAAGTTTGTTTGAACACACTAGGGAGTCCTGTGAGCTTTACAATTCACTTCAGTGAGGGTAGAATTAAAATTAGAGACAGGCTTTTAGATGTACTAAGACATTTCATTTACTAAATGCCAGAATTTAAGCACCACACTAATATTAAATGCAACTGCCCTCCTTTCCTGTCTGAGCTGCCTTTAGCAACTCAGAAGCAACATCTTTCCTGCTTTAGATATCTGAGTCCAGTAGACAATTATCAGGGTAGTTATCAGAAATGTTGCCGAGTTTTCTTTTACAATGTTCTCATTAAAAAAATCAAACCAAACAAAAAAAAAATTTAAAAAAACCAAAAACCAACAACCAAAAAAACCCCCCAAAAAACTGAACAACAACAAAAACAAAAAAAAAAAAGCCCAAAACTAAAAACCCCAACTGTCAAGCATTTGAAGAGTAGACAAGAAGCAGTAATAGGACATCCCAGAGACACAGTTAAGGGTGAACTTTCACATCTCAGAAATATGTGGTCTTAACTAAAGGAGACACACTGGGCATCTCCACCCTTCCACCCTTAAGATTTCTCTCAAGAGATGTGCAGGCACTGCAGTATAGCTGAGTCCTTTCAAAATTATTACATTTGGGAGTGAGGGAGTGAAGCTTACCCTGAAATACTGCGGAAGAGAGGTGCTGATTTGGTGCTGATTCTTTTTGCCTACTTCTACTTGAAACAATGATTAAATATTTAACAGGGAATAAATTAGGTTTGTTTTGTCCAAATTGATTTTTTTTTCCCCAAGATAATTATTAGTAGCAATCTCCTTGTCTTTACATCCACCTTTGCTTTGCCATTTCTACTCTTACTATTTTCTACCCCAATCCTTCTGAAGGATGAGAGTGAGTGGGTGGCTGAGTAGAAGCTCAGATTTTCATCAAGACTAACCCATCATAAACAAGTAAATACAAAACACTACTGTTATTTTTCATGGATATATTAAATGAAAAGTAGGAAAAATATATTTAATTCAAATGTAATTTATTTTTATCTTCTCTCTTATTAACAGATCATCCCCAAGTTTATCCAATTCATTAACAGATGGTGGCAGAGAGATGACAGATTTAATTTTGCTACTTTTTCTCACTTTTATAGTATTTTCTTCAATTTAACACCTCTTATTTTTTAATAAATTTAGTTGAAATTAAATATTTACAAAACAAATTAAGTAATTTTAGACATGGAAAAACAATTAGTTTCTTTTCGGAGCTAATGTTGTTTTGCAATGACAACTAATAAGTTACTCTTAACTCATCCCAAAAAACCCGAGTAAACTTCACATTTTGTATCCACTATCTATGTACCTGATGCTTAGTCAATAATTTTTTCTAAAAGATTTCAGAATTCATCAGAACTGACTTGTTAAACATCTGAAATTTAGTAAATAATAGTAATGTCTTTTGTTGATTGATAAACTATACACAAAATTAATTTAGCTTTTCTGTCTAGCAACATTGTCCTTTATTAGGGCTGTGCAATAAGAGCAAAAAAAAGCAAAACAAAAAAAAATAAAAACACTGGGTTTTTTTCAAAGCTTAAAATGTTCTAAATTATTTAATTTCAGCCCTTTTGTTTCACATTGGAGCAGAAATATGAAAAGCTAGTGAATACAGTAAACAGTTTTGGCTTGAATTAATAGATGAGTCTCTCAATAGGTACAAAATGTAAATTTGAAGAGAATTGCTAAAACATGTTAGAGTTTTCTAATCTAGATACTGTCTCCAGGGGAGGAAATATTCTAAATGTCCTTGCATATATCATAGTCTAATGAATATTCAGCATACCTCCATGGTCTAAAGAGTGAACAAAGTCCCAGTTATGTTGTAAGAGAAAATCAGTAATCCAGACAAACTTTCTTCCTATAACTTGATTTTATGTTATCTTTTCACATAGGTACCATAGTGAAATTTTATAATTATCTCTTCTATTGCAGGTGTTTATATATAAATACATGCATCCAGATATGCATTATAGTTTTTTAAAATCTGTCAATGAAGGTGAAATGTAACATACAGGATTTTCAAGAGGGGGGGAAAAAATTCAAACTGTGAAAAGCATAAAGTTTTATATGCATACAGATTCCAATATATGGCACCTTTGGACAAAGATATGGAGGGGAAGTCAGATAAGCTGCTCACTACCCTACTATAGGGCTTTGCTTAGGATCATATTAAGACAAACCTAAGATGATTTTACAGTTCTTAGAGTCAGGTTTGCTCCCATCTCATCAGTTCCACAGGCAGAGAAACTTGATAGCCTGTGAATGTTCATGTCAGCATATCTGACATGATACATCCAGGGTCATGTAAATAACTTCATAAGTTATTTCGCTTCTCCATATAAAAACATTACATTTTCTAAAACACAGTTTCGTTCCAAAATAATCAATGGACAAGTGGGGCAGTATGGTATCCTCTGAGCTTCTGGTTTTCCTATTTCTCCTATATACAGTTTATACTTGCCGAATGTAATTGTCTTGTCCGCAAGATCTACTGTAACTCATATGTACAGATCAGAAAAGAAGATGTGAAAATTTCCTGAAAAAGCTTTTGCCTTCTTGGGTATGTTGAGGCAAATAGAAGCCTTTAAGCTGATATTTCTTTTTGTGCTGTATATTTTTTGTTCGTGAATTATGTTTCTAACCTGAAAGAGAAAAAATTATACAGTATGATTACCAGTCATAATGCAAACCCAAATATATGTTTGGAAAAAATCAGTGTTTACAGTTCTCATCAGTTAAAAATGGGCTTATACTGAATAGCCAACTTAATCCTCAGAACCTAATTTGTCTAGCTGTAATTTGGATGACTTTTGGTAATACTTCCATTAGGTTAATTTTCAAAAGCTATATAACAAGGGAAATGTATGAAACTGAAGTGAGTACCACACTCCTAAACTACTCAGGTTTCCCAAATTCTGCCACTTAATTTCTTCTCTTTCATATTATCTATTCTTTAGCCATTTATTTTATTCTGTGAACTTTGCTTCATCATTTCCTTGATCACTGTAGCAATGAAAAACTGTTTTCCTCTGACACTAGAAAAGGATTAGTATTTGGATATAGATGAGAAGAAAGTTCTAATGAACATTTGCTGGGAGCTCCTGTCCTTTTCATTGCAGAAAGTGGCTTAATTTCTTCCACTGTGCTGGATTCCTTCCTATCAGGTGAAAGCAAGCTGTGTCTACATTCCTACATTGTGGGAATAGAGCTGGTGTTTCCTTTGTCCATAATGCCATGCTTTGCTTCCCATCCATGCTGCTGCTGAAGTACATCCAGAACAGTGCTGGCAATTTTATTCAGTGCTTATTAATTTGTCATCAACCACCACTACCCTTTTTTTTTTTTTTTTTCCAGAGACCATGCCACACTACTGTAAAGGAGACTGGTTTGTGTTCCAGGTGTTTACCCCTTGAGAATACAGCTCAGTGCTCCTTCTATGCCTACAGCTCTCACCTGCCAGCATTTCAGAGACCACATGGTCAGTCCTGTCTTGGCAGTTTGTGCTCAGTGAGAGACTGGGAAGATTGATGTCTTGAAACATTCTGGAGTGTGTCTGCAAGGGTCAGGTTGGGCCTTGCCCTGCTCCACCCCCATCCCTAGAGCCTGTATCCCAGCCTGGGAGTGGCTGCCAGCTCCTGTCCCACCAGAGGCAATGCTCCAGACCTACCCTGGGAGCCCCTAACCCAGCTCCTGATGGGCAAATGAACAGAAATCCCACCTGGAGGAAGGGCCCTTCCAAGGGTATTTAAAGCTGAGCAGGAGGCAAGCATGTGCTTTAACTCTCTTCCCTCTGGGGATTTCTATCAGCTCAATGCTGCTGGAACCCACAATTTGGTAGCTATATGTTTCCTTTGCTGAATCTTTTCTGTATTTCTCTTTCTTCTTTGAATTACATGGAATTTTCGAGTAACTTAAAATCAAATGGGGTTAAAGTTTGCTAAGTTAATGCTTTGAGAAGTGTTTTAATTTGAGTGAATTTGCCAAAGCTCTATTCTAAAGTTGCCAGTAAAGTCTTTTTTGTTGTTTTGACCTCTTGAGAATATATTGTTGGTATTAATCCTGTGCTACTTACTCAGAGTGAGTATGTAAACAACGATATGCCCTGTTAGAAGTCTCATCAAGTGAGGCTTTTTTTGGTGCCTTACATGCTCCTTCCCAGATTGTGTAATGCCAGCAGGGTACAGGAGCAGAGGCTGAGGTGTCATTGCAGCCACTCAGGATCCACAGAAGGAACTAGACTCTCCCAGTCACATACCTTGGACAGCCTCAGACATAGACCTATTTACTTTTCCTTTCATTGCTCTTCTTTAGTAACTGTGATTAAGCTGCTTATACCTAGGGAGGCAATAAAAATCCTCTCATCACCATTGGAGGAGGAAGAAGACTGAGCATCCCCACCCAAGACCTCTGGCTCTCCATGGGAACACTTAAATTATTTGGATTTTTTCCAGATTACCCTTCTCTTCCTCCAGTTTCTGTACTTTTTCCCATGAAAAAAACAGCACAAAAAGGAGCAAGTCCACAGCAGTGCCTCCTCTTAAGGAACCAGGGAGTTTTATTTCTTATCCTATTCTTACTTTATTGCTTAAATATTTTGCCAAGTCTCATCCCCATGCACTCACATTTTAAGGTTTGGGATTTAACAGCAAATCTGAGTAATGCCTGCCACAATCCCTTGCTGCATCAAGTCCTTGCTGAGGGTAATGTCCTGCTGCAATTTCAAATCCCTCTCCTAATACCCACAGAACTCTTAGTAGAGTTAACTTTGGTCTGAGAAATTGGTATCCCATTGCTGATGGTAAAATTCACCACTGATTTAAAATAAATCTTTAGACTAAGAAAGAAATGAGGCTGGGAGTTAGGTTGAGTGAGTCAGCATTGGTAGTCCCTTCCATATAGTGATGCTTGTTAGGCTGTGAGATTTTCTGTGCATTTCTCTGAGGTACTAGGATTGCCTACTCTGCGATGCTGTTGATCACCAGTCAGGTCCATGTTCCTACTATTATTATCATTATAATTATTTTTATTAGATAGAAGTGGAAATGGGTTTCTTGCACATGATTTTTGCAGTTTAATGGGAAACTCTTTCACCTGAGATTTAATCTCAGTCTTTAGTTCAAAAGAATTTGGGTTACACACTAAATGCACCATCTGTAATTAGAGGGCTACAACACATTACTTTCCCCTGAGTATAGTTTGGATTCTTATTTGCTGAATTTGAAAGTGCTTCCTTTATAACCCTCTGGCTTACTGCAGCTTTTGAAACAAACTAGGAAAAGAAAAAAAGAACTCTTTTCTTTATGACAAACTTTTGCTGCAACTGTGTGAGGTATCATGTTTAATGATACTAACTAACTACATTTTAAAAACCATGGTGAAAATTCTATTGTTCCAGCTTGCACATTCCTACTGTTGAAACACTTTCCAACTTTTCAGATGCCAGATCTGGCTATATGTATCAGTTAATAAAATTTGTTAATATATATAAAGATAGAACTAAAAATGGGCAATGAACTGAGGCAATCAATGTCAGAATTTAAAAAACCCCAGAAACTAGGTGGAAACCAAAAGGAAACAAAATGAAAACAAAGTGATAAGTATATAATAAAAAACCCCCTCTGAATATAACTGGATTTGATGAACAGTCAGATTGTTACTATAAATATACTTCCATAATAAATATTTAAATAATATTTTCTGTATTATATTGATTTATATGCAAAATATGCTAACATAAATATTCAAGACTGTCTTTCTTTTAAACTAGATTTATACTTTTCAACTATTGAGGAAGAAATTATTTATTCAGCTATTCAGCTGCAGTCAGCTTGAGAAATCAAGGATATCTGTCACAATAAACTGAGTACAGTTGTAACATATTTCTAAAAGTGCTAAACTATAACAAAGAAAACCTCATATAAATGTTTTTCTATTCCGATCAAGTAATGAGATCTTGTTAAATAAATTTCATGTAACAAATATTTTCTAAATATTATCAATCAAGTATATCCTAGTAGCACAGAGATTTAAAAATCCCTTACACCTTGTAATCTCAAAGGTAAATTTTTTGTTCACTACCAGAAGCTTCTGATTTGCCTTCTTTTTCATAGATTATTTTTGGAATGATATTTAACCTACTTAATAAAAGCTGTATAATAACATGGATAACACATTCCTTCAAACTGATTAGATTAGGAATGAAATGCAGTAAACCCAGATCACATGATTAGCAGCTGAAGTTCCTAGAGAATTAATTTCATTTTGTTTTAAATCTGTTTCCATATTTCAAAGATGTTAATAAGGATTTTAGTCATATTTGAAAAGCAAACAAAATGTTATAAAAAATATGAACCATATAGTATATATGAAAAGTAATGGGTATTGTAATACTTGAAAGCCAAACTGTTAGCAAAAAATAAAAATATACATAATTTAGTGTATATGGAAGTGTGATATTGCTATCATCATCCAGAGCAAGACTAACAAATCAGACGACTTCCTTCCTTAGTGAGAATGGAGCTACATGTTTCACTGATGAGAGATTTGTTGAATGTATTAGAAAATTGAATGTGCTCTATGGTATTCCTTATTCTTTGATAGTGCTTCTTTGTGTATTCATAATGAAGTCTAATTATTACAATAACTGAATTGCTGGTAAACTCTTAGGTGACAGCAGGTCAGCTAGAAGGAACTGGAAATTTCCAATTCAGCAATTGCATAGTTAAATCAAGATTAAGAGAGAAACAAAGAGGGTCTGCTAGAATAATTGGCAAATTGAAGCTTAAAAAATAGAAGAAATAAAGAAGAAAGAATAAATTTATTTCCTGTAACAAATTAGCATATTCTATATATACACATATATTTTATCTATATAGACATTGTATTTTAATTTTTTTTTTTTTGTATAAGATCTGTCTTACTTTTGCCCTGGGTATTCTTTTACCCTGGATACTGTTTGGAACCTGTGAAAAGTGCCTACACTGCATTGAATTACAGAACTGCCCCAGCTGGTGAGGAGAATTTTGCTGTTTCACAGATGAGACTTAATGTAGGATGTTAATGGCTGCAGAAACTAACTCGATTTATAATCCCCAATTAAATCTCCCTCTGTAACACTTAGTTAAGAGCAGTGCAACTCCAAATTATTCTCATTGCAACTTACATAAATCATATACATAACAAAGAAAACAATAATTATTTTAAAAACTGTACTTGGAATATACTTTTGGATTCGCAAGTGTGAATTTAAAGTAAGTGAAGATGTGACCATTTTTAGAGAAGGGAAACTTCCAAAGGACTGGTGGAATGGCAACCTTTCCTTTTTGTCTAAGGATGTCCTGCCCTAACCCAGGACATCATCATTCAGGTTGCACCATTCTTGCAATACGTTAAAAGACGAATAAACTGTAGACTGGGAAATACAAAAAAAGAAAAACTAGCATGCTTTGAAATCTCAACCATTACAGTGAAACTGATATAATAGTAGCTCTGTATTTTGTTGTACCTATACATGGTACAGTTTTAAGGAACAAAAGAACTTATTTAAACTGAATTTTATCCTGAAAATACTTGGTGAATTTACAGGTGTATAGGAATATACCTATCAATAATTCTGCATGATATTCAGTTTTTAGACATGAAATTCTGAAGCACATGTGCATTGTTGGGCCCATCCATTCTGTTATAATTTTGTAGATTTTTACAAAAGAAACAAGCAAAGAGGAAATTACAAAAATTATTTTTAAATAAAGTTTTCAGTAAAAGGTCCAAAAGTTTCCCAGTAAACCTGCACAATTTTGGGAGCTCCCTATATCCTTGGCAGCTTTTGGTCTGGACTGCTGTGTTGGTTTCACATGCTTGGGTGGAGGGTTGGCTTCCCCTCAGGGAAAGCTCCACGTGGCCGGGAATGGAGGGGGCTGTCCTGTCTGCCGGGGCTTCTCCTGTGAGCTGCTGGCACCAATCAGTTGATGGACAAACTCAGGAAACCAATGAGAAGTTATTTCGCTTTCAGAAATCATGGTGGATCACTTGCTGGGGTATTTTTTTTTTTTGGCTTCTGGCCTCTGGAGGAGCGGAGCTCCCCGGCCCGGCTCCAGGCTCGGTCTGGGGCCTGGCCCGGCATCCCGGCCCAGCCCTGGCTCAGCGGGGAGCCCTTAGTCCCACCCTGGCTCGGGTCGGCAGGGCCACATGGATCCCGGCACGGGCCACATGGACCCCATGGAACCGGCCACATGCTTTCTTCTTAACAATCTGGATACAATTTTGACTTCTTAATGCCTAGATGGAATTCTCGATCTCCTGAGCCCCCCTTAATGAGAAGGAATAAAGCATGGAGTCCACAGAGGTCGGCGGAATGAAGATAAAGTTCCTGATGGGAAAAGATTGAACAGATGCAACTGATAAGTAGCTGAAAACGTTTTATGTGGGGCTATGAGGGGATTTGACTTCACTAAAATTCCTTTAAACTGTGGAATATACTTGGGGAGATTAAGTCTTTATACTTGAGATGAAGACTTTCTTTTTTTTGCCTCGGAAAATTGAGCTCTCTGTTTTAGGACTGGAATATGAATAGAGAAGGAGAGGAAGAGAATTTTGTTTTTCAGCATCCTGCCTTTAAAAGTAGTAGCCCATGTGTGCATTGTAACCCGTAACACGGCTCTGGAAGGACTGTGGGAATGAGAGGAAAATTCATGGTTCTCTAAGTCCCTGGCGGATGCAGTCTGTGAAGGTGAAGACACCCCCTAAGTCTAAAGCAAAAAAAGGAACTTTTCTCTCTTAAGTGAACTGAAATGATTATTTGGGTAAATAACTGACTGAAGTGTTCTCTGTATGTTGTTGGTAAGGAAAGTGGAATGAAGGGAGGAGGGAATAATCTAGGAATCTTGTTCTGAATTATTTTTCTTTATTTTTGTGTTATTAATAAATTTATTCTTGTACTTTTGTTTTAAGTTTTAAGCCTATGTTGTCTTTACTTCTAAATCCTATCTCTAAAGGAAATGAAACATTTAAAATTGGCAAACCCTTTAGTCACACCGTGACAACTGCATTACTATTTTGGGTATTTGTAGTGAATACTGAATATTCTTTTTGAAGGTTAGGGAAAAGCCATTCTCTTAAATTCAGACTATTGTGTCCCTTTATGCATGTACACAAAAAAAAAGTATTCAGTGATTAATTGCACATTTGACTTAAATTCCTGCCCTTATATAATCTCCTCCTTATCACTTCAGCTCAGACTATCGTTCTGTTATCTGGAAAACCGACTAATGATTTATGTTAAATCCTTGTCCTAAAAAAATGAAACTGTTGATGATAAAAGGAAATGGCAAGTTTCAGGATGCATTGAGAACTTTTCCCCTATGTCTTAATACGTATTTTTCTTATTTCTCTTCAAATTGCAGAGAACTTCTTTGTCATGAAATATTTGTTTGCCGCTTAACTATCAGTGCAGGTTTATTTGGTCCTTTATTTTCATTTCAGTTTTGTATGACTTCACATAAGATATAGTGTTACTCCAATTAATGAAACTGTGAATTAATTTTAAAAAGTGCTATAAATATTAAGAACAATATACTTGGCCAAAAATTGAGTTAGATGAGACTGGATTAAATACAACACACATTTAACAAAGATAGATTTTGTCCGGTTTAACTACTATATTCTTAGAAAGGGTAATTGATTTTTTTCACAGTAGTAAAATATTCTTGCTCTAATCTTCCTAGATATCAATACAGACCTTGGTACACTGCCACGTTACAAGGAAAGCTGGGGAAAGTAGAGATTTGTAAAATAGGAAAAGGAATTGCTAAAAGGTAAAGATAGAATTGATAATGATGAAAGTGGACCACAAGATTGTTTGTTCAGGAAGAGGTTCCTCAACAGCCTTATTTAATATTTTCAACAATGATTTTTAGTAAAATAAGGGTTTGAAAGTTAATAAAATTGCTGACCAACAATAAATAGGGAAGCAGTGATGCTTTGGATAATTGTAATATTATTAGATGATGTTGAGAACCTAATTTATTAAGTGGGATTGCATTTCTTGTCCAGAAATGTAGGTCACACACTTGGACAACAAAAGAAGTGGTGTTTCTGATACAATATGAAGCATCTTCATTTAGGAAAGAGAAGAATCAAAGAATGTAGCTGTGTGTGTATATCATCCAGGGGATGCCTATAGATAACAGAACAACAGGGCTGGACAAACAGCAAAAATATCTTCAGAATGTATTAGGTAAGAAATCTACACTGAACAGAGGTTCAGTGGTCTCTTCACTACTGGTGAGACCCTACTGGTCTCTTCACAAAAAAATAGAAAATTGCTCTATTCTTAGAAATCACTGAGCACTTTCATGGCAAGAAAATGTGTAAAAATTAAGTTCCCTCCACAAAGCATTGAGATATACCAAGATCCATGTATGTACATAATGTGCAATAGCATTTATTATTTGCATCAGCTAGCATATAGAATGTAAATTAATGGAAATCTTTGATTAAAAAGCATTTATGGGAAATTACTATGTTCTGAAGCACTGTGGAAGTTACAGTATCTATATAATATCTAGGACCTTTTTAAGATTTACAGTCATTTGGTACTAAGAACACCTTTTTATCTGTTTAATGACTGAATATAACACAATTGCTTTTCAATGTATGTGCACTTTACGTAATTTTGTTCTTGCAGCAATCACATTTTTTTCAGATGACCTTTAAAGAAACCCTCTTTTATTTTAGAGACTTTTTCTGCCTCTTATGGTTGAAAAGTCCCTCATTTAGAATAACTACAGTTTTTGTGCAAATTCTTTTTTTTTTTTTTATTAAATGAATAGTAATTATATAGGAATACAGAAAATACTTCATTATCATTGTTAGTTGGAACATCATAGAAAGTGAACTGTTCAGTGAACTGAACCACCACCTACTCCTGTTCTAGTCTTTGAAATCTGATTCTTTTTCCTTTACAGCTCTTCCTATTCTTAACTTCTTATTATAGCAAGCATTTTGATTTTATTAATTATAGAGAGTAACAAAATATTATAATTTTGTAGGCATTTGTCAGATGACATAAAAAATTAATATTCTAAATATAGTAAAAAGTTGTATATCTTAGCACTTTTATATGTATAAATATACTTCTCTTCCTCTAAATAACATCTTCCCTTGTGACATTAGAAGTTTCTTCTTTACCCATAGCATTGCAATCTGTGTCTTCTCCTATCTTCTTTATGGTGTGACAATCTTTAGAATTCAGTTAATATATCATGTTTGACCCATTAAATTTTACCATGTAGAGCAATTGCTTCTGTAGCAAAATTCCAATATTCCTTCCTCAGGCATCCCTTTAAATTTTCCTCTCAGTCTGCATCTTCCCAGATTATTTTACCCTGTAATGCCACTAGCATTACCTGGAGCTAAAAAAACAGTGATTCTCAATCTATGCTGAAATGTATATTTTGATATTATTTACTTTCTACTATTTGTATTCATAGATGAGTAAGTAGGATTTGATTATAAGTAATATATATTTATAAAAGACAGGTGATAATAAAATCTGTCCTCTATTATTTGTACATGAAATTATAGGAAATGCCATTTCAGACTGCTTATTTGTTCATTTTGCCACAGCCTGGACCTGAAATGTAATTTAATATGGAGCCTGAAGCTTATTTGTTTTTGAGTTCTATGGATTGCCAGTAGTGTTTGAGATGAAACTCTCTATATAACCAGTTTGGCTGACTATTTGATTTCTAATGATTTCTTAGGGTTTTTTAAAATTATTGTTTCAATGGAAAACAGAACTGTGTTTTTTGCAAGCTGGAAAACAAATGTTTGTGTAGTGTTGGACCTGGTGCACACTCCCTTGACTCCTTGGAGCTGCCTGCACTCCGTGCCAGTGGAGGGATGCAGCTCAGTGGTGCAATCTTGGCTCAGACTACTTTGTGAGAAAGGAAGGGAGGGAAACTCATTGGGGAGGTCCTGCTTCATTTCTCTTCATCTGTGCCTCTGTCCCTCATCCCAGAGCTATGTCACAGCCCTGCACTTGCCCAGCCACATCTCTGCTGTCCCCAGCCGTGGTCCCCACTTTCTAACTTGACTTCTGAGGGGAGCTCCTGTAAAGTTTTTCTAGTCAGAAGGGAAAAGTTACTGAGGATAAGAAAAATACTGGTGAAAAATACTGACATCTTTCTCAAAGTCGTGGACTACCTTGGGATTCCCATGCCCTGCGAGAGGGGCTGGCTACCCCTACCCCTTTCCTTATGGAATGGCCAGGTCTTGCTGCTCCTAAACCACTTAGTTTGGTTATATATGGTTAGGAATTATTCTCATGCTAAATGGATATTGCAGTGGGAAGGATGAAATAGTATAGTTTAAGAATTTATCATTGCCTCCAGGCATATGGATACAAATGAACTGAGTGCCCCAGCACATTTCTGCAATATTATTGTTATTGTTCTTTTGCATGTGGGTTGATTTTAACTACTATTAAATAATCACATTCACAATGTGTAACTTAAAAGTAGACAATGAACATGCCATAAAATAATTCTTTCATTAAATTGCTTCTCAAAATCAACAACTATTAATTCAATAGCATTGAATCAGCTGCAGCTAATAGTGGTTGATCTATAGGAGAGATACTGGATGCTTCTTTCAATTTATCAGCTCAAGCTATTGGGTCTTTTCTTACATATTGTTTCATTACTTTTTAAATTTTGGTTTCATTGATCATTTCTTATTAGAAGAATAATTTTTATTATACCAGAATTGAAATGGTAGATAATAACTTGTCCACTATGAGTTAAATGCAAACAATCTGATCTATGCTTTTGTCATACTTCAACTTAATTGCTAGGCTAAAGGTTTCTGCTAGCTATCAGGTTTAATATGAATGTCCTGCCAGCTCTCATTTTTCAGCACACTACCTGCATTTTTCAGCTCTGCAAAGTGAAAGGGTTGGTTTTTTAAATTAGATTATGCTAAAAAAAGACCCAACGAAACTTCCTTTTGTCTGTTGGTGACTTCCTTCCTGATCCTCCAAAACAAAATAATTTCCTTGTAAAGCCTCGTGTAAGCAGCTGGGTTTGGATGGTTGCAGAATGCTCTGCAGGAGTGGAAGAGCAACATACCAAATGGGCTAAAGAGAAGGTTTTCACTTTCATTTCACACACGGTTCTCTTCTCATAAGTGATAGCTACAGATGGAGTTAAAACTTTTTTCTTTTTGAAATGTGACCCCCACTTGAACTTAAAGATTCTGTCATACTGCCACAGGTGAATAGCACCTGCCCAAGGTAAGACCAAGTCTCAATGCATCATATAGCTACTTTAAAGACTGGTTAATATTACTGAGAAGTAAAATTTATGTTTATATGTAATGCTCTTTCATTTTCATAAGTATTCTAGTGTCATGATGAGTTTTTGTTGACTGGCTTAGATTGCACTTCCTCTGTATTGATGGCTGATGTTACAAATCACCCGGTGCTGCCATGATTCTCAGCTATGGAAATTACTACCAGCAGAGATCAGTTATATTTGCCATGTATTCTTTATTCTTTCATGTCAAAATGAGAATCTTTTCCCCATGACCACTTTCATATCACTTTTCATGAAGAGAACACTTACATTTGTTCTAATGTTCTTTTAAAATAATTGGTCTGGAATTGCAGCTTATGAACTGATCTTCAAATTCCAGTAACTGAATGAGATGAATAGGTCTTTTTGAGGCCAAACCCATTTTTCACATCACCGGTTTAATACAAAATCCTTTAGTCTTCTGGCTGATCACTTCGTCTGCAAGAGGAAGTGCTGATTGAAGCAGCCTCTGGTATCAGAAGGAGAAGCTGAAACATGGTCATGAAGCAAAGACATTTATATCTCTGTGCATGTCAGATATGGGGGGGTGGGAAGGTGCCATAATGTGTTTCTATAAATAGTGTGGAGAGTGGAATAATAGACACTACACTCCAATGCCCCGCTGACAGAAATTATATGGGAAGCTGGGACAGACGGTAACTTTTATATAAGATAGATTAACCAAGAGAGATAAAAATGAATTTTCATAAACTTAATGTTTCTCTCAAGACATGAAGGAGAACTGGAAAATAACCAGTCTGCAGAAAAGGAGAAATAGAAGTCAGGAAGAGGTAATGAATGAAAGAGAATGTCACTTTTACTTTGAAAAAGAGAAAAAAGTATAGTATTTAAATATTCATGCAGAGAAATAATAAAAAGTTCCCTGAGTCCAGATTACATAAATAATAGTATATGATGCCAAAGTCTCAGGTTTTACATATTTAAGATGGCAGACTAAATTTGCCTCACCTCTGTGCCTCATCATTGAACAGCTCCTCCTCAAAGACCTTTGGAAACATGGGGGGCAGGGAGGTTATCTGTAGCAAAATGGAGAAACAAACAGGATAAAGGCTTCATGTCCGTTTGTACTGCATAATTCTATGGACTCATGTCAGGAACCCCATACACCAAAAGCATGGGTAAACCTTTAGGTTGGGACAAGTTAAAATTAATGGGATTTTTATTCCATCAAAGCTGGTTGAATAAAAAAAGGTGTGATTGCATCCCCTGCTGGAAGTATATGAAATTTGAACTAACACTAGCTACTTCCATATGGGTACTAAGCAGAATAGGCTAGACCAGAGTAATTTTCCATTATATTATCTTTGAAGAATGTTTTTTCCTTTAATTTCTAAGATGTTCTATACATGTTGCACTTACAGAAAGAAACCAAATTTTCAACTCTATACTTGTAAAGACAATAGCTTATGCTAGGATTTGGCTTGCAGAGTAAATTCTAATTTTGAATAAATAAAACTATAGGACTTAAGACTTTATAAAGCACACCCCAAACCCTATTTCTTGAACCAACATCTATGTCATTTTAATGTATTTTAACATGTAAAACTCTTACTTTGAAAAGATTTCTCAAACCAAGAAAGGCATAGCTAAAATCTGATGACAAACTGAAATACATTTCAATGACAAATAAAATACCATTCTCAGTAATTTCCTCTGAATGTAGAAGTTTTATGCTACTCAAGCAAAGAGAGATATGCATTCATACAGGGAATGGGTTTAAAGCCATAGCCTGCATTTCCTAATCCTCCATATAGTTGGGCTATATAGCCACATATCCAAAGAGATTTTAGAGACTATAGATAAACAAATGGAAACACAATTCTTTATTATTAATTATGTTTTTATTATAATTAATGATAAAAATTAATAAATAACATAGGGAAGGCACTGTTGTTTGCTGGGATGTTCATTACGACTTTTAGACATGGCAGTATTGTATTGCTGACTGTGAAATGTTTCATCTCAAGCGATAGTACTGTGAGGCTTCCTAAATAGATACACAGTGGCAATACTCAATATAGGGTGTCTCTCTTTGTATTTTGATCTTCATTCCAAACCTTTGAAAAAAATCGCTCTGAAGTATGAAAAAAAATTGCTGGTTTATTATCAATAATCCCAAAAGCAAGCTTTAAAGCCTAAATATTTTAGTCTAAATTTTATTTCTGTCATTAACTTGAAAGAGTAGTCATGAGATTTAAAATATTAATACTGTGGTTTCATATTTCTATTTTTTAATCAATATGTCATGTGTTTATACCTGCATTCTCATGCAAAGCTGTAGTTTACTTATAAAGGAATTATGGCCTAGTGCAATCACAAGGTTAAGATTTGAATCCCTGAAAAGCAGTGACTTTAAAAAATCTTGTTATTTGTGTGATATAAATATGTTGCAACTCTGAAGGTTCTTCTCTAGTTTAAGTCTGAATTTGAAAACCATAGCCTACATTGAGTTCTTGAACAGGTATTAATGCCTCCTACTAATTATTGCTAAGATAAAGAAAACAAATGCTGCATGTATAGTTCTTATTGTACTCTGCTTAATGATTCTCTTCTTAGGTCTTTGACTACCCTGCAAGAATTGGAAGGACTTTTTTTTTTTTTTTTTTCTTTTCTTTTTTGAGAAAAAAATGTTCCTGTTCTTATTAAGTGAATAGACCAAAAAAGAACAAAACATGAAACATTACTGAGGAAGTGAGGTGTAAGTTCTTATACAGTTGGAGCAGAAGTCACTGCAAAATAAAAAGTAAGGGGAGGAAATTTATTTTAGAATGCGTTTAAATTCTCTGCACTTTAGAAGCTTTGGTTTTAACCAGTCTATTAATTTCCTTACAGTGCTACTATTGTGATTATTCATTTTTGATCTATAAAAATATCATGCTCTTCACAAGTAATTTTCATTCATTAAGTTTATTTCCAGAGAAAAACAGTAACATACTCTGCTTCCAGTATTAATATTACCTAATTTATTTTAATGGCACTTTCATAGATTTAAATCTATGTAAATAAAATGAGCATCTCACCCAAAACAGGGAAACTATTCTCTTTTAAACCCAAATGTCTACAGAGGACTGCCATCTCAAAATAGTAGGTAACTTCTCTCTTCTTCAGTTAATACTGGCTCATTTTCATGGTAACATCCTGTTCAACAGTGACCAGTTCTGCATTTGTACTCTCTTCTCTTGGCATTTTCAGTAAAAGATTGAAACCTGCAAAATGCATGCCAAGATATAGAGGTCTTACTTCGGAGTTTCATGGGTACAAAACTGCTATGCTGGTATTTAAGTGTGTGAAATATTGTTTTGTCACAAATTGTTTAATTCTATATGTCTTCTCTGGACAAAATTCTTTTTTACAACTGAACTAATAAAATAACTCCCTAATTCCACTGTTTTCTCTCACCAATATTATTTTAAGTAGCCTCAAGGTAATGTGCCATTTCGGAAGCTGCTAAGATATTTTTTCATATAAATTCTCTACAAATCTGTATTGTTTATCTGAGTCATGCTACACACCTCAGAAATATGTTAGTATTGTGAAAATTAGGACTGAGTTTTTTACCTAATTTCTTTTTCCTCACAGAAACTGCTGTAGCTTTCTTTACAGATTGAAACCCTTATAAGACAGTGTAAAAATAGGCAATGAGCTCAGCTAACATTATACCTTTAAACACCATAGTGATTTACAGACAAATATATGCCTGTTTAAGAGGTTCCTTTTTCAATCCCATCATGAGCTTAATGACATAAGGACAATGGACATCTCTCCAAAATGTATAAAATTTCATTTATTGCAATATTCTCTCCATTCTCTTAAATCTCTAAAAGGACAGTCAAATCAATATTACATAGCATATAAAGCTCTGACACCCATATCTCAGCTATATCTGAAGTAATCACAATAAACTTTTTATATTGTTTCAAAGACAGATTTTTTTAGAAACATCTGATTCATTTAAATGCATACTCTGGAGGGAAAAGGGGTTAATTTGCTCCATAAGGGTCTCTATCTTCCTATTACCTATAAAGTAGTCTGACAGTCTCATTCTCTCTCTACAAAGTGAGACCAATGAGTCATTTGTTTACATGATACTCATCCATCAAAACTCCTGGCAAGACAAAAATGTTGTTGCTTGGCTTCAGTCAAACAAATTAGGCAAGAGACCCAGTAATTAATAGTCCTGCCATGGCTTGCATCTTTCTTTAAAAAAAAAAAAAAATAAAGCCTTTGAAATTACTTGGTGTGAACAAGAGTTGTTATGCTGCCTTCCTTTTTCCTACTCACTCATTTGTTATGGTATGCTTAAAAGGATGCATTAAAGGCCACAAACAAATTGGACTCATTTATAAGTTATGGGCAATTATCAGGGGAACTGAACAGAAAGATGCTGAACAAAAAGGGGAGAGAACCTCACATGAAGTTTCTTGTGTGGTTCTGTCGCAAAAGGACTTTTAAGACCCTTGTGAGCAGTAATTCAGTGACTTGACATCAAGGCTCTCAATCCCACAAGTCACCGACTCATCATAACAGCTGTTTGCCAAGCTGCTGTCAAGAATCTGACTGTGGGAAGTTACTGGTAAAGAATTTATAGCTCATTTGGAAAAATTTCAGCCCCACACCTTTTCATTACTGGATAAACTCTTATTTCTTTGGTGTCAATGTAGAATGAGACTTGCTTCTAGCTTGCTGAACTGATGTAAAACAGCAGCTACCTATTGCTGACCACTTGTTTGCTTTGTTTGTTGCCTTTCTTTTCTCTCTTCAAATCAGAAAGAAAAATTAAACTCCATATTATCATCAGAGTATTAGCTATATTAACATAATATATGCTAATATAGCATAAGCATATTAGCATAAGGGCAGTGGCCGTAACAGGATTGACATGATCTTATAACTACACTGTTGAAACAGTCTAAGAAATATTTGTCAATTCCAAATTGAGACAGGTGGTGTGAAAAGATAACTGATTTTTGTAAAAAAACCAGGAGCAGAAAGATCCTTGAATGAAAATTAGCTACTGGATTATATTGCTTTCTACTTATCTTGAGGAATGAAAAAGTAGATTATATCCTAACATCTGCACCAATGGGTCTTCCCCATATGCAGATTCCTTTATTGGTATTGAGGGTGTCTTTTCAACTCATGTTCAGCCTGCTATCTACTGAAACCCCTAGATCTTTTCAACAAGGCCATTGTTCATCCAGTTAATTTTCTTTTCCTGTTCCATGTACATAGCCCTTGTTTTCATTATCCTTATGATAACATCTCCCAAAATATATGTGTACTCCATAATCTCACTCATCTGTCTTTGCCCTTAGCTATGTTTTTACTCTTTCCACCATCATATCATATTTTATCTTCATAAAAAATATGAACAGAATTATAGTAATTATAAAATTTATAATCATAGTAATGGACAGGACTAGTAATTATACTGATCAATTCTGTGTCTATACTTTGCCACTTGTATCATACTGATGACTTCTAGTCATAATTACTGATGACTTCTAGTCATAATTTTGTTTTGAATGGATCAAATTACTTTAATCCCAAAGTTAATTTCTGTTATATCTGTAATGCCCATTTGTTGTTTCATCTATGAAAGAATTTCCTCCAGGTAAAATATTTCATTCTCATCTTTCTTTCCTGATGAACTATTCCTTCCATGAACAATCTCCATTCCAATAACAGAAAATTTCTTTCTAATGTGCCTACGTAATTTTTAAAAATTTCTTCCTTGGACTAAAATCCAAATTCCCCAACAGGTTTCAAATTTTTCTTTTTTTCACTTATAGGATTAAAACGCTACAATTTTTAGTAGTGTCAGTAACAGAAATACTCTTAAGTTGTTTTCTCTAAAGCCAATATAGAGGAGGCAATGGCTAATTAGAAGATATTATTTCATGTAGGTAGTCCACTTTTTTCAGATAAGCATAAGCTTCACCTCTTAACAGTACATGAACAATATTATTATCCTAAATTAATTAACTTTTAACTAGCCATGAATTGTATGGGTGCAAGAGTCTGCGGCTGATGTTTTTTTCTCTATTTTCCAGTATAGACATAGACACTGAAACCAGCCTCTCTCAGTAACAGACCAATGCAAAAAGGTCTTATAGTAGAAGTCTGCAGAATTGCTGACCCTGCTTGACACTAGTTGCAAAATCTTCCAATGGCCTGTAACAATCTAAATGTCCCAAGTACAAATGAATCAAACCACAAGCCAGTATTCTCCACAGAACAGATGACTCAAAAATGAAACCTCAAGTTTGATAAAGCAGAAAGTTTGTGATCTGACATGACAATCCTTGGGAATGAGTTGTGCCTCACAGAAAAGAAAATGTAAAAACTGTCCAGGAGTCTTCGAAGATATGAAAATTCCATGTTGATCTCAAATCTGTTTTTACAACTAAGCTGACCCTAAGGACATAGTGACTAAATGCTTTAAAGATCTTTTGCAGCAGGCTGCAGTCCAGAACTATAATTGGCAATGACCTTTGTTTGCTAAGTGCCCATGTTAGCTATGGCTTTAACCTGTAGTATGTTGATTCCTTAACTTGTTACCAGGAAAAGGGTGCTTCTTTGCTTTAATGAATTAATATCAGTAATATGCAATTAATATTAATTGATTATAATTAATATTAATTATTATTAATATGTGTTTTTACTCATGGTGCCACCAATATTTTCTATTGTAAACTGTAACTGTGGGGCTGCTCTTTGAGAGGTGACAATAGATGTAGCTCATTGTTAAAACGCACTTGTCATTTGTCAATTCTTAACATTGGATTTACCAACATAAATCAAGGATGCATCTTCTAATTTTTTTGAAATATCTTTTTGATCATTCAGATTTGTTAAGAAGCTTTATTCTAGCAGCAATAATTGTAGGTGTTTTAGTTAAACCTTTGAAAACCAGTGCCTTAGATAATTAAATTTGCAAGGGAAAATCATGAGCACCTGCCTTTAAAGTTACTATGACTTTACAGAACAATTTGATTATAGTGGTAACTCTGCTTCTGTGCTTTAAGGAAGATTTTTTAACCCTCTGAGGAGATTTGTTAAGGATAGGAAAGGAATAGGAAACCAGTCAACTGTATTCCTCAGAGAAAAGCTAAACCATTCAACTGGATGATAAAGGTATAAAAAGGATTCTTGGTCTGTTAGAAGCAGCAGGTGGGAGTAGATGAGGTTGCAAAAGACATGTTTTTGAAAAGGAACTATTTTTTCATCCACTGAGTAGAGATGATCTATGGACATCTCATTGTCAATATACACATTTCTTCAGCATCCTATGGTCATTTATAATCAGTGAAAGAGATTTAGACAATCATTCTGTACAGTTTCACAGTAAGTAGGAAAAAAAAATCCAGCCCAGATAACTCACATCGTGAGTGTGAAATATGATCTACACTGTAGATACTCCAAAAGCTTCAACTTCAAGTGTTAAACTCCCTGGGAAAAAAATTTAAAACCACATTTTTTCATAGCCAAAATGCAAGAGTTTGTTTTTTTTTTTTTCTATATGAAAGAGTTCAAAGAAAGCTTGTTGATTTCAATTGGGGTTTTTTCTGTGTTTTGCTTCATAACATTGAGCTTTCATGTTGTTGTTTGTTGTTTATTTTAAAATTTTCATTATAGAACAAATCTGTAACTAGCAGCTGATTTAGACCTGGTGTTTAAAGTCTAAAATTTGATTTTACATAGATAGTTTTATTTTTTTTTTATGTGTGTTGCAAGTTAACCCTGTTTATAAACTGGTATGTGTGTTGCAAGTTAACCCTGTTTATAAACTGGTATAATCTGAATTATAACCTGAAAGACAAACAGACATTGTGCTGCTTCTGAAGCATTTTAAATAGCTTAGCTACATTTTAGGGGTTCAGATGCATTAGGAGAGAAATAAAGTAAGAGAAGTCATAGTGAGTAGGTAATGTCTATGCTTTGGTGCCAGCCAGTTTTCATGCTGGCCTGGAAACATTATGATTTAAGTACCTTCATATTGGAAATTTGAAAGTTCATGAACTTTGCTATTGCAAATGTGGACAGAGTCTAGAGGCCTTTAAAGTTAGACCTGTCAACGAACAGGGGATTTCAAGACAGAATTAATTCCTTTTTGAACTAGGGAACTCCAAATCTTTCAAATTTAGGAACCCAAATAATGTGGTGGGAGTCTGAGCTATATCTCCTATAGTAAAATACTACACCAATAAATGAAACCGTATTAACTTAGTTCAGACAATTTAAAAAATCATTTATTAGTGAGTCAGTGGCTATGTGGTGTTAGGTTTCTACGAAAAAAAAAAGGAAAAGGACTGTAGAGAGAAGAAGCAGAATATATTGTAATTTTAACATAAAATTGTTGAAGTAACAATATTAACTAGTTTTTGTAGCAACAGTATAAAAGACACACGTTAGCATAAATAAAAGGAAAAATAAAATTTCTTTGCAAACAGAATCCTTACCGTAGTATAAAATACAGAGTGCAAAAGTAAACAGAAGAATTTGAATTTAAAACTCTGGAGTCCTTCACAATTCAACTATTTTTGTCATAGAAGTACTTTGTGTCTGCTTTGCTCTACAAGTTCTAGGTAAGTAAAACTGCAAAATTATTAAAAACTAAGATTTTGGGAGGTTTTCTGAATTTTTTTTTCTAAAAATATTTTTAAGAGAAATGTCATGCCATGGCACCTTAAAACAAGGTCAGCTATTCTCCTCTCTTCCAAAAATGCAAACCTTTACAGTCTCCTTTATTGACTCACTTCCAAGCTCATAATCTTTGTTTGCCACTAAAACAAGACAACTGTGTTTTTCTGAAAGACTCACACTGTGAGCAGGTGTTGATCCTGCTGGGGAAAGAATTAAATATGATTTATGAAAGTCAGACACATGAGCTGTTTTTATCTTATCCCTTTGAAAGAAGGCAATAGCAACTTTTCTGACAGAGAAGCCAGACAACTGGTTTTGATAGCCCTCAAGGAGAAATTCTTTGGATCAATCAAATATCAGAATATGATTTCCCTGGATTTAATTTTATATGAGAGTTTGGTACTCAGGGTGAGATCTGCTAAAGTATTGTATGTAAAGAATCTCTTGGGAACAGCTCATGGGAAATAGGTGTAGCCTGGGTATGGAAAGGGGAATATAGATGTAGGAATTTAGTTGTGCATTGCTACACAAGAGTGAACTTAAGGCAACTTCAGGTTAAGATGGATGTAACAATCTTTGCCTTCTGATTCATTTTCTTTCATTGAAGAACCCAAGTTTTGTTCAGCATCCAACCTTGTAGACAGACTTATTCTTAGCAGAGATGTCTCAGGTTTACCACACTCTACAACTGAGAGAGCATCACTTAGTATTCAGTACACCTTCTGTCTTGGCTTCTGCATTATGTAGAGCTTAAATGAAACTAAGTTGACTGCTCTTTGAAATGTTTAATAGAGAATTTATTACATAATGATCCTATTCTGATGCCATCTAAATTTTTTTTTAGTTGCTCTCAAGAATTATTTTGTTCATTGCTTTGAATCTTCTGTTCGAGTGGATCTTAGCTGTAATAGCCAGACTATTGGGTACTATATACAAATATTTGATTATGTAAATGAACATTACCAGATTAAGGAAGTAGCATATACATGTATTTTCAAATTTTAACTATAGCATTTATCAGAACTATGAAACAGAAACTCTTGTTGCAAACTTGTAGGAGTTTACTCTCAGGTAAAAAATAACTGTTGTGATTTTAAAATCTCAGTCTTGTGTTTGAATAAAGTAGACTTCTGCTGTGTCCTTGAAATATGAATTTCCTTATGAAATCAAGGAAAAAGGATATACCAGTGTGGTAGTAGCTTTGCTCCTGCTGAGAAAAATAATCTTTACTTTAGCTAAAAAAGATTGATTTGGATTTTTTTCGTGTAAAATGCTCATTATAGTATTATATTAATTATATAATATATATATATATAAGGATATATATGTATATATACATATATACATTATATTAATATTCATAATAGTTCTTTTAGCATAATTATTATTTATAGTCTTATAGTTGATTTAATTTAGCCAATAATTACAAGCCTGATTCTCAATAAAAAATGCTCTAAGTAATTGTTTTTAAAATGTGGAAGCTATCAAATGGAATGTAAAATACATAGCAAAATATATCAATGATTCTTTGGATATGACTACACAATTAATGTATAAGTAGTGCATAGCATAGACCTTAAACTAAATGTTGTATCTGTTGTACATAACTGAACTAGGAGAATCTAATTATATTTTCATATCTATTTTTTCAGAATTTAAAGCACATAAACCCAAATATATGTCAACATACACACACACACATACAGAGATATATATATGACTTTGCCTGAACACAGTGAAGTGAAATTTTTTCATTCATATTTCCCTTTATTTTCTTAGGACAAGTAAATGAACAACCAAATTTTCTTTTTCTAGTTCTAAATGTTTCACAGATGTTATCCAGAGAGGTTTATAAGAGAGTTCCTCTCTAGTAAGACATTCCTTTGCCAAATACTTTACTTAGGCTTCTACATCTCTTCCAGTAATCACCTTTTGTTTGCTCACTTTTAGCCTTATGCCTTTCAATCTGCACTTACAAAGTACAGTTAATTTTGAAGAATAATATATGAACTGAGATGAAGTTTCCCTTAACACAAATGTTCAGTTTTAAATTATTTGGCCAAATGAGGTACCATTTCAGTTTCAGGATACCAGCTAAATAGTCAGTGCTTGTATAGCTCAGCACTTGTATGAGTTTGTGTGTCTGTTTGTGAGTGTAGGTATACTTATATATGGGATCAGGAAACAGGATGTAAACATTCTTGCTCAATTGAAAAAGCTCTGGAAAACCTCATTTCCTCCTGCTCTTCAGGGAATCATGGAAAATTTCTCTTTACTGTAATGAACCTAAGAAAATTAAACTATGCCATTCCATTATTATTACTTTAATTTTTATTTATTTTTACAATGCATTGTATGTTTAGGACACTCTTCAGCACATAAAAACTGTAAGGCAGTGGAGAATATTGAGCAGGTGTTGCTTTTAATCCCTGACAAGCCTCTGAGTGGGCTGTCTTTAAAACACACACCAAGGAAAGGGAATTTGAGTTCATACTTTGCAAGAAATTGATGCTTGGCATATATTCTGTATGAATTCCTACAGTTTTAGAAGGTCAATCATAGAGTTCCTGATGGCACAGGGAAGTTTGGTTTTCTTCATCTGCAGGATTTGCTATGACTTGTTTTGTTAGTATATTTTGTTATTTTTGGAAATTTTATGTGGAAATTTAAAAGTTCTAAATATATATTTTTGTCTCAAACAACTTATGACAATACTTTGATCTTTAATATTACATATATTCTCAAAATATTAGATTTTTTTTTTAATTCCTTGATATTGATAAAATCTAATAGAATAAATTAAAAGTCTCCAAATTTTAAAATCTAAAAGATATCTTGAATCTTTATAATTTAGTGTTGCTGCCTTGTCAGCGATCTCTAGGATACTGCAGCCAGTTATGAAAATAAACCAATAAAAATTTTAATTTTGTATTAGCATAATAAAACCTTTATCAACAAATGTACGTGGTTCATAATAAAAGGAAAAGGAATTTATGGAGTTCACAGTTCTGGCTACAAAACAAATGTGTAGTCTATCTGTCTATTTTAAAGCAAATTAAATAGAGGAAAAAGTACAGGAGGTATGTATATATGTAGTCTGGCCACAGAAATATATGTATGCCTGTGTCAGTGGAGTAATTGTTAAAGTTGAAATAATGTTATAGCTGCTGTATCTCTTAGAAAATTGTTAGACTCCTTGAGATTTTAGTATTTCAGGAAATTGAGATGATTTCTTATATATACATATATAGATGACATATGGGTACGCTCACACAGTTCATAAGATGTATATACAACTGTCATAAATAACATCTGTAGACTGTAAAGCTATTTAAGTCTTTAAAAAGAGCAACGTTTCTATGTCACTAATATAACTATGGGCAATAGAGAAAATTAGTTATTTGGTCTCATCTCCCCTTAAACCAAGTAACCTGGCATGTAGGATTTTCTTTTCTCTTTTCTTTTATACAACATATGGAGAGAATTTTCACCATTTGGTACTCTGACTCTACCACTCAAAAGTAGCCAGAAAAGGTGAGAGAGTTCAATTTCTGTTGAAATACTTTGACTGGCAAGATAAGACACATGACTGCTGCTAGCAGTAGTGCATAAAACGATATTGCTTAAATCTACCTACCACAGTCCTCTCAGAGGTAATGGGGTCCTGTAGATGGGTCAGCTGATGTTTCTACCTATCTGACTTCACAATGGTTTGTGACGTGAATTTCTGAAGTCTTTATTAACAAGAACACCCACTGAAATCTTTTATTAAGTGGACCCATTTTATGCTCTGGACTATTCTAATACATACTAGGCTTTTTTTCTTTTTTGCTTCTTTCCTTTTTTGCTTTTTTTTTTTTTTTTAATTTTAATATAAAACAAGAAATCAGCAGTGCCAGGATAAGAATGTCTATCTTATATTCAAATATATTTTTTCATCTCTCCTAACACTCTTGTGAAAAAGAAAAAAATTAGTGCTAGAAGAGATCAGAACAAAATTTCTCTCAAAATTCAGCTAGTTATTAGGTATAAGAGTATAGTGATATAGACTAATTATCCCAAATCCAGAATTCACTGCTACAGGGGAATACTGTAGGGTCTTTACCAGGATATTTTAGAAAACAGCAGAATAACTCAATAAAGAGTTAGAGATGTTTACAGTTGGAAGGCTTGCTGAAAATAAGGCCTCTTTTTAGAAAAGTATTCTCATGGGAGCTTGCCTCACTGCTTTTTAACCATAAAATTAACATCTCAACACATCATTTGAAACTGTTACAGCATAGAAACTTTACTGCTGTCTCCCAGATGGAGTATGACTGTGAATAGTTATTGCTAAAAGACATATAATGATGTCCTGAAACACATTCAATGAAAGTCCAAGTAGAGTAGATGGCTAATGTTGTTGACTATATGGCATTAGATGTGAAATATGCATTAGCTTAATTATTATGTATACTAAGCTTTAATAGATTCAATTTGATGTTATCTATATTCTACATTATGTGGAAAATCAAATGAAAATGCATAGTGTTGAACTTAATAATGCATGCCACTTCATTTTCACTAACAAACATAATGCAGTTTCAGTAATCTTCAAGGACCTCATAATTATTCATAAAAGAAATACAGAAGATGCTCTCCAGAATGGCTATGAACAGGCAGATCATGAGGCAGTTCTGGAGGAGCTCAGGAAGACAGGGAAAAGTTGATTAAAATCTTGGGCATATCTTTCAATATTAGGAAATTTGCCTCATTACTGCTGAGAAATGGAAGGAAAAGCAAGCAAGTTTGTCAGGGATATCACATAATATTTCATTTTACAAACCAGCATCTTCAGCCTCATTCAGCTATAAACTGAATTGATAAACATAGAAATAATCTCTAGATTAAGAACATATGGAAACCTATATTATTCGTACTGTAGAGTGGGAAAACTAGTAATAAATATTTCATTGTATTTTTAGGACTAGAACAAGGGGCAGTGAATTAAATTGAAGATGACAAGTTGAAGAAAAAATTAGGGAAACTTCTGCTGCTTTTTGTTTCCTATGCCATCATTTCTGTCTCATAAATTAAACAGTGGTACATATTGTGTGTTTCTCATTCTCTGTAACTAAATATGTACAGAATTCCTCACTAATCTCAGGAAAATAATATGAAAAAATCATACTTGTATCATATACACTGCATTTACATAGTTTTGGGTTGTTTTTTTTTTTTCAAAGCCTCTTAATGCCACTAATAGTCTGCTTTATGTAGATAAATAGAAATGGGAAAAATTAATCCCAGAGAGGCTTTGGAGCAAAGAAATTTTAAAAGCTGGGCATAATTTACCTTGTCACCCTTTGTACCTTACAGCACTGAAACAGAAAATGTCTTTAAAAAATACAGAAAAAATAAAGGTATAATGAAGTTACAGATATAAACCCCCAGATTCCTTCACATGAATTCAGGAATTTAAGTGGTTTATCACTTAGACAATGATTGATCAAGATTCATATTGATCTCAATGGAAAGAGGTAAGCATTCCCAAAGTTATCGTATAATGGTCTATTTTTCCCTCCTTTGACCTTCTTAATTGCTGAAGAAAAGCTGAAAAGTACAGGTAAGTTTCCAAAATTAATTTGAATGAACCCAGACTTTAGCCCTTTTTTAGAAAAACTGGCCTATTCTCTTTCAGTAAGCATGATTACTGACACATTTTCCACTCCAGTGGTATAAAGCAAAACATAGTATGGCTTTTTTCATTTTTTTTCATTATTGATGAATGTTACACCAGACTTCCAAATTTCTTAGATACCCTTATATCAAACCACACAGATAAGGGAAACAGAATTCCAATGTGTAATTTACTTCCTAATAAGCAGAATTTTTGCCATTAGCACAGGCAATTATGTAAAAATATTTTTGTCAGTCATCTTGAATGTTATCTTTAGAGTATGGAACTGAGGCAGCTATGAAGTATAAGTAAATCTGATCATGAAATAGAATGTAATTTTAGTTCACTTTTTGAACTCCCTTGGCACATTGCTTGCTACTTTGTTTAAAAAAAAAAAAAAATTTAGAAGAAGGTTGTGTGGAAAAAATGTGCTATTTGGAGCTAAGCTTACATGTGAGCCTTGTAAACTGTAAGCAACATAAAACATGTAGTCTTGCATCTCAAGCTGTAAGAGAATACAAGTTCAGTAGACTAAACAGACCCTACAAATACTCCATATTTGTTTATGCAAATCAGATAGAGAAGCCTTAGCTGAAAGTTTTGACAAATCTGTAACTGTTTAACATTTTAAATCAGAAATATAGAGCAAGTACAACGATGGTGGGTATGCACCCACTATTTGAATACTGATATTTAATAGTGGTATAAAAGAATGTTTGTATTATATTTTGCTATTTGACTTGTAAATTTGTCTTTGTTTTAAAAAATCAAGAGGAGAAAAGTTATTTAAATATACTGTAGTTTTTTGGTTTTTTTTTTTTCTGTTAAGGGATTTTTTTCCCTTAGATTTTCTGAAAATAAGTTTCACTCTTAGTACTAAGAGATGATGTTATCAGCATGGTAAAATAATACAAATGGACAGAACTTAAGCACTTTAGTCCTCAATTTTTTTATCTTTTTTTTTTTTTCTTCTTTTTCTGGTGGCTTTTACCAATGGCAAACTTCTCTCACATTTCAAATCTTCAAGTACAGAATCTTGATGGGAGTACACACTGTGCCAGTTTTAAGTCTCCTTTTTAGCCTTGCTTTTGTCAGAAATATATTTGAGCTTATTTCAGTTGTGCTTTTAGAAGTATAATATATTACAATTGAAAGTGGAAAATTGTATAAAAGATGGATCTTTCTGGATGTCATTCCTAATATGCCTCCCTCTGAGTCTCTGACAGAGGTCATTTTTCAATAGAAGTCCAGTATGTCAGCTTTTAAAAGAAAATGCACAGAAGAGAGAATCTTAACAAAATAGTTACATTCTAAGGTTCAGTGAATACCCACTGGTGTCATATATAGTTTTTTTAAAACAGTTTTTTTACAACAGAAACATTTTACACAGGAAGACAAACTTCCTACACAGGAAGGCACAATTCAAGAATCTGGTTTAGTTTCAGGTAGAGGGAGGGGAAGTGGAGTGGAAAATGTCACAGATATGGAATAAGTTGTCTCTAAAGTTAAAATTTAGATTTTTTTTTTAAACTGCCTTTATGTGTTGATGTGACATATTTTTAACATACTGTCATGTAATATTTTCTTTACTGACAAATATATAATATAAAAAATCTATATCTAACACTACTTCTATACTTATGCATTTTCTTGAATTTCAACTCATCACCTCATATCTAATCATCGTGGACAAAATCCCTATATCAGTTCATAGAAATTCATATCAAGATCTTCAATTATTAATATTTTTTAGATCACTTTTATTCTAACAAAATTTTGAATCCCTTTTCTGACTGGTTTCAAAAGTGAAAAACAAGAACACCCAGTATAATAGTTAAAGGCCCAGTGATATCTGAAGTACCTGCAGCATCTGAGATAATCAGTGAAGATCCAAAAGATATGGAACAAAACCTAAAAGATTCTGGTGAGGTCTTGGGGACACAGCTGAACAACAGATGGGAGATTGAGGCATCTAATGGTATTGAATTGAGTCAATTCAGTTATGCTCTAAATAAACACTTGGTACACATAGAAAATGTCAGTAGTTTCACTGCAGTAGCCCTGAAACTTTTAAGAAAAACTCAAGAGTTTTTTTAAGTACAAAATGCTTTCAGTTCCCCCTCAGTATAGATGTAGTATATTAAGATCTTATCACTGTACGTATTATTTTAAAACATAAATGTAATTTCAGTACATGCAGTATATCCTTTATATATGTGATCCCTCTACTTATGTACTTATATAGAACAAATTGGTTGGGAACTGCTTTGTCGATTCTTGATGTAATTATGAGAATCAATCTGGTGTTTGAAGTATCAAGCAGGTCTTTATTATATTCTGGAAAACAAAAATATTCTAGGAACTTAAGGTGCAAATGGAAGAAGTTTCCTGTACTCCCTTTAAAGCATAATAAAAAAGTATTGCCAGAAATATGTCAGTGGAACTGTGAACACTTACAAATAAGTTTTGAGAAGGATCTGTTTTATGAGACAAATTCCTACTATGAGGGTAGTTTGCATGAAAAATTTGGTGGAATCGACATATTGTTGAGTAAGTAGTAAATCATCAGGGAGTAGTCATGTAGTGAAAGTATGAAGGTAAAGCCATTCAAAGCAAACCATATTGAAGCAGATATGTGATTTCTTATGCAAGTTATAGGCATACTGCATATTGTATTACTACTCACATGATTTTTTTAGTTATTTCACATTTTGCTTGCAGTTGTCATAAAGGCATAAGGCATTAGCAACTTCCTTCCATGTGTAATAGGAGCTGTCAGTTCACATGTGAGACACATTCAGCAACCCTTCATTTTACCTACGCAGTTTGGAACAAAATAAAAAGCATAAATCCTGGTATAATTTTCATCCCAGTTCCCTCCATTCTTGGAATTTTTTCCACAAATACTCTTGATCTCTACCCCTCATTCTCAGCTGCTGTTCTCTATTCAGTGTTTTTAAGCAGTCTTTCTCTTTCTGGAAGGATATGAATAGGTGAACATTCTTACCTGAATAGAATAACATAAGGAAAGTGATAAAACTTGGTTTTGATTTTGTAAGAATTTTTATGGAACTGTAATATGACATTCTTCCCTTTCAAGGCAAGAATTAAGATAATAATAATTCTGGATCATTAAATACAGCTGTACCATATGTATCCAAAGAAGGGGCACACAGTTCAAGATTTTGGATGGAAGGGACACAAAACGTATTTTAACTATCATTTATCATTCACCAGTTATGCTATGCTCACTAATCAGGATTTACTACCTAGTCAGAAGTTGAAACTGTGGGTATACAAGTGTTACAAGATAGCTTCAGGTTCCATGGTTTTCCTCTTGATATAATTAAATAGTTTGATCCTGAAGATCATGACAGATAAATTTTTTTCTGCATTGTCATATATTTTTATTCTGTTAAACTGATAAAATATTATTTTAATATTTAGTTTAAAGATAGGATGCCAAAAACTCTACATTTTTACAGATACAGAACAAGAATTAAATAGCAGTGTCTGAGCAAAATTTCAGTGGACTAAGACTGGTGTTTCAATACCTAATTCTTTTTTTAGTAAATGTCCTTGCAGGAATTCCATTTGGCATTTTTCTTTCCTGAAACTGCTTGAGTAAGTTAGTTCTATTTTAAATCTATAAGAAATATGCTGATTTTTAACACTTTTACTGCTTAGCACTAAGTGGTTTTGATTTTTAAAAGTGAAATTTGGCTCGTGAGTCATACATATCTCCTGACTGCTTGCAAATTAACTTTGAAAGAAGGATGTTATGCCTTCAGAGAAAGTAAAAAAAATCCGAGAATGTTTTGAGGATTTTTTTTGCAGAAAGATCAGTATTGCCTCCATTTTTGTTAGGAATCATGTTTACTAGTGTCCCTGTGTACCACATCTGATCATTTCAATAAGGTAATGAAGACCTTCTGACACCATAAAAGTTGTTAATTCTTCCAGCAATGCTGTCATTGTTGTGTTGAGTAAAACCGAAGAATTCTTCCTAAAATTATGTGCAATCAAAAGAGTACATTCTTTATATAAAATTATGTGCCAGAGGAGTGCATTTGTAGCATCTGCTTATATTCAAAATATGTAATATATACTTAAATAGTTTTACATACCCATTTTTATGGTAACTTGATTCCAATAATAATTTTACATTAAAGATTACACATAATTCCCAGGGAAGTCTTTTGAAAAACAAATATTTTGCACTCATGGGAAGAACAGAACAGAGAATAAATGTTACTATGCTACTTATTTTTTTGTTGCTCTCTCTTTTTTGGGTATAATTTTCTTTAAAGAAATATCATCTGAAGGATTATGTTTTCTCAATATAGAGTCTGAGACAATAAGGAAGTAAATAAAGAATTGTGTAAATAAATAATTTCAGTCATCCACTATTCTGTGTCAGTAACATTTAAATTTCAAAGATAAACAACAAAATAAATACATAAATAAACATAAAAGTTGTCCTGAGCTCTAGTCTTTGCTCCCAGAGCTAGTCATGGAGTTTATGCTGAGAAGTGTGTTCACACAAAGTAAAAACTTTGGTCCATTCCAGAGTCTCTGGAAGGCATGATTGAGGTTAGAATTTGTCAATAAACTTCAGTTTTGTGAAGAATGTTCTAACGATCAGTAAGATATATATATAGATATAGATAGATGGATGAATAGATAGATAGATAGATAGATAGATAGATAGATAGATAGATAGATAGATAGATAGATAGATAGATAGATAGATAAATAGATAGATAGATAGAAAAATATAATCAGCATACATTATAGTCCCCTTTCTCTGACTTTGTTTTTAACACGTTTTTCAAAGCTTTTGGTGATGGACGTATTTACCGCTGCAATTTCCCAAGAACATTAAGAAATGCTGCAGTAGTACTTTTTTCCTTTGGTATTATATTATTTGCCTCCATTTCACTTGATGAATGTCATGGCTCAGAAAAAAAAAAAAAAAAAAACAACTATTTTCTTTCCTTGTAAAAAGATAGGTTCTAAGACATTAAACTCAAAACACAGATGATTACCATATAGACTCCTAAAGCTGGAAATAACACAAGGGGATGCACAATTTTCATGCTTTGTGGAATAAGCAGTCTTGCTGAAGTAAAAAAACTTGAACACTCCTGAGAACTATTTTTATAAAACATTCATTCTTGTGTTAAATGGCAATGTCTAAATGTTTCATATCTGCATAAGCAGTTGATATGTTCTGGGGAAAAAAAACACAACCCCAAAAACCCACTAAAATGGTGTCACTTGCTGTATCAGTACTGTTTTAAAAGACAGATATTTTAAAAGATAAATTTATTGCCTCTCTGCAGTTCCACAGAAAATCAACTAGGCAAATTCAAAACATTTTTAGCACTTTCGGTTTTTCTGCATCTCTTAGACACACAAGCACAACAACGATCTCAGCCTTCAGACCTTGTACATAATTTTTTCTCTCTTTTAAATAAGATAAATCAATCATCAAAAAGATGAAGCCCTGCAAAAGTAAACCTTCTTGCTTCCTTCTGTATGAACCATTTCATATATATGGAGATTGAATGGCATCTTATCAAGACAGCACTATGTGACACAGATATTTTAAGGAACATATATTGTTCCCGTGTTGCCTTCAAATGGCCACTTGTACCACTTTTCACATCACCTAAAAGGTTGTGAAGAGCAACACTGTGAAGATACTTCATAGATTAATTTATCCTTATGCTCTGTGATTTAGCTGTTACAATTTCCCTGTGGAAATAGGAAAACTACAAACAAAACAATGTTCATGTAGATGTTTTTGTTTCCTCCAAGCAGACAATTTATTAATTGCCGCTCATGATGTTATTTTGCATCATTTGTATTCTGAATAGTCCAGGAGTAGAATAAGAAATTAATAAAGAGAGAAGTTCTGTTTTCATACTGAATAGTACTGCCAGAACACATTCCAGGAACAAAATAAAATAAAAATAGCATTGGGTGTGCAACTTTCTTCAGAGGCAACCAGGAGAGAAAGAGATACTGTGTCAGCAATTCCCTTAAGTAAGCAGGTTAACTTGTATTTTATAGTCTTATTTCATGAATGAACACTTTCTCCAAATTCCAAAAAGGACGGTTGATTTTTTTAATGTTTTTGTAATTCATATAATTTGGAGTTACAGAATATTAACACTCAATTTATAGTGAACAGAGATATTGTTAAAGAAGGCAGGAAAAAACCCCACAACACCAACACCAAATTTAGTCATATACATAGAACAAATACTAAAGAGATACAATAAATATACAGAGACAGATACTGATAATGCTGCTTAATTATGCTGTTTAATTATGTCAGTTTCAAATATTTATATGATGCTCTGTTGTGTTTCTTATGGTAGTAATTGCTAGTCTTACCTATATTTTCCAAGACTTCTGAGAGAAATCAAACTAAAATCTACTGGGTTGTTTATTTGCTTATTGTGGGTTTTATCCAGAATATATTTAAAAAGTAGGTGAATTTCATGCAGACATGAAATTTCATGCAGAAATTTCAGGAGCCAAACATAGATTAGATAGATAGATAGATAGATAGATAGATAGATAGATAGATAGATAGATAGATAGATAGATAGATAGATGGTGTCTAGAGAAGACGAAATTTTTATTTATTTCATAGCTTGAGAAGACAAAGGCAATAGAAAAGAAGTCATGAGATGCATGACTTCAGAGAAGATCCCTGATTTAAGATATTGACAACACAAATCCTTTTGTTGGGAATATCCTTGATAGATAGCCTTGGAATCATTTCAGGAAAACATTATGCAATGATAGATTTTATACTGCTGGAGGAGTTTAGAGTTCTGGAAGTTACCCATGAATTTTGCAATGAGACTTTCTCACCTGCAAATACCCAACAGTTAGAAGCATTGGTATTTGGTACCTCTGCTGAATGGAAGCATCCTATCATCCATTCAGCATAATTCAGGTACATTCAGAACTGTACAAATGTCACTGATTTTTGAATATAAAATGTGTAAATCTTTCTAAAAACATGACTCAAGAAGCTCCATAAACATATATTTGGTAAATAAAAATAGAAGTACAGCTGAAAAAGCAAACACTTAAAAGCTCATACAGATTACTTCAGCTCTCGTTTGTTTTATTCATTTAAAGCATAGTCACATATCAATGACAGCATAACTAACTTAATCTTTGATTGTGGAATTAGCTGCATTTTGTGAATAAAATCTTAGAGATAAAACAGGCTATGGTGCTTTGGCAAAGCAAAGTGTCTGATGTCTTACATTTAGAAGAGACAGATATAAGCCCTAGTTCTCATTTGACTATGAGAATTATTAAGGTTGTTCATTTGTTATTTGATCCAGAACATTCCTCCATCACTACAGAATGCAGTGTTCTAAAAGCAGTACCCATTGCTCACATGAACTTATGCAGGACTGCAGCATACCTCAAGAAAAAAGGATGCTTTCCTGCTGAAGAAATGGAAGGGTTTCTTTCCATCTTTCTGTTGTGCTCCCAAACTGAAGGAGAGCAAATACTAAACTGACCATTTAAACGAAGATAAGCACTGCTCAGCAGCCTCTTCACTAATATAAGGTAGAAAAATGCAGTTTTTTTACAATACTGTATGTTGGAAGACCAGTAGACATAGGCTTAGAAAATAGTGTTTGTCTTCTCTTTGCTGGCATTTTAAAAACATCTCTTAAACAAGATTTTAAAACCTCTCTCTGGAAAAAACACCCTGTGGGCTCTGCTGCCTACAATGTTACAAAACCCTGTCTTGATTTAAGACAACAAAATGGCAACTTAGGCAAAACCATGTTAAAGTTTGGCAAATTTTTGCTTTCTCCCCACATGAAACTTGAAAGATAAATTGTTCAAAAGACATCTGTCATACTGTTCATAAAGATATGCAAATTTCATTGGAAAAACATGCCTTCTTTCATGCTACAAATAGTTTCTAGTGTCCTAGTTTATTAAGATTTTGGAAGGATTTAAAAGAAAAAAGGTCCTGTTCATTTTTTTCACAATATGTCTGTTGCTCTTCTTACAGTTTATCTACATGCACTTTTCATATAAAATAAGAAAGAGGTTTTTCCACCAATTTTCAGAAAATTGACTGATATGGTTATCAGAAAACCAAATTGATCTGATTGATCTGATAATTGCTTATAGAATTTAAAGTCTGTTGTATTTTTTGAACTAGGAAACAATTCCTAAAATGAAAAGTCTGTTACCCATGCATAAGTATAATTTCAATCCACAATCCATTTTCAAATCCATAAGTAACATTTCAATACTTTAAAAGGAATTCTGGTCTCAGAGAATTTCAGCTGAACTCTCTTAAAATGGATGCTCCCATAGATTCTGCATTCTAATTTGCCATGTTTCTAAAATCTGACTCA
Source organism: Erithacus rubecula (assembly GCF_903797595.1). Classification (NCBI taxonomy): domain Eukaryota; kingdom Metazoa; phylum Chordata; class Aves; order Passeriformes; family Muscicapidae; genus Erithacus; species Erithacus rubecula. Next base: position 50,719,116 of record NC_136658.1, on the reverse strand, counting down.
AGAACATGAAGATATAAATTATATATATATATATATATATATATATATGCACATGAGCTAAATTTAATTTCCAGTAGCAGAAATAACTAGAATATATTTCAGAACCCAAAATGAGAGCCACCTGAAGTTTCTACTTATTTGAGTTTCTTTTGTTTTGGTGGGGGTTTTTTTGTAGTGTTGTTTTTGTTTGTTTTTAAACATGGATTATTACAAAAAATAGGGCAAATCAGAGCGCATGCAAATATGCATCTAAGTTGGAGTTTAAATAGTCTTCTGTCTACTGGGAGATATTCTATAGAGGATGAAAATAACTACTTTCATCCCATTTTCATAAAGAGATAAGGCTGATGCCATCATCCTGCGTGCAATCTGCCTGCTGTTATCTGTAGCACCCATTAACAGACTTGACTAAAGCAAGGCTCTATAGTTGCAGTCTTTGTAAAAATGAGAAAAGTTATAAATGAGAAGAAAGAGTGTACATGAGTGCATATAAAATGACTGATCAAGTGAAAAGCTTCAGAATGAGGTCGTGTCTTCTTAGAAATCAGAAAATACAAAGAGGAAAAAAACTTCACAAATGGAGTGTAAGTTCAATAGACCTGAGCATAGTATTAAAGAACAAAACCAGCCAATGACTGAGCCAGAATTAGACTTCAGTGGGTTGAAAGCTTAAGAAGACAAATTTTGAAAATCAGTGTTAAGTTCTTACTCACTAGAGTAGAAATAAGCCCATTATACCCTCAAAGATTTTATCATTGGTAAAAAAGTTACTTATTAAAAAATGTTTAAAATATTTAAAATTTTAGCACTCCTTTACAGAAAATTATATTCAAATTAGCTTCAATCTTTCAAAATCTGGAATTATAAAAACAAAGTGTGAAATTTAATATCTTTTTGTTTTCACCCTGATTTTAGAATGTGAACAGTGGTGAAGTTGTTCTGAAATTAATAATCAAATACTACTTGAATTACCCTTTTTTCTGCCTTCTCATGCTCACCAGAAAAAAAATTATGTGAGAGCCAGTATTTTCTTAATTCACCCACATGCTGGCAAGGTAATGACCACACATACAGTGCAAGTTCTGACTTTACAAATATGCCATTTTTTAAATACCTGCAATCTGAGTTGAAATTAAAAAATTTGTAAAGGTTGCCAAACAGACAGTTATGGTTAAGAAATTAATACAACCAAGTTGTACTTGCTATTCCTCCTGAGGTTTTCAAAGACAGCTACAAATTTTCCCCTGGTTCCACAGAAGAGTTATTAAACTTTTCCATTCTAGTTTATTTTGGAGCTGGGCTTAGTGGTGCCACACAAGCTGTTCATACTGCAAGAGGAAAACAAGTCACAGAAAGATGCTGAGGGTTGTATTGCTTAAATCAAAGGAGCTGTTAAATTCTTCTGGGGGCAGATCTCACTATTCCCATGGGAAGACCTGCCCCTGGATACTATTAATACATAGGTCTAGCTTTAAGATGTTGAAAGCAAATTTATTTTAGTCTTTCTGATTTAAACATCCAGATCTTTCTTATATCTGACCCAAATAATTCTCCCCAGTGACATATAATACAAAATGTGCAAAATAATTTCCATAGTGAGATTTAGCTGTTAAAATAAGGTTATTCCTAAGGCATTCTTCTCTCTAGGCAATCAAATTTTAGAATGTTATGATTGATGTTGTTTTCCTTTGCCTCATTTTACCCTAATTAAAATGCAATAAGACTCTTAAATCTTATCAATTGTCTCAAAGATTAGGTTTTTATGCCATTTCCCTTTTTCTTAAGCATTTATTTCTTTATTAATGATTCATACTCATCCTATGTGATCGTTTTGTCTATGCAAAATACCTTGACTTTGTTTCATGAGTAGGTAAAAGGCAGAAATTCCTCTATTACCTCATGCCTGAACACAATCGTAACTAATTGATAGGAACAAGGAAAATGCCAAAAAAGAAAAATTGTATGTCACTGGCTCATCTGCTGTTTACCTGTTTAGACTGGCAATACTATACTACTGCATCTCAAATTGGACGTGCTCAGTATGTTCTGTGCTTACTCCCCCTTGAAAGTATCTGGTAAAATATCAGAATCTGCAGATCAGGGTTTCCAACAATAAGTGAGGCTAAGTATGCTTTTCTCACTATATAAAAAACATAAATATGGGGGGGGGGAAAGAAAAATAAGGCAATGATCTCATAACAGGTATACAAATTGGTTTTATTTTAGATTTGAGAATAGTTACTTCACAGTTTACATAGCTTTCAGAAAAACTGTGGGCATCTTACTGCTGGTATCAAAAGACGCAGGTTAATCTTAAGATATTTAGAAATAAAACATTACTTCAAAATTTGTGTTCTTAGCAATTGCTTGGAAGATATTTTCATAGGATAATTTTTGTTCACACTAAAATAAGAAACCAAAGTTAGATAAGTTACCCTTTGGAACTGCTTTCATGTTAAGGCCATCTGAAGTGACCACTTCAGATTTAAATACTCAGCCTTTGGATACCTAACATCAAACTAGATTATTTTCTTCCTTGGAAAACAAAGACAGAATAAAAAATGCCAGAAAATTAATGCAAGATAACATTTAAAAATTCAGTCATAAGTAATCTTAGTATACCCTATTATCTGCTATTTATACACTATTATTCTGATATTTAAACACTATTATCTGCTATTTAACTTCAGCACTATTGGTATGGTGCAGGCTAATACATATTCTGTACACTATTTTGTGCTATTTATCTTCAGAAAAATGTACAGTAGGCACATTTATGTGTTATTTAGTATACTCATAGCTACTGTGATCTCCTGATTTAATGGGGACAGGAGAATATGCACCACTGATAGTGTGATTCCAGTAGCTAGGAATTTATATTTACACCAGCTGGAAGACAAAAAAATTACAGATTACAGAATTTTATTCACTTCAGGTCTCCACAGAGTATTGCTTGTTAAACTGAAATATGCCACACACATGACTGTGTTCAATAGCTCTGAAAATTATAAATATTGTTTTCTCCTAGACATGTTAAATCATAAAATTATGAAAAGTAGCCAATTGGAATGTGGGTAATTGGCATTATATGGTCATTTTCTATGTCTCCATTCTCTTTTAAATTTTCAAGTATTGCATTAGTTGCAAATGGAGACATATTTTATAATTATACAAATCTTGATTCCATATCTCTGTGTTTGTTTGGGTTTTTTGCCCAGAAAATTTAATATTACAGAACTTTTAAATTTCCTTTATGTGAATTATTCACTTCAGTGTCTTGAGACTTGTATCTTAGAAGAAACCAAATTGGACTGTGAAAATCCTTATTTCCACTGGGGTTTTTATTTTTAGAATTTTTTTGCTTTCCCTCCGTCTGCCTTTGAGCAATTTTCTGTGCTTCAAGCATGAACAAGCAATATTAATCCAATTCCTAGTTTCTGTGAGGCACATTAAGTTATATGAAATGCACCTCAGATCACCTCTTTAGGAACTATGTGTTTGTTTAACTGTTTCATCATCTTACTGCCATCAAATCTTTGCAAAATCCAGAGCTATATGCTATGAAAAATATTAATATGTCTTAAGTGGATGAGAAGATGAGAAGGAAAAATAAGTAGACACCATATTGCATTTAACAAGGGTTCTACTCTGATTTTCTAGCTAGCAATCAGTCAAAACCATCACATTTTAGGAGTATAATTCAGTCACCATTCAATTTACTCACTAGGTAAGGTATAACAACAGTGCAGTTACTACTTGCTTTCAAAAAGCACTTCAAAGACTATGAAGAAAAAAGGCAATGAAACTAGTGAAGATACTAGAGAACAAATCTTATGAGGAGATACTGAGGTAACTGGGGTTGTTTGGCACAAAGTAAAGGAGGCTCAGGGGACCTTATCACTCTCTACAACCACCTGTTGCTGAGTAACAAACAATAGAGCAAGAGGAAATGGCCTCATGTTACACCAGGGGAGGTTTAGACTCAATATCAGGAAAAAATCTTCACTGTAAAGGTTGCAGAGCACTGGAACAGGCTTCCTAGGGAAGTGGTTGCTGGGAAGTATTTAATAGAAGTATAGATGTGCTACTTAGAAACATGGTTTATTTGTGCCAGTGGGATGTTTATGGTAGGAACCAATGATATTAAGGGTCATTTCCAGTAATTTCTAACCCATGATTATATGCTATCCAGGATTTTTAATGGAACACTGACATAATTTTCTTTTATAATTTTATTTTCTTACATGCAAATAAATGCATATTATATGCAATAAATGACTTATTAGAGATATTTAAATATTTTTTCTATTCTCACAGTGCGTTTTTTCAAAATAATCATGATGCCAAAATCTCTGCACTTTAAATACCAGAGAAAAAGAAAATTCTCAGCTTTAAAGAACTACAATAAAAGAAACACAGACAGAAAAAGTATTCATGATGTCTGCTTTGTTTTTCTATTTACAGGAATCTAACTGCATTTCTACCACAATATTCAATGAACTAGGTTATGGTTTAATTTTTTTTGTGGAATTTTCAGAAAATTGATGGTACAAATAATAGAAAACCTATCTTCATCATACATTTTACAAATATTTTCTGCACTCTAATAATTTCAACATTGTTTTAAAAGGAAAAAAATATAGAAGAGAATGTTTTAAGAACTACTTATTTCCAGAAATCAAATTCTATATTCTTGTCATAGTTACATGAGGAAGAGTGCCAATATACGTGTAACCAAACTATGTATTCTACACCCATCTCCATAATTCCTGGTGAACTATTAATGGTGAGTCATTTGAAACGGCCACTCATTGCACACCCAAATCCTTCAAGGCAATGTTTCCTCACTTCCACAGAGACCCAGCCACGATAACTCCCTCCAGGGAGTACCACCACAGTTACACCCATCCCAAGGCACAAAAGAGCCATCATAAAATGGCAGCTATGACCATCAGATACTCCAAAAATATCATAGGATTATATAATTTCACTGTGAAACTCCCTGTCGTGGTGGAGGAAACACCTGAATCTGACCACTACCACTGGACATTCAGAGAAGAACCAGGCCTTTCCACAAGACCACCACTTCCAACAAGATCACAACTACCACTTCAACAGGACTGAAACCACTGGGTTACAACCTGCCTGCTGTACCTTGACTCCGTGTTTCTGTACTATTACCTTTATAGAAATTTTCTTATTAAATTGTAACTCTGACTTGAAGTCTCTCACAACGTATTTGCATGGGGTTAATTCCTCCAATTGGTTTACATTCAAACCAGCACAACTCTGTAACTTGCAATATGAATCTCAACTGCCAAAAAGCAAAAGGAGACTGCCAGTGAATTTAAGTGGAGGAAGGCAGAAACTAAACCTGTGGAGTTTCCCTCCATAGTTCCCTTGAGAAGAAAAAAACCAACATTTTATAACATTATATTTTCTGTTTCATATAATTGGAGGAAAATCTGTTAACTGAAAGTTGTTTGTCAAGATGCAGCTGAATATGTATAAAAAAATCAAAGTAGACTGTATTTGTGACTTTAAGTATTGAAGACATTGATTGCTGTATCTCTAAAGAAACTGATATTTCTCTTTTCCTTTATATGATTGAAATTCCCAAGAGCCTCCTAATTTATTTTACTTTCTATTTTGCCTAAAAGGTGTAATGTTTCTTTAGACTAGTTCAGTTTTGTATATGTCAAACTCTCACACATAAATATTAAATTACATTTATTAGAAATTCCCTAGAAAAAATAAAGAACAGGCAAGTGTTTTTATCTGAGTCTTCCTGCTGCTGATGCTGCCATCATTGATAAGCTCATGAACTTGCTTTTCAGAACAGGTGACAAGGCCAGTAGCTACAAACTTCAAGGTATGGGTTGAGACATTACCAAAAGGCAGGAAAAATCTGGATGAACTTCTGTAAGGAGTGATGTTCCTTGTCATTGTAATTCTGGTGTTTGTGTAGTTTCAGAAATGTTTTGCCTTCTAGCCTACTGAAATGAAAGTGTGTCTGTTCTTCAGATCTCTTACACACAAAGTGCATCCCTCAAATACAAAGGTGGCTTCTGGGCTGTATAGTAAAGAGCCAATTTTTGTCTCTGGATCAACTGTCATGATCAGCCTTCAGTACTAGAATATCTTATTTTAGGGAGTTAACTTTCCCAGCATTCACATATAGAAGGTATAAATCAGACATTTTCCATATTTTACCATCTCCTCTGAGGGTCAAAGGAAAAGCTATTTTTACATTGCCAAACAATATTGCCCAATAGAAGTAAATTAGATTTGGGCATCCAACACCCACACCATCTCCCTTCTGGGAAAGGAGCAAAGAACTTAGGACTACCTCTAGTAAGACAGTGGGGTGTGGTGGTTGAAGAGATTGTAATTTGTACTCCTGTAACACACCTTCCATCTCAGTTTCATATGAGAGACATTTTGTCAACTTTGCTTTGTGAACCACAGCATAGTGGGAGGGCACAAATAGAAGATTAATTTTAAAAATGTGTTTCTGAAATGAGCTAACATGCTAATGTGAATGCAATTGATGTCAATCAAACCATGGTTTGAAGTAAATGGTTAATTCAGGACCCACTAGGCACAAAAAATAGAATTTCATGTTAAAGCAACTTCAATAATGTGCTGAAGAGACCACGAGGGAATTAACATGCCTGCTTTTCCCCTGACTTTCATACCTTCAATTTGAGAAGTGTACCAAATCCTGGCAGAATGTTTTTATAAGAAGAAATTAGAGGAATACACAATAGGGTGCTAATAGTACCTATTCAGAAATTATGGTGCTTTTTTCTCCATATCATTTTAAGTTTAATTTGTTTGATTCTATGCATACAAATGGTTAGTTTACATATAAAAGAGAAGAAAGAAGGAAATAATTTAAACTGCTGAGAATGGAATTGGTTTCTGTGTTCGCGGTATTAACAATATTTTGTCAAGCCACAAAATTAAAACTTTTTGGTAGGTGTGAATCAAGATTATAAAAAAAAAAATTGAGTGCATATCTTAGAGAATGAACACACCCTTGTCATTTGGTAGCTCTGAAGAAGAGATTATGTTCTAAATATTTCTTTGTTTTAATTTGTAATGGTGTTATCCATTACTAGGGAATTTCAGCTAACTATTTCCCTCTATGTGGTTGGCTTCACATCTATACAAGTCAGTGATAGAGCTCCCACTGTTGAGTTAGAATCAGCTTAGTAAAGAATAGAAAGATTTTTCGAGAAATTCTATCTCTGCGAGTAATTGTAAAGTCTGATAATTTTCTGTAGTATTTGATAAAGTGAGATGTTCCCATCAATTTGAACTCAGAAAATATTATATATGAGAATTTAGAAGGTTATATCTGATTTGTACTTCCTGCTGCTAAAGAAAGGGTAAATAAAATTCACTTTGGCAAAGAAAATTTTATACATTCTAAGACCAACAACAGTCAACAAGGTGGAAAATACCTTATCCATAAATAAGGGATATTATTCCTATTTTAATTATAAAAAATTATATTTTAGCTATAGAAATGTTTCCTATTTTAATTATAAAAAGCCAGAAGTGTTTTCACATAGTTAAAACCATGTTGCACTTGATTAACAAAAATTATCCATCAAGTTTAATAAAAATTGGCATATCATTTTCCATTTACATTAACTTCTATTATGCCTGGTACAAGTACATGCCTTGCAAATGTATTTGGCAATAGCATAATCTTTATGTTAAACACTTAATGAAATATCTGTACTATTTACTGTATTAAATATTTCTGTGAAAAGTAAAAACCTGTAGTACATATTGTCTCCTGATATGGAATGAAGCTTACAGAAAAATGACTGACAGTTACAGATTTTAAGGACGTTTCCTTGTTGCTTTTCACCTATGATAAACAAATTTTTTATTATGCCTTAATACTTTCATGGCTCTATATGACACTAGATTTTTTTGTTTGCTTTCAGAGCAGCAGGTACAACTAAATGGGAACTGTTAATAATCATTCCCATGTCTTCAAGCATCCAAAATCACCGCAGCCAAATCAGTCAGTGACATAAAAGTAAACATATTTTTAGTGATCAGAATGACGTTGAGGATGGATAGCAAGTTCTGTTCAACACAAACACATTCCTGTGCTCATGCTCTGGATAAAAAAAAAATCCCCACTTCACCCAATCCAGCATGACTCCAAGGACTAGGACACCCATTTGTCCAACTGATCTAGGTGTCAGTCCTAGCTGCCAGTCTGGCTTAATGTGCAATGATTCTGCCCTGGGCTCAGACCTCAGCCTTTGGTACAGTGTTACAGTCATATGTTTCTTTTAACCTCTGCAGGATTATTGTTTTCTGTTTCAACTTTCCATTTATTGCTTTCAAGCAACTATTGCAACAAACAAAATTGCTTTCAAGTAACTTTTCTTTGTATTGCTTTCAATTTCCCACTTATTGCTTTCAAAGCAAGATGCTCTACACAAGCTGCCACAGCCTCTTTGCTGAGTTGAGCCAAAGCCAAACCATCTGACCTTCTCTACATCCAAGGTCAATTAGTGGTTGCTGCTTGGGTCATTATCACCTGGCCTCCTGCCTTAAATGCCTTATAAGGCCATAAAACTCCTAAGAGCTCATGTCTCTGCCTCTTGTTTCTTTGCCAGAAAGAAATTCTTTCTTTGCCTTCTTTGAGTTTTCAGTATGCTTCCCACATAAGAGTTATGTGTCCTTGGATTGTTTTCCCAGAGCATGATTTTCATCTCTTGAGACAGAGTTGGGCAGGTGTAGTCAAGATCTTGCACACCTGAGTGGTTCTTTTGGGTGGGTTTCATACCTGAATATATTAATGGTTGTTCTGATAGAAAATACTTTCAAACACTTGCAGAAAATTTAGTCTTTAGATCTTTGTTGAAAAAAGCAAATGAATGTAGGAATAATATTGTATCTTAATATTTCAGTCAAAAAAGTTATGCAAACTCATTCATTAATTGATGAAAATTTTAAAAAACCCAAACACTATAAATCCAACACTTTCTCTCAAAAAGCCTACCTTTTCGATGATTCTGGTCTAATGAATAAGCTCTCTGAGCACTCACTGTTGTAAAGATTGGATTGTGTGTGTAGATAATTACTTTCTATTTTGTTCACCTTAGGACCAAAGGATAATTCAGACTGGAAGATGAGGACTTGAGAGTCCAGCCACCTGCTCCAAGTCTGGTCATTTGTGAGGTCAGACCAAAAGGCTCAAGGCTTTGTCCACCCTGATATTCAAAAACCTCAAAAGATCTAGATAGAGACTATAAAATTCTCAGGGCAACCTGGTCCACTATCTGAGAAAGTGGTAACACTTTTCTACTTATAGCCAGTCTGAACTGCTTTGGTTTTAGCCTCAGACTCATTATCCAATTTCCATACCATCTTGCCAGCCATTTGCTGAATTTTCCTATTTTGATGGGGTTTTTTTTATGAACTCCAAAGTATCCAAAACTCCAAAGTAGGAGCTAGATAAGGAGTACTGAGTGAAGAGGGATAATCGCTTCCCTTCATCTACTAACTGTGCCCCATAAATACAGCCCAGGATTCTGCTGGCCATCTTTGTTGTCCAGGCATACTGTTAGCTGATGTTCAGCTTCTGTGCACTCCCCAGTGTTGCAGCAGACTTCTCATTAGGGGTAGAAATGAGCCAAGACACTGACTCTCATTCGACAGCACAAAAAAAGGTCCCAGTTTATTCTCCTTTACAGCTTTGCCATCCTGATTGACTATAGCAAGCTCCTACTGTAGGGTCCCACTGCAGACTCTGTGGCTGTTTCCTGCTGGGCTGTGGCTGCAGGTGTTGGTTTACAGGCTCTGAACACAGCTTTCACCCAGCTCAGCTACGGCTGCAGGCTTCCACAGCAACCTCACAACATATCTTTTACTGCAGCAACTCTCTTCCCTGTTTTATTCTTGATTATGTCTCTCTGGATCATACCTTCTTCCTCAGAGCCCCTCAAAGCCCTTTTTCTCCAGACCCTCAGCAGCCAATCCACCTTTTTTATCACACTTATCTTCATTGGTCACAGCTGTGACCCATTAAGGGCAAGGCTGTTCCTCTTCTTTGGTAATTAGAACAAATGTGATTCATCATGGGGGAGGTCACCTGTAATCTCTTCCTCTACACCTACGCCCAGCTGTTATTTCTCAACTTGTATCACTACTCAGGGGATTTAACATCCCAGGGGCAGGGCTTTGCTTTTGTTCTTGTTGAATTTCCCCATTTCCTTGGGGAAATGCTCATTGCCCAAACTTTTCTATTAATCTCATTATAGCAGTGCTACCCTAAGAATATCTACTGGTTTATGTGATTATTAATTTGAATATGCCTTTCTGTTATACATGACTTAATACCAATACCCTTTGAAATGAAGCACTCTGCTTGTAAAATGGAAGTAAAGGTTTTTGACTGTTAAACATATATGTCTTGACCTGCTCTAAAAAGATATTTATCATTTGTTTTACAACAGCCTTACACCAGAACCTGGATTTTTTAAACTCTTTTAATTATTTCTGTGCACTGTAACTCAACTCAGGAACTCCTGTTATTACTCCTTCATAGTATGGCTTGTCCCAGTGCTCAAGATGAGTAAGAAGGAAGACCCTGATTATTAGCCATCCTGTCAGTCTCACTTTAGTCTAGGGTAAAATTCTGGACAAGGTTATTTTGGAAGTTATTGAAAACCATTTGAGAGACACTGCAGTCATTGGTCATAGCCAGCATGGATTCATGAGGCTTAACCGTTAAATTGGTTCTGCTTAATAAACTTAGTTCCCTTTTACAGTAAGACCCTTCTGCTAGTTGGCCAAGGCAAGCCAGAAGATGTGGAGGGGTTTTTTTGTTTTGGATTGGTTTGGTTTTTTGTTTTGTCTTTTTAGCAAAACTTTTGATAATGTCTTATACTATCTTCAGGACTAATGTCCAACATACACCTAGATAAATCCATAATACATTTGATGAGCAATTGGCGCTTATGTTGGGATGGTGGCAGTCATCAGTGGAGTGCCACAATGTTTAATTTATAAGCCCAGTCTTCTTTAATATTTTTGTACATATTCTGGATGCAGGAATTGCACATTAGCTTTGACAGAAATATAAAATTAGGAGATGCCACAGACTCCCTCAAGGGTAGAGGCCTTTCAGAGAGATCGGGATAGACTACAGACTTTCAATCACCAACTCTATGAAGTTGAATAAGAACGAGTACTACATGCTACACTTAAAATAGTGTAATCTTGTTGTACCTATAAATGGGGGGGATGAGAGCTTGGAAAGAATCCCTCTGGAAGCAGATCTGGGAGTTTCGGTTTAAGTATTCCTGCAAGGAACAAGGAGTTGGGTTTGATGATCCTCTCTGATCCCTTTTAATTTGAGGTATTATATGAATTCTATGAATCTTTCACTTTTGTATCATTGAATTAAATATCTATTGTTTCTGTGTTCACACCACAGGTGAGATTCCCATTTAAAGTTTCCTTATCTTATCATCAGCACTTTTCACAGACACTCATGGTTTAGCTCTAAGTCATTGTGGAATTTTGATCCTCAAATGCTTACTTCCTATAAGTAGGAAAACTCATATTTTTCTAGAGTATTTCCTATGTACTGTGTTAATCAAGAGTTTGCTGTAAATAGAGCATATTTGTAATAAACTTCTGAACAGTTACTTGAACTACCTTTTCAGAAATTCAGGAGTGAATGGTACTTCAAATTAAAGATAGGAGTAGAATGTAAATACAGTATTAAAGTCACAGACAATACCATTACTTGGAACGTATTCTTTTGGTGTTTTCTGTGTACAATATGCAGCACCAATTTTTATAGTCCGGCAATTATTAGTAACTTTTAAATAGTAGCAGCAATTTATTTTGCATGCTGTTTTATGATAACATTGTGGATACTAAAAGCCAAATATTTTAAGTTCCATTAAATGATGAAGTCTAGAAAACTCCATTATTAATACCAATAATAATAAAAAACTTGCAAATTTTGATGAATTCTTCCTGCATTGAAGTGGTATCTATTTAAATTTGCACTGAGTGCAGCCATGCTCTAGCTGACATCACCAGTTTGTTACCCAGATCCAGCAGACCTTTCCTTTTACACTGTTCTTGAAAAATGCTAGTTCAGATTCATTGAGATAAATGGAAATAATTATGTTGAAATTATTCCCTTAATTAACTATTTTATAATGAAGACACTGTATGTTCTATGAGGGATTAAAAAAAAGAAAAAAATAAAATGTAATGTATAATACTAACTCAAAGATAAGCTACCATAACAAACTGAGAAGGGCGTCCAGTGTTAAGCCTCAATAATCAATCTTAAGTATTTTGGTGGTCTGTTAATGCAACTTGTGGTAATGCCTGTGATCAAATGGCATTTAGCTTTCCTTGGCAATCTTTCATGAGTCTTTTCTTACCTTTGAAAAAGTGTCAATCTAAGATTCTCTTACTTTGAAAAACAGATGTTATGTCTGCTTTACTAAAACCATGATCTGGGAGATGTAAAAGCAGAGATCAAATTTATAAAAGATACCCTGCTTCCAGTAAAATATATTGCATTGTGACTCCCTCTGGGATATGAAAACTTACTGTTATCTTAAAACTCTTTCTGGGAGCTGGACAGAAAAGTCATATACAGCTTGATCTTTACAGATTCATGCACAATTTTCCATGGGTGGCTTGAGCCATGTAATAAATTCTTTAGATCAGTCTGGGAAGTACTATGGATGCATTTGATGCACTGCTCTGCTGTCTTTAGCTCAGACATAACAGATTATGATAATATAGGCCTCCCAGCTATGACTTCTGTCTTCTCTGTGTCTATATGATTGATTGAAAAGGTATTAAAAGTTAGGCACATTAAATGTCTTTACACCTTTGTCTATGAGACAAATGCAGATAATGATTACAAGCCTCTGATTTCCCAGTTGGCTGCTTTAACAGTAAGAGATTCTTGTAAAAGGAGTAACATAATTTCTTCTACTGTCAGAAATTCCTAAACTTTGCAATTGAACTTAATTTGCAATGTTCTTTGCAGAACCAGGGGGAGAAAAGATTTTATAAATACTCAATAAACGATAACCATAATGGCTACTTAGCCTTTCAATGGTTCTAACCCCCTGGTTAGATTATTGCCATGCAGGGAACTAGCAGAAAAGTAGGTTTTAAATAAAGAATATGTTAGTTGTTTTTAATATAACTGTGTGTTATTCCAAATTACTCGGGTTTAAGTTTGAAGGAAGCAGAAAAAAATATTGAGTGCTGACTGGACATGTCAAGCATGGAAGATGAATAGAAGAAAATAGTTTTCCATATCACCTGAGAACATAGAGAGAGGCTGATGGAAAGGGTTTAAATGTCACAGTACAACAGATGCAAACAGACTTCCTTCTGGTGAAAAGTAAGCTCTGGTGAAGTCTTGTTAGACTGTGACTTTGTTTGTTATAGATGTTGAGTAATTTATCCTCTAAAATGACATTTGGTTGTGAAGGTAATATTTGCCAAGGAACCTGGAGGACTAAAAGACATAAGTGCCAAATTAAAAATTTGGCATTTGGTGAAATATAAATAAACTCAAATTTTAAGGAATTTCTCTCAAAAAACATCTAAAAAATAAAATATTTGGGATCCAACAGCAGCATAAGAAAATGTCATTAAATATGTCTTTGTGTATACAGATATAAATATATATACATAAGTACACATTTACAACTGATACACTGCTATGGCTCAAGTAATAAAATAAAGGAGGACATTATAAATGCTATAGAAGTATGTTTTGGTTGGAAATATTAAATTACTTCCACACATGACGACTCTAAAATAAATAATATTCCAGCACTCCAGGAGAAAATGCAAGAAATATATGTAAAATAACTTTCAACATATATAGCACCCTAATTTTTTCACTTCTGTGCTGTTACATATCACAAAAATATTACTCTTCTTTATTTTGACATCTTTTGTTCTTGAGGAAGGAGACAGGAGCAGAGTTGTGAGAAAGGCTCATTAAAAAATAAAACTCCTTAAAGCTGTGTGCATTACTTAAATGACTACCTGCACATTTGAAATTACTGAACAAAATATTTTTTTTAAATAGATGAATAGATTTAATTTGCTGGTTTGGAAAAAGTACTTATGTGAAGTGTCAGTGGAATAAAATACTAGAATCTTCAGCTATAGATTTTCTTCATTAGAATTTCAATATAGGGAAAAGACCCTATTAGATATGATACTTACTTCTGTCTATAATGCTAATATTTTATTAATTTAATCAGTTTATAGAAAGCAGTTTTAAAAATGAAAGAGAAGAAAAAGAGGAAGTTTTTCATTACTTTTGTTGCAGATATTTTAGAAAATTATGCTCTTAGTCACATGTAATCAAAAAAGTGTTAATATAATTTAAAAGATATGAACTGTACAATGTTTCTAATACAACAGTTTTTAACAAAAGAAAAATGATCCAAATAAGATGCTAAATTACTACAGGTAATAAGTATGAATAAGCACTCTGTTGTGGTCATATATTTTAATGATCCCCAGCATTTACTTGTGGTGAACCTCAATATGTCACTGTAATTTTTCAGCTACTTAAGTATATTGTCCACAATTCAAGTTTTTATCACACTTCATCTTTATTAATTAAGCTGTCTAAATATTTAAGCATATAGGCTAAAGAAAGAATCTAGACTTCTTCCACAGTCAGTGAAGAATTGGGTCTTTAAAAGGCTGCTTCACCCTAAGGTTGTTACTCAATTACCTTAAGAAGAGGTAAAATACCTTCTTCAGTTTCAACTCTCTCTACTGACTGGAGAGCTGGAATTAAATGGCTGCATTTGTCTGCCTGAAAGAGATGGAGATGTATGGCATCCTTAACCTGTTGCACTCTAACAAATGGTTCTCATCTGTTTCAAATAATTTTTGTATTGTATATGTGATATTACCTCCAAACCCACAAAGTTAAGGTAATGTTTTAATATGTTATGAAGTATTTGCATAAAAATACTATATTAATACTATATTAATACTATATTAATACTATATTAATACTATATTAATATATTACTATATGTGTGTTACTGCCCCTTTCTACTTTTCTATATCTATACTTTTCCCATTATATTTATTCCTATTTTCACTATTATTGATGAGTGAATACATTATTAACTATTTAAATATGTCATTAAGAATTGAATGAGTCAATATTTTGTTACCTTTTTGTTGCCTATCTCCCTTTAATGGCATTAATTTAAGGCTTCTTAACTAGTCCTTTTACAGCATTATAGACAGATTCTTCCTTATCTTTTTGTGGTTATTTTCTGCCCACAGGAGTTAATTATGAAACTATTAAGAGTATAGCAAACATAATGCTTATTTTAGGATTTCCCATATTATCTGTTAACAAGTCAATAGGTAATCATCACTGATTTATACAATATGTAAAACAATTTTAAAATTCCATTACTTTCCTCTGGAGAAAGAGATAAATTCTTATTGCTACCGAGGCAGAACAAACCACATGAAATGGTTTAAAATCACTGAGCTATCTTGATGTACCTAATTCTATATCCTAAATCTAATGCTATATTTTATTAAAATGAGACTGTTTCATCAGAACTACAGAGTAGATATAGCTTGAAAAATAGTGATGAGCATATAGGTGATTGCAGGTTTATCTTGTTCTTGATACTAAGAATAAAATTAGTGTTACCTACAGTATAAGATACTCTTCTTAATGCATATGGTTTTCAATTCAGTAAATGTTGTTAATTAAAATGAAAGTGTTTATTGTGCACAGTGTATAAAAGGGAGAAAAGAGTATATTAACCTGAATTATTACATCTGATGTAGTAGGCCTTTGAATCCTTAAGCAGCTTTTATCTAATCAAAGTACATTTCTACTATATTTCTTTCTGTATCCAGAGACAGAGACTTGTAAGAACCCCAGAAGTCATTTTTTTCCTGAAACCACAGCCCATTATAATAATGATTCTAGAGGTCTTGGTTTAGCTTAGACAAAGAGATGTTTTCTTCTTTAAAGAAAAAAGAAATATTAGTGTGGACCTTTACTTCATCCAATATCAATGCCTGGAACCTGGTTAATTTCCAGGTGTTGAACTTCTCATCAACTAGCTTAGGTTGAAGTTCACTAATGGTTACATGCAGATTTGCTCCAATCACTCATTTTTTCCAGTAGCTGGATTTAGACCTTAGTCTCCTCTGCTAGCTGGAATTTGAACCTTCAAACTCCCTGGCTACTCTGCTCTCTTGTTCTACCTGTTGGCTTGTGTGACTATGAATTCTCTAGTAGCCCAGGGTGAAAATGGAGAGGTCATACCTGCAGATGATAGTCAGAATTAGAATTTATTACAAAGCCAAGTTAGATTTTAGTGATAAGGTGTGAAGCTTAGTCTAGCAGGGAGTTAGGAAGTTAGCTATGCAATGAGAATACGTCATAAAACTGTACAAAATGGTACAAATAGATAAAGTAAAATCTAAACAAATCAGTCTCGTCAGAATTCTACACTTGCCATTTTACCTGTTACAGAAGTACTGACATCATACAGATTAATGGACAAAGGGCTCATCAATGTCAGAGCTAAAATTGTTATATAGAAAGTCTTCTAAGTATCAACTCAAATTTTTTGTGTTATGCTTGTCCTCCCAAGGTCATTTTGAGTGCTAAATTTAATGGAGACAGTCTCTTGTAAGCAGCAAGCTGGTGATTGTCACTGAGTCCTCAGCATCTCGGTTTCCTCAATAGGAAGAATGTAGGGCCAGTGAAGGTCCCTGCCTCTTAAGCTCAGGTGCATGTGGGCTTGTATTTATGCACTCAGTGGTCACAGTCTGCTCAGCTCTCTGAGGTTCCCAGCTAAATGGTGAAAGCCTAGACATTTCTATAGTGCAAAACCTGTAGTTTTTATTAATAAATGGGGAAAATTATTTGATTTAGTGACAGTGTTTGGTTTTCTTTTATTAAGTTTGCCATCAGAATATTAACTAAATATAACTCATTATGAAGGACAAAATGGCCCAGGTGAGAAATGTTAAGACTTCAAAAACTTTAAAAACTTTAAAATCCTTTCAAAGAAGTTGCTTTCTTTGCCCTTTTTAAAAACAAAAAATGTTCTGAATTGTGAAAAGTACTATGGCATATTCATCATTGTCCATAGTTCTGAGAAGTTGAATCCCTCAGGTAGTAAAGCCCTCAGGGATCTGGCACATTAGCACAGCTGATATACAGGGCACTGTATATCAGGGTTCAGTCTAACAGTGGGAGAATTGTGTGATTCAACCTGAGAAGAGATAAAGGCAGTAAGACTGACATTTGAGAAATATAATCAGAGAAACTGGGAAGTGGGAAGAATTTCAGCCAGACCATAACTGTGATCTCTCTCTAAAAAGAGAAAATCACTATAGAAAATCTATAGAAAATCTATAGAAAATCACTCAGACTGTCAAGTCTTCGGGAATTAATGTGCAAAATTAAAATTGCTTTTTTTAAAACTAAAATATTTCAGCCCTTCCTGCATGTCTGGACATTTAAATGTCAGCATGGTGCTAAATGTTCTTTTTGTATTACAAAGTTAATTGGAGCTCTTTAAAGCAGCTGCTACACTTTTAGTTTGGTTTGACAGAATAGTTATTAAATTAACCAATAGGAATTTATATATACTAAATTTGATTCTGAGTGGTTACTCCTTAGTTCACAGCCTCCAGCTGCCCTAGACACATCTTTGTAATTTAACAATTAATTCATTAGTATCGGTAGTATTTTTGCATCATCTTTCAAAGAAATTGTTATTGGCATTTACACAAAATCACAAAATAAAAGTTATTTTGATTTGCAAGCAAGGAAGCAAGAGCAAACTATGCCATTCACCAATTCAGGTCCCCACTGCAGCACAACATACTGCATTTCACTGTTTAATCTTTTTCATATTAGAGCATTTTATTTGAGGAGGAAAAAAAATCCCCAAAACACATAAAATCCCCCTTTTTAATTTCATGACCATGATGTTAGAAGTATTATAGACCTTCTTGGATTCCTTATATGGCAAATAATTTTTATACAAAAACCAAAAACATACCATCCTAATTTTCATTTATATTTTTTTATTCAGTGTTTAAATTCTCTGTTGAGAGCTCTCAAAAAGTTTTCTTATCCTAGTAGGTGCCTACTGTTCAGTGATCCTTGTTAACATTTATGCAAGAGACAAGCTTTGCTTTGCTTCTGCTTCTAACTGATAGTGTATGACAAATGAGAGATTCACAATATTTTTTTTGCTTAAAGACTTATTGGGAAAGCTCTACTTTTCTCCTCTTCCTTCTGCCATCTGCACACAATCTTTCCTAAGTTAAAACAAAGCAATGTTTCCCAGATATGTGTTTTTATAATCATATATATTTCATTAAAGTTTTATATAATATTATAAACTTACACTAGACACAATTTTTTGTTATCTTCTGCTTTCGCACAGAACTTGGAGAGAAGGAACATTTTTCTTGCAATTTTTGTAATTTAAGAACAGAAATTTTTAACAGAAAAAAATGCAAAAGTGGTTTTCTCTCTTTTTGGATGTTTATGTGAAACTTGATTTCACATATTGCATGATAACAGCCAATTATTTAATTTTAAATATTAATACAGTGATTAATTAATCCACTAATCCTTACTGAAGGCAATGTTAGGAACCTTCAGTGCTACATGAGAACAGCAGTTCATCAGGCAGTCACAATATGTCACAAACATATACTCCTACAACCAAATATAATGGCTGATTGAGTTCTGAGTCTTCAAATGCCTAGCATTGATACTTCTATTTCTATCATAATTAATTATAAAGCACAAATATTATTCATTTGAATAGGAACTCTTAATCCAGCACAATATTTTGCATAACATTTGTGGAAAATTATAGCTGGATAATTTTCTGAAGAATTCCACATTATGTTCAAGAATATTTAAATGCCAGAAAAAGTAAGGCATGTGAGAAGCTCCCTGCAATACTGACAAAAATAAAATGTAACATTTTATGGTGAATTATTTTGGTTTTTGAAAATCTCATTGAAGTTATCTGCTACTGAGGAAAGAAAGACTGGCACAAAATCAATAAATATTCAGAGAATGTAAAGACCTCAACATATTCTATAAAGAGAACCTTTGGGTTGCTTAGCATATGCATGCTTGAATACCCATTTAAAACAGGGAATTAGAATCAAAATGTAGATTTTAGAACTTACATATTATTCTGGGGTTCTAGGGCTTGACTGGTGAGATAGTGGGCACTAATCTCATCGGCAAATAACATCTCAGGAAAGAACAGGGTCTTATTTGATTGTAAGATCCTTTATTGTGAAAGATGCCAGAAACAAGTAGCATGACATTTTCAGCCTCCACTATCTACAGGCACAGTTTATTTGCAGAAAATAGATAATCCCAAATTACTTCATCTAACACAGCCTACCATAAACCAGGGGGACGTGGTGCAGTGTATAATAATTGTATGAGATGCAGGTGCTGTCAGGAAAAGAAAAAGAAAGGGAAGGGTCAGACATATATGTCAGTTTTATGTCTGATATATTCAATGTGACACGGTGGTTTTGGGGTGTTGGTTGAGGCTGTGTTAGTTCCAACCTGAGGCAAGGATTTAGACCAGAAATGTTGATCTTAAAGGTTAAATGTAGGATGCTTCACCCAATATCCATTCATAGCAATTTACTGACTCCTAGGATGAGAATTCTTCTCATACGAACATAGTATCTGCAATCTATTTTGTTTCATTTAATCTGGTCAATTTAATCTGAGCACAATTCATGCAAATAATGGAACTTTAGGATGTACAGTTGAAGTATCAATTTTGATTCTACAGTTTAAAGGAGAACATCTGTAATTTAGCTTTACACAGGTAAAAAGATAGCTGAGATTAGTTTTATCTCTAAAGGCTTCATTGAGCAGAAAATTATTACTCCATTTATGTCCACATAAATAATCTGTATAGGGATTACTCACTTAAAGTATTCTAAATTGGTAAAGAAATGATGAATTATTATACAAAAATTTGAAAAAACGTAACAGATCATCAAATCCATGACTTCACTGCAGTATAGACTTCCCCCTTGACATCTGGAGTACAGTGCTTCTATTACACAGGGACAGATGAAGTTTCAAAATAATCCTCAAGTTCCTATACTGTCTGCCTTATAGCTGAGAATATGATCTCCCCAAAATGGCCATGCTGGAGCAGGTATATTCCTGAAAGAAGGCTGTGAAACCATGGAAAGCCCATGCTGGAGCAGGTTTCCTGGCAGGATTTGTGACCCTGTGAGGGACCCGTGCTGTTCTTGAAGGACTGCACCTTGTGTAAGAGTGATGCAAGTTGGAGTTCATGGAGAACTGTTGGCTGTGGGATGGACCCACACAGGTCCGTGGAGGACTGTCTCTATCGGAAGGGACCCCACGCTGGAGCAAGGGAATGACTCTTCTCCCTATGGAGCAGCAGGAACAACGTGTGATGAACTGACCATAACCCCCATTCCCTGTCTCCCTGTGCTGCTGGGAGAGAAGAGGTAGAGCTTGAGAAGGAGAAAGGGGCAAAAGGAAAGTGTTTTTAAGACTTATTTTGCTTCTCATTATCCTGCTCTAATTTTGTTAGCCATTAATTCAATTAAAATCCCCAATTTAAGTCTGCTTTGCCAATGGTAGTACTTGGTGAGTGATCTCTCCCTGTCCTTATCTCAACACATGAACTCTTTGTTACATTTTCTCTCCCCTGTACATTTGTAGAAATGAGTGAGTGGCTTTGGTGGGTGCTGAGCATCCTGGCAGGGTCTGCCCAATACACATGGCATAATTTTTTTAAATCATTCTACTGTTACAATTTGACATTTCAAAAGCACTTGCTTTTAGCGAAATAGTGATAACAAAAATACCACAGAATTAAAGACAGATAGTAGCACTTCTTATAAAATTCTTGTTTAAAAAAAGATTAATTAAAAAAAAATTTGAATTCCATTCTTGCACAACACTAGAAGTTAAAAAAAAAAAATCTGAAGTAGTTATTTGACAGCTTATTTTCTAAAACACTAGATTTTACAATATTACCCCTATTACTAACAGTTATATACTCTTTCGTGGATTAGCACAAACCAAAATTAGTTACAACCAAAAAAAGACATGTTAGTATTCTCCTGACTAAATTACTGTCTTTGACATTTCTTTGCCACTAGATTAAATCAGTTCTTAACCATTGTCATTAGATTAAATCAGTTCTTAAAGAGATGTCCCAACAAAAACTGCACTTGAATTACAGAATGTCTTTCTTTTCTCATTCTCCATTAGAAATGCACATCACACAATGCATGTATAGAATCTGTAAAACATAAAATAACCTGTGCAATGTTAAAAATGCTATCACATAAAGAGTTATGGAATTTCATTCCCAGTATTGGTGGGGTTTCCTTGGACTTGTCTGACAGAGGGTCCGTGAGCCACAAAGATTTTTTACCCCCATAAAACATCGTGTGACGAATCCATAGGCAACATTCAATGCTCTAAACTGTTTTTGCATATATAAGGCTCATCAGTTCAGACAGGACTTCAACACTGAACATAAGTTTAAGGTCATAATCTTAACATATTCTGAATATTACCAAACCACAAGAGATGAATGATCTTGTTCTTTTGAAGATGGCTTAGAACAAAAAAGCAATTTATGGCCAGTAGAATATGTAAAGATAGACAAGAATTGTTTGTTCACAAGAATAGTTCTCTGTGTTTAAACACTATAGACAGGAAACAGCAGAAGAAGGCATAAAATGGGACAAAGAACACTGTTTTTTTCCTGCACACACACAATGTGTAGTTAGACTGGGGAACTTCATCACAAAGAAGTTCAAAGGAATGCTGTGTTAGCTTATGAAAATGAAAACAACTTTGGGTTACATAGGCACTTAATTAGACAAACTACAATTTTTGAAGGATGAAGAATATTTGAGGGAAGTATGTGCCTTCCCTTTCCTTATGCCCTTTATGATAGATAGACTTTTGGCTGCTATCAGAGGTAAGATGTTGATCTAACCCAGTACTTTTTGCTGTATGTTTTTATGTTCAGAATGAAATGTACAGGGCAAGATCTGGAAATATCTCAGGCATTATTATGATCTGAAGACCTCTGCAGAATGTTAGAGAGGAATACTTGCTGAACAGGCTAGGAGTCTGACTGTGGTGATGAAAGCAAGAGCTATGAAATTTTAGGTTTTACACCAGAAGAGTTTCAGGAGATTTCTCTATTCATATAGGGCAAAATAGATTAAATATTATTATACTCAAGATTCTATTTGAAAATGTCCTATTTCTGACTGAAGATTGGCACATTAAATGAAAGCCCTCTAGAAAAACCATTAACATATATACTATCAAAATTATTCTCCATGTACTTCAGACAAAAGCACCATTGCCTAAATCTAGTTCTAGTTTTCATGCTTGTATCTTCCAGTTTCAGTATTTTGTTTTTTAAATCTGCAAGAATTGATTCAGCATTATATGAAAACTTGTAATTAAAAGTGCATTTCTCATTCCTGCAAAACAACTCTCACCTGCAAAAATGCTTTTAAGATTGGAATGAATTACCCATCTTTAAGGTTTGAATTTTTTTCCTGTTATTCTACATTATTGTTCCATTTCTTTTTCTTGATTGATTTTCTTTGACTTGATTCTTTGTCTTACACAAAATATTATGGGAAGTGTTTTGCTTTCTGAAGTTCCTGAGACAACTTTCAATTCTCAAAGAATGAAACAAATAAATAATTTGTTTTCTGCAGTTCAATGCAGAAATGCCGTTCAACAGAAATACTTACCCACAATCTAAATTAAATTTGAATTGGACCTTACTATTATATCTATCATTTAAATAAATACTAAAACTTTATGTAGCAGTCAGTCTGAATTTAATTTTTCTTCATTCCTCCTTCTGTTCCTATTTCCCTCCCTGTGTTGCTCCCACCCAACCTCTCTGCTTTTGGCTGTGCATCTCTCCATCTTATCCTTATTTCCTTTTTAGAACCAAACAAGTGATACTGATTGGAATAACCATAAGTTTGTGTAAGAGAAATGGTTCATAGACATTCTTAACATCATGGTCCCTCTCCTTTTTCAGTTCAGCCAAAGCAGAATATTACAAGTGCTAAGGACATTTATCAAGACAATCTGCAGTTGATGCATTTTTACAACCTTTTCTGTTTGAGCTCAGCCAAGGAATAGGATTTGCTTTGAAAATAGTAAAGCCCAGTAAATCAATCTAGAGTCTTTTGCAATGTATTTCAGTATTTAATCCACAATCAGCAATCTTATACACTGTAAAATTTTCTCCCCATTGACTGCTCCAACAGCAGAATTTACACAAAGCACAGAGAATAAATTTTACATTATTGACATTCTCCAGAATATTATATGTCCAGGTTTTTGCAGCCTAATAAAACAATGGAGTTCACAGAGAAAATGTTTTCTGTAATGAATACAGAAACTTATTTTAATAGTTTAAAAGCTATCATTATAAAATCTGAGGGTATATTAATGTACACTTGAAAACATGAGAATTTTTGTCTTCAACAACATGGGAAGAACTATTAAATTATCATGAACATATTAAAAAAAAAAAAGTGTGTACAGCTTTGAGAAGTCTTAGGCATCTTTGCCAGGATATAAAGCCGAATCCAAGAGAAGATTAAAAAAAAAAAATTTTTTATATACTTTGATAGAACTGTTCACAACATTTGTTTGTGAAAAGTATATTTTAAAATGTCATTACAAGCAGACCCAAGTCATGTACAATGAATAGTTCACCTTGAAAAGGTATAAAGGATCCTGAGAAATGGTTATAAATTAGTTTGACTATATGCTGCCATCCATTAAAGACAGTCAAACCTATGTCCCAGACAACAACATGTATGAAACTCTACATGGAGAATTGTGAAGTCATAACTAAATAACTTCAAAGTTTTTCTGCTGTCTTTGTTTTTTAGGTTATATCTCTCATAAGATTAAATTACTCTAATGCTCATGAGAAACTGAAAAGAACTGTATTTTCTTGCATTATTTTATTTGTGCCAGACCAAGCCTTCTATATTTTTTTTTTTTTCCAAGCTGTTACTTCTTTACATTCTATGAAGAAGGAAGCTGAACTCAGGAACCATCAGATTTTAAAATGTTTTGCATTTTAATTTGCTTCTTTCATAACCCTGAAGCCCAAAATGTTAACTAGACTTCAGCTTCTCTTGCTAAAGCAATGGGGGAAAAGCAGTGATGCTCAATTTGGTGCCTTAATTAAAAAAATGCCTTGGAATTCCCAGTAAATTTATTATGGCTTTGAGACACCTACATATTGCAACTGGTATTAAGAGAGTTCTAGATCACATCTTGTTGTAAGATTTAGTTTCCACTAGGGATACATTCAGATGCCCATCTTCTTTGTTCTATTTTATTCAATGGTGCATTTTTTAATATTTAAACACATAGTTGGATTGGTTCCTGAAAAGCTTTTAAAACTTGTCTTCGGTTATTTTCACTGTTACAGTGTAAGTGCATTACTGTCTTCCACTACTCAAATATAGGATTTACTCATGATGAATGTTTTGATCTTTCAAAAGACAAATCCTCTGTAGTATTGTTCTCTCTAAGGTTTAAAATTCTGTAAAGACACTACATTATTTTTCTCAGTAGTTAAAATGGGTAGTGCAGTTATATTAGTATTTAAGTAAAGTATCCTGTGTTTTTGCCAGAAATAATTAGCATGTCAATGTGATAACTAATAATTAAAAATTCAAATTGTCATATTTAATGCCTTGCATGTATTAGTAATTGTCATTGACTGTTTCAGGACCTTAATTTTAATTAAAAATAAACAACAATGAAAGTTTGTAGCATTTTCAGATAAAATATTAATTAGTTTGTTGCAAATTACAATGTCCAGTGGGAAATAAGGAATTTGCTAAGCTGCCCTAATTGCCCTACAAAGAGTCTGTAAAAAATTTAGTTTTATGAAAGACATTTCAGTTACTCGACAAAAAGCAGCATCTACTGGTTTATTCAGTGCAGCAATTTTTAGCAGTCTAGCAGAAAGTAATGGGATCATTAAAACTAAATTCTCCTCTCCTGTCTGCACAATGGAGCACTTATTATCCATTCTGCTCTTCTTCCTTGCAGAGAACTCTTATTGCTGGCATTGGGGTTGCTACACATGCAGGAAGATCAGAGTGCCCCTATGAATCTGTTCTGTTCACTTGAAAGATGAAAATTTAGACAGAAGACTAATAAAAATTAGGACTGAATTTTTCTTTTAGACACTGAATGGAATGCCAGCTGATACCTGCTGGAAATTCACATAAAGATTGAAAATAAACAGCTGGGGCTATATGTCCTTAATTTCCATGACAAAAAAAAAAAAAATTTTCTGTCTCACAGGTTTTTAACATAGCCTGCTGTTGTAATACCTTAAGGGTTGCCTGATCCTGCTTTTCCTAGATGCTTTGTGATGCTATACCCTTGACTCAGCTTATTACCATGGAAAACTAAGCCAGTCTGGACCCTAGGACAGAAAATACTGTCCTAATTTCTCAGACAATGTGAATGTGTCTAAATTGAGAGTCTATGAGACATTTCTCTGTTCAGGAGACACCATTGACAAGCTTCAACACATATGAGACATGGAAGCACATATTTGTCTTAATTTTTTAAATTGCAGTCAATAAAAATGCTGGGAGTTATTCATGCAAGATAACTGAGTGTCTAGTTGAAGTGTTCAGAATTTTTCTCAAATACTCTGCTCCGGTTTGGTGTAAGCACTCATTGTGAAGTCTGTCATAATACAGTGTTCAAAACATCTCACTTTCCTATAATTTGGAACATGTTTCTTCTTTTGCTCAAAACATACATACTGATTTCCTGTGGAACATACTTATAATTAGGTCTTATCTTTGCTGTCCATCCAACCTGAAATATTTGTAGCTATTTCTATTATTTGCAGTTTTCTCTATTGATTTTTTACATAGACTTCCCATGACAATTAAATGTTTTTGCCCTTTTTTCTCTCTCTAAAACCCCTTAAAACCTCAAAAACTGCAACCACAGCAAAGCTCAAGCAAACCATAAAAAGAAAACAAACAAAAACCCAAAAACAAATGAACAATCAAAAAAAGAAAAAAAATAAAGCAATTCTCTGAAAAAAACAGACATATGATAGATCTTACAGAAATTAATATAAAAGAATTCACATTAACAGAAATGTATGAAAAGAAAACCAGAATTTCAGTATAGAATAATGTCTCTAGCATTCTCTATGTAAATCAGGAGGAAAATGAATATACTTACAATTATTTCCTATATATTCTCTCAAAAAAGTAGAATTTGCATAGACATCCTTCAAAAAAGTGTCTAAGTGAGCTGGAATGTCAGTTAAAATATATGCAAAGACAAGGTTTGTTGGTGTGTAATTTTAGTTGCATTGATGGCCAGTGTTTAGGCAATTGGATCCCACTTCTTAACTCATATGCAGATATTTATGTATAAAATTTTAATCTGCTCTTTGAATCTTGATTCCATTTATAAAGTGTGACACCATCACCACTCTGTTACTTAATGGATGCTTAGAAAGCTGAATGAAAATTCTAAGTAATGAGTCTAAACAGCAAATTACGTAGACAAGGTGAATGAAATGTGACTTTTTTCTTCTCCCTTTTTTTACAGCAATCCTAAATAGAGAGTGTGGTCATATAATTAAGGACTTTATTGCAAAGTATATACACAAGAACCCTGAACTAACATTTCATCTGATCTTAGTGCTAATATTTCCTACTTGCACATGCTTAACAAATCACCACTTTCAGAGAATCTGAGTAAGTGTACTAAAATACATGGGACAATTCTGTGTATCATGGCAATGCCATTTGGATCTTCCCTGATTGAATTCAATACCCAGGTAAATCCCAAAGGCCAGATACCAGACCAAAGACCCCAAGCAGCTAACCCAGGGTAAGGAAACATGGCTAATATGTACACACAATAATTTGTTGACAGTGCAACTGACCATGTCTTTAGGAACACAGTTGTCACAATACTAACACATACCCTCTCCAGTACTCTACCAGTGTTACTTCCCAACAATAATAATTTAAATTTATATGCCCAAGGTTTTCAGTTTCTATCCCTATTTCTGCTATCTTACCCTTGTTGTGCTGCTCTGAGCTGCTTAAGAAGCTGGGTGTTGGAAGGGTTGCATCAAATTTTCAGTATGACAATTTTTTTCCAAGGGATGTGGAGTACAAATGGTTGGGAATTCTATCTGCTTCCCTTAGAATTCACTGAGGACTACTTTAAGACATTTTCTAATACACAGTACTCCTTGTTCTTTCTTTATACATGATCTTTTTTTTCTTTTTTCCCTCTCCATGCCCTCTTCACCCATCACTTTAAGTTGCTTTCCTTTGATGGCAAATAACTGGTGAACCATGACCTGCAAGAAACCCTGGACTTTCTAGCTTCATCCTGTGCCTGCATTTTAAAGGCAGCTCTCATGTATCATATTCTGTGGTCATAGACTATTCTGCATTGAATGGCCACTAGTTAGTACTATTACTGAAAGTTATGGTGATATAATGGTTTAGCTACAAAATTCAACGAAGCAGAACAATTGAAGCCAATAATAAAACAGTCATCTGTCTGTTTTTCTGTTGCTGTTAACTAATCTCAAACAAAAGATTAAGACGTCCATAAAAAGTAAGCCTCACAAAGCCTACTCCCAAGTCCATGTACAATTAATGAAATGCCTGAGATCTGTTACTAGTAATGGAAGTGTTATGGTCTACACTGGTGTCACATTTCCATTTAAAGATTAAAATTTTTTTCCCAGGAAAAGTCCTCTTAGAAACTGTACATCTATTTAAGGAAAATTATTGAAGTGACAGAATTGCATTTTTTTCACAACTTTCTTTTTATAAAATCTTTAAAAGAAGAAAAAAATCCAGGAAACGGAGACATAGCTGTTCAAGTGTAACTACTACAGAAAATTCATGGTTTGTCCCAGACAATACTACAATGATTTGCCCTACTCCATTTAGTGAAAACTCTCAATAAAATTGTATTCAGAGAGATGGGTTGGGGAAGGAGAGATGGAGTGAGGATAAGAACTAAAGTTATGTTTGCAAGGTTTATGAAATTTGTCAGAGACTCAAAACTTAATGTGATTTTAAATAATTCAGCAAATTCCATGACATTTCAGGTTATCAAGAAGTATTTTTAATCATTCTGGTGAAGATGGCTTTACTTTTTCACAGTATAAAACTGTTATCACAATGAATGCAATTGCTTTTGCAGGAGGTTTTCTTTTCTGGGTATCTGCTTTGACAAATATTTTCTATAGCTATGTAACTATGCTGGATAAATGCACAATGCAAATAGTTCTTTGGTGATGTGTTACTAGGTCTTCATTTAAAAATTTTTGCAGTGATAGTGTTTTAGTAGAAAAATGTATATGAGCTTCCCTGTATTACTTGTCTCATTGATGGTCTAATGCTTTCTGAAAATTCCCCAGGCTTTATATTAAAAAAAAACAACCTATAACAACAAACACAAAATGCAAACAAACAAGAAAACCCAACACAAACAAAGAAATCACAATCTTTTATAATTATAACTAGTCTGTATATGGAAGTTCAGCAGTATCACAAATTCATTTATCCTGAAAGAGTTGGTTGAGGTTGAGATTTCTTGATCCTTTGAGACCCTTATTAACACAACTGGACAAGGCACAGTTATCCTTCTGTAACTAGACCTGCTTTGAGAGGGAAGTTGGACTAATTGATCATCTAGGTTGAGGAAGGTCTGTTTAAAACAAAGATTTTATGATGAGCTAAGGTTTCTAGTGTGATATAGATTCGTTAAGGTTGGAAAAAATCAACAAATTCAACCTCAATATGAGAACTTCCTAGTTAGTCAAGACATTCACACACAGAGTAGACATACTAAATGGCTTCCAGAAAACATCATTCTGTAGCATAAGCAAACAAAAAAAAAAAAAAAAAAAAAAAAAAAAACCAAATTAAAAAAAAGAATAAAAAAAAAAAGAAAAGGAAAAGAAAAAGCCTTAAAAAGGAGGCTCAAAATTAGTGTTTTCTGATGTTGAGGTTTCAGTAAAAATTGTGAGTTTGGGAAGTTATGTGCGAGCAAATTGAATTTACCAGTCTATAATTCCAGTTAATAATTATGCCTTGGGTGATAACATGTGTTCTCCAAATATTGTGCTTTCTGCTTAAGATGATAGCATGCATCCTTTAAAGAACATGTGACACAGATTTATTCTTCTTAGCATCCCATAGAGAAAAACTAATACTTTTTAAGACCTTAAACTAATAGTTAGAAGTATGCAGAATATCTTGTTATTGTATTTTAGATGTGCATATAAACATTCCCATAACTATATTACATTTCTAAACTATGTGAGATATTCTTAGCAGGTTGTGTATTTCAATATTACCCAATATTACCATCCATCAAATTGGTCTATCTTGGATAAAAGCAGCAGAAATTAAAATGTCAAACCTACATGATCAAGCCTTTGTTTTGGAGGAAAGACAAGTCCTAAATAACCTAGAACTGCACTTTTGAGAAGCCAGTAAAACAAGAACAATAAAAAAGAAAATAAATTTCTAAAGAAGAATATAGAAATGTACCCACTGTTGTTCTGGGTTTCTTTTAAGGGGTATGTTTATTCTGTAATAAGCTGCTTAGCTGCTCTTTAAAGAACATTTTTTGGTGTTTACTTTTATTCTTCATACTTAACAGTCTCAGTATATCTGAAATATTTAGATGCCATCATATCACCTCTGTTAAGAACAAGAGGCAACACTTTCTCCCCAGTCACACTTTCTGTGGAATCCCTCCTGTTATCCCTCATTCAGCAAAATGCAATGACTTTGGGGAACCACCAAGCTGTGTCAATAAAACAGAGCTAAAAGGGATATTAGGCAGAGTATCTTTTTGCCTTGGAGATAAAAATCCTCTCATAATCTGAAAGGAATCCAATGCCATAGACCAGGGATATATAAATCCATTATATACACCTGCCTGGAGACCAGCCCCTTCTACCTGGCATGTTTCTTTCTATTATAGGACTTCTTTACCAGAAAGATAATCAATACTTGGAAAGAATTCAGAAGATGTGTGAAAAATTGACACATGGACATAAATCCTAAATAAGTATATAATGCTTGTCTTGAAAATTAAAAAAAAAATAAAATACTGTGCTGGTACTGAAGACAGAGAAAATATCTTAACCATGTGAATAGAAATTAAAATTAAATAAATTTTTAAATTTTAAAGGAAGTTGTTATATAGAATATTTTTCATAGTGAGATATAAAATGGCTTTGCAAGAGAACTAGAGAAAATTTAGGTATCTTTCACACTTTAAATAGCAAAATAAAAATAATATTGCCAAGCATCCTGCTTTTGCAGGAATTTAAATCCAAAAAATGCAGCATCTATCTGTAAAAGCTTTTTTTAAAGCTCTAGTCCCATTTGCACTCCCATTTAAAATAGCCCTAGCACTAGATTCAGCTGTACATCTATTTTTCAAATATTTTATTATACTAAATGCATATTTCATGGCTCTGCTTATCACTTACAGCAGATGGAGAAGATTTTTTCTCTGGCCTTCATATACAATGGTTTAGGTTTTTTCACTTTCATATCAAACATTAGGTAGCTACAACAGGAAAAGATAGTGGGCATAACAGAATGTATAAGTTTTTTCACTGCTGTTTAAATCTGGAATTTTCTTTATTGATGTCTTGCTCAAGTACCCAGTGTTTTTGTGATTTTGGCACAGGAAGAAATTCTCAGCACATTAATTTTTGAGAAACTGCTAGGGATTATTATTCTTCCCCCTTTGGCGTGGAGATCATCAAATTTCATACTGCTGAAGGTGGAATACTTGCAACACACTTGATGTGTCTTGCTCTCTTTTCCTAGAGATTCACAGCTGTGAGTGATAATCTTTCTTCAAGTTTATATAGACTTCTTCACTTTCAGAAACTGCAAAGTATTTTGTGAGCCATAGTTTTACAGTGGATACTTTACAGACATTTCAAATAAAATTTTGAGTGCTTGGGTGTATGTGATTGCAATGGACAAAATTCAGTGACAAGTTAAACTTTATTCTATTTCAAAGTAATTTCTGACAAGATCATTATTCTTCTTTTTAATTGAAGCAGTTCTGCAAGCTTTTAACAAATGTTCTTTGTCTGGAGCTCTCTAAGATTTTTTTTTTTGTTGGTTTCTTTTCTCTAAACATTCCTTCCAATCCATCTTCCATCACCTACTTATCCCTATCTACACACAAATCTCTGATTCCATTTATTTAAATGTCTCCAGTTAAAAAAATAAAAAAAATTAAAAAAAATAAATATAAATCTGTTATTGCTTCATCTTGGATTTTTGCATATAGGTATTTGAGACACTAGTTTTGTCACATCTCTATAAATATTCTTCCTTTTCCATCTTCTTTGATAGCTTTCAATCTGGTTTCCAATCTACCTGCTATGAACACTTCTTACTTCCTCTATATAATATAGTTTTTCTTTTTGGTTTTCCTACTTTTTTGTTAATTTTCTTTGTATTTTTTTTCATTACACGTAATTTTTTTTGCGACACAATTCTAAAATATACATGTGTTGCTGGTTTTATTCCCTGTTTCTGCTTCAGTCTGTTATCTTTGCGTGCACATGGCTGTGTCATTGCCTGTATTTCAATAGTTCAACTTCAGAACCAAATTTATTGAACAAAGCAGTGCAACATCCAGAAGTTTTTCCTAGTCTAGTTATCAAACCAGCTGAGCTGAAACCATACCCCCAACATGGCAAGGGATGGACCAGAGCTGGCCTTGAACTCATGGTGCATGAAGGTGGTGCCAGACCCTTATTCTCTCCATCTGCCTCTCCCCCCAGACTCCATAGTCATTCCAGCAGCTGGCTTTGGTCCCACAGATGGCCAGCTCCTCCTGTGTCCTCCTCTTGGAAACATCTACCTCCTAGGTCACTTCCATCAGCTGGCCAGCTAGCCTGATCTGGTGATCAAAGTTGGAAAATATTTAAATATCAACCTCTTTCAGTTTTCTGGAAGAGATTCCATCATACAGGTGTGATGACTGGAATTTTTTAACTGCAGCTTTCAGCACTTTAAGTTTATGAGATCAGTTCCTGTGATTTTCCACATTGATCAGAGTTCCATTTCTCTTTCTGTCTTTTTTATTTCTTTCTTGAACGTGTTTCAGGGACAGGACATAAAAAGTAGATAAGGGAGTCTAAAGGCAAAAAAAAAAAAATTAATCCAAAGACTAAGGTATATATATAAGAACTAATCTGACATTCACCACATTAAAATTGGCAAAACAACCTCATAAACCATGCATTTTATTTCTTCTCCTTTCCCTACTTCTTTTGTTTTCTTCTTTAGTAACATGAAAAGAAGTAGACTATAGGCCTTTACTTCACCAAAGACACATCCAGAATATAGTACTTTTGATATTATGAACAATTTCTAAGCATTCTTTTATGGTGTGAATTTTAAACTGCATAAATTTCCTCAGACCACAGTAGCGAAATCATTCTATATAAATTAAAGAAAGACAGAAGTGTAAGAATAGTATTTTCAAGCTTACTTTTGAATATGTTAAGGCCTAAGTAAACTGATAACAAATATTATAAAGAGGAACGTCTGGAAAATTAAAGGTATTCTTTAGATTTTGCAGAATACCTTCATGGCTAGAACAAGCCATAGCTAGCTAAGACAATTAAATTTCTGCAATTTTTGCGACTGTAAAAATACATTAATATGTGACAAATGTGTGCCATAATTTTAACTAGCTTCTGGAGCCTTTACGTTCATTTCTTGGTTGCCAATTGTAAGAGATAACACAGAAGAAATACTGAAATAGACATTCACCCTACTGGAATGAATCCTGGAAAAGCAGGGGAAGGGAAGGGAAGGGAAGGGAAGGGAAGGGAAGGGAAGGGAAGGGAAGGGAAGGGAAGGGAAGGGAAGGGAAGGGAAGGGAAGGAAGGGAAGGGAAGGGAAGGGAAGGGAAGGGAAGGGAAGGGAAGGGAAGGGAAGGGAAGGGAAGGGAAGGGAAGGGAAGGGAAGGGAAGGGAAAGGAAGAGAAGGGAAGGGAAGAGAAGGGAGGGAAGGGAAGGGAAGGGAAGGGAAGGGAAGGGAAGGGAAGGGAAGGGAAGGGAAGGGAAGGGAAGGGAAGGGAAGGGAAGGGAAGGGAAGGGAAGGGAAGGGAAGGGAAGGGAAGGGAAGGGAAGGGAAGGGAAGGGAAGGGAAGGGAAGGGAAGGGAAATTTGAAGAGATATACATGTAAAGTATAGGATGTAAAGTATAGGATATACACTATTAAATATTTTGATAATAATTTTATAAATATTAGAAGAGAACATAGGAATATTTCCAAATTTCTAAAAGCAACTTCTATGACTTTTCACTAATTTAGAGCCTAAAATTTAAAATATTTTTCATAGGTAGTTTCTTGTCTACAGTAAGAACCAGGCACAACCAGAACACCTCAATTTCTTATTAGACCTACATAGAGATGATTTATCTATTTTCAATAATACTGTAAAATTTGAAGTGTAATCTGTAACTTTCCAGGAGATTAAAAGCTGCAAAATTAGCACACTGTCCTATAAATCTAGCTTCAGTTATAGTGCTAAAGAAAGTTTCTGTACAGATTACAGGCTTTTCTCACAAGACAGCATGCATTAATATGTGTTAAAAAGTGAAAAAAGGTGAAAAAAATATGCTCCAGCTGCATGAATTCCTTCATCCTAAGACAATAAGGCCAAAAAAGAATAGAATATATCTCTCTTTCACCATGGATATTATACTCATACTAGAAAACTGGTAGTTATATTTCTAACTTTCCTTCAAAAATAAGTAATTCATATGAGGTTTTTACCTGCAACTATCAGCTTCAGCACATTAGTTTTGGGTTCTATTGATACCGAAATAATGAGAAAAAGGACTAATGTAGATATAGTAGTAGTCATGCTAAGGCTTAGAAAACTACAGTTTTCGGACAAGCCCTGAGAACCTACCTTGTGAAACAATAGTGAAAAGAATTAGTAGAGCATATAGAACATTTAGAACTGTGAAAACAATAATCAAAGAATTTAGTAGAGCATATAGGACATCTAGAAACTTTCAAGATAAGGCTAAAGTATAATAATAAATAAAGGGTTCTGGTGATGGGCAAATATGAAAAGGGGATTAAGGGGGGTAGCCTATAGTTCTGAGTAAACAAGCATGCAGAATTTATAACTTTTAGGAATGATACCTGCAAGATTTATGTATCTGTATTGTTTTGAAGAATGTGTATTTCTGCACGTAGACCACTTTGTAAAAAGGTATAAAAACCTGATGGAAAAAGGGAACTGTGGGATCCTGACTTTGGACGCTAGTCCGCAGGTTCCCCGGGCCCTGAATAAAGCACCGCATAAACTAACTCTGTTAGTTTGTGTTCTGTTTGGGGCATCGGGCAACACTATGATTCTTTTTATCATTTAATTTCAGAAAATCAGAGAGGATTCTGAATTAGAAGGGACCCATAAACATCATCAAAATCCAATTCCAGGCCCTGCACAGCAACATCCCCAAGAGTCACACCATGTGCCCGAGAGAATTGTCCAAATGCTTCTTGAAAGCAGACAGCCTGATGCTGTGACCACTGTCCTGAGGAGTCTGTTCCAGTGCCCATCCACCCTCTGGGTAAAAAACCTAATATCCAACCTAAACGTCCTCTGACATAACTTCAGGCTATTGCCACAGGCCCTGTCACTGCCACCACAAAGAAGAGATCAGAGTCTGCTCCTCCATCTCCCCTTGGAAGGAAGCTGGAGACTTCACTAGTCTTCGCTGAGTATCCTCTTTTCTAGGCTGAACAGACCAAATTACCTCAGCCACTCCTCATTTGTCTTCCTTTCAAGGCCCTTCACCATCTTTGTTTTCCCCCTTTGAATACTCTCTGATAGATATATATTTATTTTGGCACTCAAAACTGCCCCAGCACTGGAGGTGAGGCTGTCCCAGTGCAGAGCAGAGCAGGACAATCCCCTCCCTTGCCTGGCTGTGATGCTGCTCCTGATGCCCCCCAGGACATGGTTGTCCCTCCTGGCTGCCAGGGCACTGCTGGATCATGTTCAACTTGTCACTGACCAGGACCCCCAGGTCCCTTTCCAAGGCACTGCTCTCCAAGATAATGTAATATGAACTGATACTAAATGTAAGAAATTGGGAAGCCTTACAAAAGTAGTAATGGCAGAAGATTGCCATAGAGGTTGGAAATTTGTAAACATAACCATAGCCTGGGATATTCAGGCATGGGAGGAAGAACCAGACACA
The DNA here is from genome assembly GCF_903797595.1 of Erithacus rubecula. Classification (NCBI taxonomy): domain Eukaryota; kingdom Metazoa; phylum Chordata; class Aves; order Passeriformes; family Muscicapidae; genus Erithacus; species Erithacus rubecula. The sequence goes on along the minus strand of NC_136658.1, from coordinate 50,683,641 downwards.
GTAGTTGTAAACCTGTAACAGTGATTTGATATTCGTTTTATTACTGTGGCAGAAGATATAAAGAAAGACATTATTTATATAAAGAAGATATAAAGCTGTGTTTATTTCCTCCAATTGTATATATTTTGTTTTGGTTTGGTTTTTTTAAATCACTTAAACTTTGTCTTTAATAAGATTAATATAATCTCCTACCAAAATCTTCTATTAACTGATTTTGGGGAATCTTTCCTTGGAATGATGAAATAATTCTTCAAGCTTAGTAAATAAAAGAGTATTCAAACATTGACATAAAAGGCATTGACCTGTTATGGGGGAAAAAATGGATTTGTATGATTGGCTATGCTCTGAGAAGTTAAAAAATATTTTCTTCTCATGGAAATTCTTTCATTATGTTTCTGAAGCAATATGTGTTTTCAGAAGATACCTTTTTGCACATTATGTTGATGCATAAATGTATAAAACCTCTACAAATAAAAGTTCTCTTTCTGATACAATCTCATCTGAAGTTCTTTGAGATGACATAACAGCACTGGTTTGAACCCATAGAAATAGCAAACAGCTTCCAGCAAGTGCAAAGCAGTAAGCTGATTATTATAATCATGTCTTAGGGTTTCAGGAGAAGCTATGCAGTCTGCATTTTCTGATATGATGTCTTTTGAAACACTAGCTATTTAGACCGGCCCAACAACATAACATGTGAACAACTGTGACTGTCCATCACATCACATTATTAACTATTGTGCTCTATTAGTATTGTTCAATCACATCAAATTATCGTTTCATTACACCATGATGATATTAAGGCTTTTAACATTCTGCTGAGAAAGAAAAGCTTTTAAATAACAAAACACAGCAAAGAAATGTTTCTTGAGTTTGCCATAAGAACCAGTACTGGAAATACATCCACACTTTTTTTTACCTTCATTTTTTCCTTTTTCATTGACTCTATTGTACATGTAAGCAAGATCTGTATTCTTTCGGGATTAGAATATTTTTTTAAAGAAATGACAAATAGATAAATATTTCCTGTATCCTCATAGACTGTGGAGAACTTATTGAGGCACACTGCAGCAGAATCAGTTCCTTCCCTCTGAAAAGGATGGGGTAGTGGCAGCAAAACATGCTAGTCTGGAATAAATCAATAAGATGTGTTTTAAGAAGAGTCCTTTGCAAAGAAAAATACTAAAGCATTAGGCAATTAAAAAAAAAAAATAACAGAAAAAAAGCACAATAGATACAACAGTCAAGAAATGAAGTATACATGGAAATATACATATATGGAGGGAAAAGTTGCCCCTCCCATAAAAAAACAAACCAAAACAAACTTTAAAAAACAAACAAACAAACAAACAACAAAACCAAAAAAAAACCAAAACAACAATCAAAAAACCCCATGCCAAACACTACCAAGAACTAATCTAGGAAATTGATACAAAATCAACATTCATTAAGAACTGAGGTATCTCTTACTTTTCAAAAATAACTTAAGGAAAAGTCTAAAATTTAAAAGAGGAATTTCTATATATATTTGATCATCTTACATATATAATAGAAAATGTTGTATTCCAACAATAACAAAGTCTATGAAAAAATACAGTGCTCATCAAATTTGGAAATTTTTCTGGAGCAATTTTTTTCAGAACTGTGGTCAGCTGCAATAAATCCCACAGCTTCTAGGAAAGTCTGTAATATTTTTCATTGAAGTTTTGTTCATAGATATGTCAAAGGGTTTCCAGTATCACTGAAATACTTTGCATTTTGAAGATGTTGACTCATGGGTTAGGCTCGACAGAAGAGCTCACACAAAATGCACAGAGAATTTAGATATAAGGAAAAGTTACATTTGATCCAGATTCAATGGAAAATTTGCCCAGACCTTATTTTCAATCATTTTGTCATTCTGTCTCCTACAAGTTCCATTTGCAGACAGATGAGAGAAATGAAGTGTATTCATCATACAGGTAATTCTTTCACTACTGCTGCTCCCAAATGTGAAGAATTTCTTTCAAAGCACTGCATCCTTCACAGAAATAGAAAATACAGTTTAGATGAGGTTAATAATCACTTTCATTCTTTGAAAGGAAACAAGTTCCTTTATAAGACAAAAATTTTTTTGTATGATATAATGGACTTAGAAAATTAGGTAATTACAGGTTTCATATTCTTTATGAGTACCATTCTCAGTCCTGCTCTCAAGGGATCAGGGAAACCACCACCAGTAAATTTGAATACTTCATGGCTGTTTTTTGCATCCCAATAACAGACCCATATTTTAGAAAATACCCACTAATTACATACTGCTGATGAATATTTTTTGAAAGTTTGCGGTTACTTTCTTCTTTCCTTTCATCAGTTTGGCTGCATAGGAGTGGCCATGAATTAAGTTTTACGTAGAGAAAGCCAAAATAACATAGAGTGTTCATATTGTCTAGAGAAAATTAGTAAATAACAGGATTTATCTCACCCAGCTTCAAGTCTCCAGGTCCCATTCTGGACATACAGTTGCAGTGGGTTCCAGCAGACCTATGCAAGGAAGCATCTGAGCCCCTTGGCTGAGAGGAAAATGTCTTTGAGAAAAGGCAAAATGTTGCCCCAGAAGGGAGAAGTGATTGCATAATTTAAACAGAAACAAACAAAAAGATATCAGAAAACAACCTGAAAGACCTATTTCATCAGACATCGATGTGGGAGGTGAAGTAAGGGAAGGGGGTGGTGCTGATGACAATGGAGAGGACCACATCAGTATGGATGTACACAATGCAGACCATGGAGGTTCCCTCACCAAAGCAGGTGAATACTTTCAAAAGGAATTGCCGACCAAGGAGAAGACCATGGGCAGGGAAAAATCATTAGGAGGAAGGAGAGGTAGAGTTGAAGTGTTGTGAACTGACCGCAGCACTCTTATTTCTCATCACCCCTGTGCTGCTCAGACTAAGGGTAGACAGCAAAGTTGGGAGTGAAGGATTAAAACTCAGATGGAGGAAAAAGAGATGGGTCTGGGAAAACTGTTTAAATTCTTTTCTTAATTTCTCACTATCCAACTCTATTTTATTTGGCAATAAATTTAATTTATTTTCCCAAAGTCAACTGTTTAGCCTATTACAGTAATTGGTAAGTGATCTCACTGTCTGTATCTTGACCCTTAGGATTTTCCATTTATTTTCTCTCTGTGTCTTGTTGTGGAGAGAGGGTGAGAAAGCAGCTGGGTGCCAGTATGGAGGCCAGTGAAGGTCAACCCACCACTGTGATTCAAAGAATTTGTTGATCGCAGCTTTTCATTAAAGAGGCACTAAATATTGTTATCTTACAGAGAGGTGGTTTTAGGTAAAAGTTTTATGTTTCAGTTGAAGAATAGTAAATAAAAGACTTGATGGCACAATAAACCAATTTTCTCTTAATTTACCTTTTTATTGATAATCTCGTTTCTCAGTTCTATCTAGTTTTTATGTCTTTTATATAAACCTGTGCTGTGATTTCTGGGGGAGAAGGGTGTTTTTTATTGTTAATTTTCTTTAGGTCTTGATGTGTTTTGTTTGTTTGTTTTCTCCTGGTACCTCTCTTCTTCACATGTAGACTCCTATAACCCTGTACTCAAAGTTATCTTCCTGAAAATTGTATCAATTCCTCATCAAACAAATTTTCTGCAATATTAATTACTAAAGCTGCTTTAGTTTAGTTTGTGGTTTTGTTTTTTTTTTCTATTTGTGCTGGTTTTGACAGGAGTAGGTAGATTTAAATTCTTTCACAGCAGCTAGCATGAGGCTATGTTATGGATTTCTGCTGAAAACAGTGTTAATAATGCAAAGATGTTTTTGTTAGTGCTGAGCAACACTTACAAGGCATTTTCTTCTCATACTGCCTCTACCAGTCAGGAGACTTGGGGTGCACAAGAGACTGGAAGGTACTGGAGCCTGACTCCCAAGTGACCAAAGGGATATTTCACACTATATGGCATTGTGCTCAGCATATAAAGGGAAGAACAAGAAAAGGGAGGATCTTAGGAGTGATGGTGTTTGTCTTCCCAGGCAACAGTTAGATGTTATGCATCCCTGCATTTCTGGAGATAGTTAAACACCTGCCTGTCCATGGTGATAAAATAAAAGACAATTAGCTGAAAACTGTAGATAAATTTCAGTGTGAGAGAAGGATCATCTGTCTTAAGTTGGTATCAGCTTTGCTAGCCACAAGACAGAGTCAGGCCATGGTCAGGGTTAAAATCAATTTCATCTCTAAAAATACTTTGTAAAATTTTGGTAGAACTGAAACTATTTACCATAGAAATAGGCCTGGAAGAACATATATCTGAAGTTAAAACAATTTGAGGAGTTATAACCTGGGGAGTCATTGGTATGCAGTATTGGCCTTACTGTTCTGCGGAAAAAAATACAAATTCAATCACACTTTTTACATTTCCAATACCATCTATATATCATTTATCAGTGAACAACTACACAGTTTACTGGTGCTGATTATTTTCTATTTTGTTTGTTTGATTGTTGCTTCTTTATTTTTAATGTTTTCACTGTAATTGCATACCTCTTACTTAAAGCACTTAAAAAGAACAAGCACTTACCAAACCCTCAGTCTATCAATATATGGATCCCTGGTGGTAGAAAGCAAATTATTAAAGGTATGAGCAGATGTCAAGCTAAAGTGGAATGGTTAATCGTGCTAATTGCTCATTTACCTAATTTCTACAAAAATATATCTAACATGAATGTCACTCATGACTCTGTGCAATTTCTGGCAGAAGTTCAGGTAGTCCTGAATTTCCATATGCCACAATTCCCTCCACTTTTATTTTTTTCTAGCACAGAAAGACCAAATGGGTGATAAATTGACAGTGATGTTCTTCACCTTACTGTTATCCTAATTCCTCTGCTGTTGCTTCCAGCAATCCTGCAATTCTCTAAGCACAGTCTTGCAAGTGTAAACTGATGCTGAAGAATATGGATTTATTAAAATAAGCCTATACTGATTTTAGATATAAGGTTCTACTAGAAAAAAAATGCAGCCACGAAGTGCTAGGAATAACTGATGCTAATTAATAAGAATAGAAGAACAGATTACATACTTTTATGCTTCTTTTACAATTTCATTACATGCACCTATAACTATGTGTTTCCTTAAATACTAATCATACTTTTACAGTGATAGCCTTTATAGTCTTGTTATTTCATAGTAAAGATTGATTTTTACATGAAATTTACTGTGGGATTTCTGTCAGGTTTTGTTGTTACTGTCTATAGTACAGCATGTTGACCTTGGTAGAAGTGAAGGAACACGGACATGAACAAAAGAATCATAAATGAATCCTGGCATTGTGTGGCACTGATGTGGAAAGTGGAAAAAATTAAATAAAATATCTTCTCTCAACTTTTATTTCTTCTAGAGATACCTGATGTGCTATAAAGTTTTGTGATATACATGGAATCTCATTTTGATCAATGTCATTAAGCTTATGTTCAGTAGTCCATAGCAGAAGGCCATGAGGTAAGACGTACTCAATTTTGAAATGGTTGAATAAAGGTCTATAGTTTATAGGAACTGAATTTTCTTCCCATTAGTAAAACCCTGAGAATAAAATATTGTTATTCCTTTCACTTTATTAATAATAATAACAAAAGACTAGTACTTCTCATCTTGCCCCATTCATGGCTTGAAATTCTGCAATAACAGCCTTTCTATCAGTATTTCATCATTTCTGAATCTTGGTTGCAGATATAATCCTTAACAGGAAATTAAAAGCAAAGGCGAAGAATTAAGAATCTCCAGACTGCCCAGTGATACAGAATTAACTTAAACCTTGGTTCAATCTTAATTTACCCTGTCTCTTTCTATTATATCTAGTATTTAAAAGAAACCTTGTTGCAACCTTTCAATATTTAAACATTACAGTAGAGTCACTCGGGAAAGGATTAATTTCTTTTATCTCAAGTTGTCTCAGTGGCAGTCATCTTGATTCTCTCTTCAGTCAATGGAAAAAGCTAGAAACCAAGAATATATTGATCGTACTCTGTGTTCTGGGTCACTCTTTTGTCTAACTTATGATTGATCAAAATTAGATGAACTGAATCTTGGATTACTGGTTGCTGTTATACACAGTTAACATCTTTAACATATTTAGCAATATGTAAGTCTGCAATCTCAGACTTTGAAAACTAATTACTTAAATTCTTTCTTATGCATCTACACTCAAAAACATTTCTTAGGTGTTCAGGACTCAGGAATCTGTCCTAGGTTTTTTTTAGGGTTTTGAATAAAATTGTACTCTAGAACATGAATAGATAACTATATCTGAATATCTCTAAAATTCTGAGTTGAAACCTTTTTTTATGATATTGGTGTAAACACAACAGTTAAAGGTTGTATGCTCATTGAGATGCACATACCCTATAATAGATATTTCTTAAAATAAATAATTTTAAAAATTTAAGGAGAGCCATTACAAATGCTGAATGTTTGCATTGTCAAACTTGTAGGAAATAGTTCCTCAAAGTAACAACATAGGAATAACAAATAGGAAAAGCTGACCAGCAGAAAACCCCCACTTCTATGACAGCAACTATTAAAATGATACCAGTCCTGCAAAAGGATTTATCCAGTAGCTGCCAAGCAAAGTACTTTTCCTGAAGTGAGTTAGGTACCCTTGGAACTCTGTAGTCTTCTCTACTATGTCTCCTTTATCTCACATGGGTTTTTTGTAGCTGCATCACAGAGATGTTTCTGAAGATGACAAGAATTTGGGTTCTAAAGGCCATACATAGTTTCTGGACATAAAAATAGGAAATTTCTGTAGGAAAAAAAAGTTGGAAACATCTTACATAATTTTTTATTCTGCAAACAGATAGATAATTAGTCTAAGCCAGCTATAACAGTATCTAATGAGGAGAGATAGGCACTTTTTAAAGACTTGGATTGGCATTTGGGATAAATGGGGTAAATATCTTCCTATAGACCTCTAAATCAATAGATCCTCCTGTTCACATTGGATTTTTTTTTTTTACATGCACTTTAATGTGCAATGTTTGATTAAGGTACTGATTTTCAAATATCATTATAAAATTACCACATAGAAATACACAGGAATATCTTCAGTGTTATTATGTGTTGTGAAAAAAAAATGAATCTTATTGAGGCAACATATATGTGCAGTGAATACTGTTTAGTGAGAATACTGACTCCTGTGAGAGGAAGGCCCTTGATCAGTTCATGGATCTATTGGTTTGGTATAAAGGAAAAGTAGGTCTGATTTTTTAGTGAGTATAATCCTGAACCCTGACTATTCAAAATGGGGAACCACTGATTTAGTTTTCTTTCCATAAGAACCATAAGATACAAAGCAATTGTTCTCTACCTAAGTCTTGTCCCAACACAGATTCAAACTAGAGATGTAGTATCTGTCTATCTACATGTGGGATCTGGACATCCATAGGGATTCCCCTGAGGTCTTGAAAGTATACATTAAGATTTGGGTATTTCAGTTGCAAGTACTCAAATTTAATGACTTTGGCTATTTAAATTACCAAAGAGATATTGCACTTAAAAGTGTTGGACATTAGCTGCATATACACATCATTGCTAAAAAGGAATCAAATTAAGTAAAAAGGAAAAAGTCTTGGAAATATCCTTCTATTGGAAAACTTGGAATCCAAAGACATTCTAATTCCTTGCTAATGGGTTCCATAAATAAGACTAGTGCTTTATCATTTCAGGGTTAAAATTGCCTAGAAAAGGACACAAAATTATGCACACAAAATTAAAATGGCCTGATTGAATTCAAATATAATGCAAGAGAGAGCCCTGCTGGTCAAGCTTAATAAATGCAATCCCTATTTTAGCAGCCTACATATATAATTTACCTTAAAATAAATAGGTGAACAGTACGTTCTGAAATATTTGCCTTCTATTTAAATGGTTCATTGAGAAATCCAAAAACATATTCATGCAGTGTAGCTGCTTCATTATCTCATTGCCCCTGGTACTGGTGCTATGATGTAACATTCTCCTCAGTGGAATAAATGAACTATAAAAGCACAGGAAAACAGAGAAACCCCCTCACTGCTGCTTCTGAGTGCTCTAAAAATATGAGAATAAATATGAACTTTTAAGTTGCTAATCACTGTATTTCATACCCAGGAAGTTTTGTTAAGAGAAGCAAGAATTATGAATACAGAAAAAAAAACAAAACTAGAAGGCTGAAAAGGAAATCCTATGCTGCTTCATATAGGCAGCAGGGAATATAAAAATGTTTATGCAGCTTGACTAAACATCTAAGCTATAGCTTTCTGAAATATGCTTCTGTCATGTGTGGGTGGTAGTGGGGATTGCAGATGTTTCAGCAGATTTTACATATACTTAAATTTGTTCTTCTGGAAAAAGCAAGAAAAATTCCAAGAACAGTTGGATTTGAATAAAGCTGTATTAAGCAGACCAGCTTCAGTTTTAAATGGAAGTCGGTGTAAGCAGGATACCACGCATACAGGAAAGACTTAATTACTGGAAGAAAAAAATATTCTTTTCTCAATTTACTTTATAGTTCAGCAGATGCATTAATCTCAGCCATCAGCTTATGAAATAATCACTACAAGAGAAAGAATTGTGACTGGAGTAGTTCTTTATGCTTGTGCATTTTTTAGATAAGATTTTTCTTAATCTTCGATTCAAAGCACCAGTGATATCCCAGTGAAAAGCAGATGCAGCACTAAATACTTTTTTATATGTAGTATTAATTTCCTAAATTAATTAATTCAGCAGTACAAACTAAGCATCTAGTGTGTAAGAAATCCACAGTACCTGCATGTGGTTGGTGTGCTTGACACAGAACACACAGCAGACCCACAGCCATCTGGAGCACCAGGTGGAGGTCACATAAAATACCTTACAGCCTCCCAAGCTGCACTAAAAATCTTTGATTAAGGTTTAAGATATTTGTGCACAAAGATGTGTAAGTTCTTGTAACAATTCAGGGGAGAGCTAAGGGAAGAATCAGTTACTGAACGTAAACAAGCCCATGAAAGTGGCCTCGGGGAAACCTGTCTGGCTGGTGCCTGCTATTTTGTTGGATGAGGATCTCCCTGGATCATGCCTGTTTGCCTTCTGTAGATATCTCAGACAGTCTGAAACACCTCAAATAGCACTAGAAGTCTACACTTAGGCAAGAGTACCAAGCTCTATCTCAGTACTGATAGTAAAGACTACCGAGCAATCCAAATCTTCAGGCAAGACACATTTACATCAGGATTGGAGAACAGTCCTCAAAATCAGCATCTATATTGGCTGAAATGCCTGTAATTACAGTAGCACTTTAGGTGAATTAGTAACCTTCTGTTTTTTGTTCATTAGGAAAAAGAAAATTAAAAGTTCACACTGATTGTAGTTTTTTCCTGGGAAAATATAAAGCGAGAAGCTTACAAGGTAATTCTTTGAAATTTCTATTTTGGAAGAAGATTAACTAAACCAGGTAGAATAAAAATAAAAATTAAATTAATTTCACTTATGGTTTACAAGTGCAGACCTCTGGTTGTTTTTAATGGAAGCAGTTGGGGCCTGCCAAGATTATACATGCATATTTTAGATGTATATGACTTTGTACATAAAATGAGGAATCTAGAGAGTGAATAAAGATGAATATGTGCTTGAGGGCAAAACAGAAAGGGTGGTCTGTACAGTCAGTCTATACATCTTGTACCACAAACCCAAATAACAAATTTTGTGACGTTATAGCAAGAATTTAAATAGGAGATTAGCTATGGTCCTAAACAGTATATACAGGAACTAGAAATATCTTTAGCATTTACAAATACACTCACCAGAAATACATTTAACCACCTGTATTTCAGCAAGCTATCATTGGATGCAATCCAATTACTTCCTGCACAGATGCTGTGCAGGTACACAGTGCACCCATGACAACTGCTTTCCCATTGTTGTTGCTGACAGGTTGTGTGTCCATAAATTAACAGGAAAAATGCTGGCATTTTCATTTCTTCTTTTCATCCTTCTTCATTTCTGTGTCTTTTGAAATAATGTGACCCAAAAAAAGAGAAGAACAAATGGATTAGGTATTTTTTATGTATAAAATGGCATAATGATGTTCTTACTAGAAATTCCAATGTCCAGTTTCTTTTTTGAATTTTATTATGCAATAAGTTAATATTTTCACAAAAGTATCCACAGTAAATTCAAGGTCTTTCTTTTCAATTACAGTCGTCAGTTCTGAACCCACTGTTACTTTATAAGAGACATAAATAAAGTAACAGGAAATTTAAAAGCTAGATCAGATCATGTCACTAATACTTAAAGCTTATTTCTACGTATGAATGAATACCTAAGGAAGTCCTGACTCAAAATTCTCAGCTGTGTAAGCAAAAGTGAATTTACAAAGGCTGGATGGATGAGAAGTGTTAGGTGAAATTTGTGTTATGCTGAAGTATACATGAGAAATTTCCATCCCTGCGACCACTTCAGGATGGAAAGCCTAATTCTCACTAGAGCTGTTCATGCTTCTGCTGTGCAGGCAGGAGAATACTGACAGCCATCAAAGTCTGATGTGTTGGTTTTCCTCACCCCAATATATTACAGCAGCTTAGTAGCAGAAACTTCCATCTGCTTCTGCCTTTTTGTCTGCTTTTTTTCTCACAGTCTCTTCCAACTGCTTCAAGCACTTCCAGCCGCCACCAGCTGAGCACACCTTCTGTGCAGGAGCAGCATGACTGAGCAGCAAATGAAAAGTGTGGCCAGTGACCTACACGGCTGGCTGGCTGAGGGAGTACTTTGAGCTCACTCACCAGTAGATCCTTAAAGGTGGTGGGAAAAGGAATTTATGCAGGCAGGAGAAGAGAGTGCTGCAGCTTGACATATAGCTTCGAGATACAAACGAAGTGCACTGTAATAGCCAAGGTGGAACTTACAAGCTGTATGGGATAGAGCAAATCAGTCCCACATCTACTACAAATAAGTAAATCCATGGTTAAGTGAGAATTAATCAGATGTTGCGCAAATGCTTTGGGAAATCCAGGCTTTACTCCAGTTCTCAACCCTCTAATGGTCTTCTTTGGTGATGTCAGTCCAAGAAATTATTTCTGTTTGCTTGTTTTGCATTCTTTTCTTCACACTCCTAAATCATCAGTCACTTCTTATAGAATCTTTCATGTTATACAACACCAAATTCTTCTACACATTTTGACCATACTCAGCCAAGTCAGCCATCACATCACACTCCCCAGAGCATGCTGCAGCTTACAAAATTATAGCTGACCATATTAAAATAGATTCAGTGTTGCTTGCCTGTTGTGTTTTTTGTCTAGGTCAATCCTGATGTCACATTTGTGACCTAAATGATAACATTTCCCACTGATGACAGTGCATCTGCTATTTACCACATGCTCTTAAAACTTCTTGGAATCCCTACCTGCATCAGCACTGTCTTCAAATTGGATATGTGGAACTTTTTTTTTTTTTTTTTTTTTTTTTTTTTTATTATTAGGGTGGTGAAACACTGGATCAGGTTTCCCACGGAGGTGGTAGATGCCCCATCCCTGGAAACATTCAAGGTCAGGTTAGATTGGGCTCTGAGCAACCTATTCTAGTTGCAAATGGCTCTGCTCATTGCAGGGTGGTGGGAGAACTGGATTACTTTCAAAGGTCACTTCCAGCTCATTTTATCTTGGTACCAGGGCACCTTGTGTTAGAGGAGAGTTCTCCATGGCCTAAGTGTGGTACCTGATCATCGTGGCTTTGTACAAGACAAAATACTTTCTATTCGTTTAGACATCTTACCAGGAGACCTCAAATGAAAAATTAATTCCTTTCTGTCTACCTAGTGGAGCTCATTAATCAATATGTCAGGGACATTTTATTTAAATAGAACTTCTGAAGAAGAAGGTATGTTGTGCTAATTAAATGATTTGCACAAAGCTTGCCTCCAAAAATCATTTCATGTGATTTAGTGGGAAAGATGGGGAAAATGTAAAGGTGTGCCCATAAAGATTCAGAAAGAAGTTTTGGATGGGAAAGGATGTAAGTTTTGTGGATTTTAGTACCTTCTAGTCCAACTAAGGATAGTATCTGTTTCAGGTAACCCCACTCTTTGAAGAATTTTATTCCTTTACATATTCAACTGAAATCTACAGAAGCAAGAAGCTCAACAAATTGTGTGACAAATTGTTTCTAGTTCATTAAAATATTTTATAAAATATTCTCACTATTTTCCAGTTCCCATCAACTCAGTTATACAGGCATGAATTTTTTAGAAAATTGAGGAAAACACTGGAAAAAAACTAAAACTCAGTAAAGAAAGGGAAAATGCATGCCTACTCTGAATCTTGCAGTCAGTCAGGTATCTAGAGAACCCTTCTGAGATAACATTCAATGTAATTTCACTGTTAGTGTACATGAAGGTGTCATTTCTTAACAATTGCATGTCCCTTACTCTTTTTTTTTTAATTTTATTTCATTCAGCAGTAATTTTTCTGCTTCAGGAATTTGTATCTGAGTTATCTGCAAAAATGTATGAAAACTCGCTTCTTAAATTTGTTATTTGCTTGTTCCTGTTCAGGTTTGATGTTTCTTTTCATCACACATGCCTGTGCATTTTAGTGGGGCAGTCAAGTGTGCTGACACCGATGAATAATTTAAAACTCTCAATATACCTCTCCTGCATATTTCTGAAGCCTGCTTTTTGCATCACTGTACAGCTTTCACCTCTGTATTTCATGAAGCAAACAGGTATGACAGAAACAAAATGTGTAGCAGAAATTTCAGCCCCATAAATCTGACTTTTTGCCGTAGGAGGCATTGTGGGGTCTCTGCCCTCTACACACCATCCTCCCCCATGGGACCCCAGGAGGAGACAAAGGAGAGTGTGGGGGCAAAGGTGCAACCCCAGAACCCCATGCAAGCCCTGTCTGAGGAGTCTACACTCACCATGGGTGTGCTGCTCCTCAAGGACTTGCAAGCATCAAAGGTCAGCTGTGACTCAGATCCCTGCATGAGTAATGCTGTAAAGCAACAAAATTGAAGATACACAGATTTAATGAAAACTTGCTGGAAAGCCTAAGTATTCTTTTAGATAAATATAGATGTCTGTCTACAATGAGAAATCAGAATTTTTATTTTAATATCAGGAGGGAGATAAAAGCAGTAACCCCACAAACAACCTAAATGACGATAAAAGTTTTCTAGTTTATATCCTTGTACTTCTGTACATGGTCCCACTCTGGCTTTCTTCTAGAACCCCTTTAGATACTGGAATGTTATTTCAAGGTCTCTGTAGTCTTCTCTTCTTTAGGTTGAATTATCCCAAGCCACTCAGCTTGTCTTCCTAAGAGAGTTCTTCCAGCCCTCTGACCATCCTCACAGTCCTCTTCTGGATGCACTTGAGTTCTTGTTCTGCATGCTTCGGGTCTGGATCCAAGTGGAGTCTCAGAGAAGCAGAGTAGGGAGAGAATCATCTCCCTCAACCTTCTGGCCATGCTCCTTTTGACTCAGCCCAGGATAAATTGTTTTTCCAGGCTGCAAGTCCACATCATTGGGCCATATACAGTTTTTCACTGACTTGTCCTCTCAAGTACTTCCACTCAGCATTTCTCTTGGTCTGTTTATCCCCCATCCCATATTGAGAATGGGAGTTAACCCAGCCCAGGTGCACTTGGCCCCATTGAATTTCATAAGGTTGCCATGGGCCCAATTCTTGAGATTGTCCATGTTCCTCTGGAAGACATCATGTTATTTACAACACCATTAAACTTGTATCATCTTATACTCACAAGCCCATTCCTTCCATCCTGCTCTTAATTTGGGTATTCACACAAAACCTTTGCCTTACAAGACAGTGATCCCACAGGCAATAATATTGGAGTTAAGTTCAGGATTGTGCACACAATCCTTTAAGATGACAGTGCTTTTGCACACCATGGGCTTGCAATTTGGTATCTGATAACTGTACCTTGGCCAGCATAGCTCATTTTGCGTGTGTAGTCATCCTTGTGTCATTACAAGTGTACACATAGGAATTTGCAACACGGGTAAAACCTCTGGTTTTCATTTAAACAAATACATTCAGAAACAGTTTGATGAGAAATACCTTAATAGCATCAAACTGATACCACATCTCACATTACTTTTTCCTCCTGCCTGACCCATAGCTGCAGAATAGGTTCGTGCCTAGCAGTGGTGGTGTAACACAGCAGTGAGTGACATTGTGACATAGTTATATCATATTTTATCTCTTTAGGGAATGTGTTTAACTGATTAATGTATTGTTCATAAATTTTCAGCATTATTGTAGTGCTACCAACACCATTAAGTTGTGTAGATTATTCAGATTCTCTCAGCTGCTATCTTTTATTTTCTTCAGGATCTTGTGCATTCACTGCATTTTAAGTCTGTATCTCAGCTACATTCAGTAAATATTTCTTTACTGTCAGTGTGTTTAAATCAGCAGAGTTCAATAAACCTTCACAGCCACTAAAATTACTTTTAATCGAAATAAGCACAAATAGTAATTAAACTGCCTCTTATCTAATGAAACTTTGTTCAGAATATTGCCCTTTTGAATGGTAGCAGCACTTCAACTTTTGAAGTTGGTGTACTGCTCTTGCTTTGGAACACTGTTTTTGATACCTTTACAACCAATGTATCTAGCAGCTTCCATCCAGTTGTCATTCAAAGAAGTGTTCTGCTTTTTTGGTCTTAAACTCAATGAGCTAAATTTTTCAGGCTATAAGGTAATAACTCTAGAAACATTTGCTACAGACTGACTTTTGCTGAGCACACAGTGATGTAAAAAATGCTTAATGTCATGTTTTATAGCTGGTGCCTTTATAGCCTACACTTTTTTATAATATGCAACGTTTACTGTTGCACTTTCCTATTTCAATATCCAGCAAAGATATTAACTGAAAATATTATAGGCATACCATAGTTGATGAGAACAATAAAGCAGTGAACTGTGTAAGTAATGTCTGAGCTGTGAAGAGATAGTTTCAGCTGTAACTTTGAAGGTTTTGTTTGCTTGTTTGCCACATTTAAATTGAAAAACCATTAGTATTCCCAGACAGAACATATATGTTGATCATTAAATCAAAATTTTTAGAACACATTTTAGCACTAATGTTCTCCATGCAAAAACTTCACATAGGATTGTATATACCATGTAATCAGGCTTTTCTGAAATTTCTGTGCTTCTGCTTCTATTCTGTTCTGCCATTCTACCTCATTCACAGAAGGGAAAATCTATTTTATAGCACATAACAAGACAGCTGCTTAAAGGAAATATTCTTTCTAATATTGGATGTAAGACAGAAGTACTTGAAGATCATTAAACAAAGAACTATTCTGGCTCAGCTGTATTTTTAATTTAATGAAAAACTTTCTTCAGTGTTCCCTTGCTTCCCATTTTTGGGGCAACCCTCCAGAAAAGGATCTAGAAGTGCATCCTTACATGTAACTTTCCTTTAAGGGTCCTCTGGCACTAACAAAAAAATTTTTGCATAATCACAAAATTGGCCACAGGTGATTGCATGAATATAATCCCCTTTGACTGTAATCTCCTTTCACATTAATATTTGCTTGAATGTATTCTTGTCTTTTATTAAAAAACTATGTGTGCAAACAAATTATCTGCTTGCAAAGAAGTGATTGGAAAATTTTGTTTATTGTGATGATTACTATTTTACTCTCTGTGGACAATATTATCATTTCCCATAATCAGATTCACTTGTGTCTTTTGTGATCATTATTATTTTAAACATACATAATAATTGGGTTTTTTTAAGTTGATTTTATGTGGAAATTTGTATTGGAGCATTTGATATATTAAAAAAAAAAAAAAAAAAAAAAGTGAGTTGTTAAATAAACACAGATGATCCAGAAATGTTATTAATAATAGACTAGTAATTTCCATAGGAGTATGTGTACATAGGGGATCTTCTCTCTACACGTACCTGATAATCTTACATTTTTAATTCAAGAATCTTCTTTACTGTTTTAATTACAGTACCCTATGAACTAACATAATTCAATAACTCAACTTGGAAGAGCTTTCTTTTATGGAAGCGTGGTGCAAGTGAAGTCACAGTGATGTTTCTAGATGACTAACATCTAAAAACATGTTCAGAATATAGTTTTATCTTACTATAAGGAATCCAAGACTGAAAGGGAAATTTGGCTCCAGTCTTTCTCTGTGCCATGAAGAAGTGGAGATCTACTCTCTGACTCAGAGTTGTTTCATGACTAGGGCTTCTTTAGAAGGATACCTTAATCTGTCTGTAGTTTCAAGTCTCTGTTTGGAAGTCTTTACAGTTTGCTAATTCTTACTGTTTTTCCCTTTCTATCCCACTATTCAAAGAGCAGATTTCAGAATTGCACTTTTCCTAAAATTTTTAATTGTTTGACAAAACTTCCCAGCTCTTAATACTTCACATCTAGCAATCTCTAATATGATTTTTTCATAATTCTACAGATTCTGGAGGACTTCCTTTTAAATAAATATAGAGAATTCCATGTTTAAAACCATACTTGCTTCACACAAGAATGGACAGAGGATTTATATTCATACCTAGGCAATTACTATGTTTTAGTTGATCTTAAATAAAATTTGTTCAGGTGGCTGGTTATTTAAAATGTCAATAATTGTGTATCATTTGTAATGACGTTACACAAGGCAAAAAAATGAGGCTTCTTGTATTTACTGGCTTCCTTAAAATTGAGTAAAATAAATTCATTTAAAAAACAATCCTTAATTAAAAAAAGCTTTCATTACTTATCTATCTGTCCATCTGTTTCACAATAATTTTTTTATATTTTATCAATTTCTGTAACATTTGATAAGAGTAAAACTCTAAAAGACTATTTATTTTGTGTTTCATCAGCCAGGTGGCTGGACAGGAAAGTCTGACCTGTATATTTGCAGTTTGAGAAAGGCTTAAGCTCATCAATTTTTTGTTCTGTTTGGCTTATTAGCAGCCAAAAAAACCCAAATTGATCAACACATACTCCTTCTTATGTAACAGGTAATTAATGCATGAATGAGTGAGGTCAAGTGATCCTGGGAAGCATGTGGAAGGTCAGAGAGAAAAAATGTAGGGAAGCTTGGGAAGTACTTCAAGGAAAAATACAAATGCAAGACATCTGTCTGGAGATCTGAATTTGTTCTATCATTGAAGCATAGTTCAACAAGCTATATCAAATCAAGCTGCACTTTCCCTGCTCAGAAAACAATTTCATCACTCTTGTTAGTAATAAATGCTAGAGAAACTGCTTATCCTGTTGCTTGTCTGATTTGCCAGTCTACAGATGACCTCTGCCAAAGTACCATTGTGTGCCTTGTTCCATACTGTATTTATATTGATTTCCACTCACAACACCCCTGCTTATTTCTAAGTTCTCTGTAAAACCTATGTTCCTTTCTTAACTTTCCAGACAAGTGTAAATGAAGGCATGCATTCCTATGGTATAAAGAATAATGGGATTACACTGTATCCTGGAAAATAAGAGGTATTTTGATTGTGCTTTTTTCTTTCTTGATTCCAAGCTCTTATACTAAGGACATTCACTCATTTACTCTTTGTTTATTTGACACTAAGTAATTCAAGGCACAATATTTTAAGTGATAACAACAGCCAGCTCTAGTTAAAAGGGAGTGACCATGATAGCACTGCCATATGTTACATACAAAATTCTGTAAAATATAACAATATTTAAAATAACTAATTAATTTTGAAAATATGGGCCCATTGGCACTCTATCATTACCCATTTATTACATTAGACCCATTTGTGAGTGGTATTGCTTAACCAACAAGAGAATCACTGTACAGGATTATGAGCTTCACTATATCCCCATTGGGACACACATGTTAATGAAAGGAGAAATTTAAAGAAAAGGAGAATTTACCTAATGAGATGGCAGAAGGTTAAAAGCTGTAGTTAAAACATAAATTCCTGTTTCTGTATTAATATAGGAGGCTTCACTACTTCACATGCTATATTACTACTAATTCCCATACTTCAGTGTATGAATGTTTTTGTGATTTTTAGTTTTTTCACTGTAATGAGTAAATTTTTTTTTTCATTATTTCACCTTATGGACACCACTGCTACAGGAGTATAGCACTTAGTAAGGGACTGCAGTAAATAGGTCACAGCAATTATTTCACAACTTTTCTTTCAATCTCCTATGACTTTAGGACATTAGGTATAGGCATGGTGATGAAAATATCTTTGTCCAGCTCAGCAACATGCTGTGAGAGGCAGTTTGTGGAATAAGATCCTGAAAAAGACAGCAGCATGAGAAAGTGTAAAAATATAACATGAGGGACAGAAAGAAAATGTCTTTGACATTAAAGCAGTATAAAAGGGTAAGACCTGATTCTCTTTGCACTTGCTACTCTAAATCGAGAAAAATGGTACCAAAGCAGTAGAGTTAGCATTTTAAATTATCAATAAAAGAACCCCACAGATTACCCTAAGGTTTCATATTGCTTATTTTTGAAAATTTTATTAACTTATTCCAGGTTTCTGCAATCAATTTACACGTGTGTGTGTGTGTGTGTGTGTGTGTGTGTGTGTGTGTGTGTGTGTATGTGTGATTGGTTTTTCAATACTTTTTCTGAGAAAAGACTCCTGGTCTGATTGGAAAAACATGAAAATATACCTAAAATTTGCTTATCTCAGTATGAACTGTCTCATGTCTCATTATCAAAGAGTATAGATTCTAAAAATGGGATATTCTGCAATTTTTTTACTATTTTTGACCTGTTTCAAATACTAGCTCAAGTAGTCATTAGACATATTCTTGCAGCAAATGCAGTGACTCTCCCATTAAAGATGTAATTTGAAAATTGAGTTTTCAGACCTAATCTTCACTTCTTGGCTTGTTTTTTGTTTCGTTTTGGGTTTTTTTTTAGTTATTCAAAAATGGTTGTTTATTCAAAGCTATGACAGCCACATAAAAGATGTTGCATGGTGTCCTTGGGAAGGCCTGCTGACTTTGGACCTTGAAGTTTAAGTCTGCTATCTGCTAATTGCACTAACGTGCTGACTGAAAGATTGAGATTGGCTTGATTGATTGATCTATCAATTGAGTTTTTAAAAACCAAGCAGGAAAATATAGACAAACAGGACAGGACTCTTGCAGATTTAAAACTGCACAGGCAGTGTGAACAATCTAGACTCAAAACTATGTGTGTGAGATGAATGAAGTCTGATGCCTTGTCTAATAATGACTGTTCATATTTATATATGTTCTTTATGCTGGATACCAGTGTGCAAAGCAAAGGTTTCAGATAATAATATCCTTCTGGAACATACAATGAAAAATAGACAACTTTAGGTCATTATTCTTGTTTTTTCTTTACCTGTTGCCCATAAGCTGAAACTGTTTTACAGATGCCTGTTTACTAAAGGAAGACTCATGCTACAAGTAAAGAAGCAAAGCAACAATGGGTATTAAATATGTATTACATTGGAGCACTAATTACCTAAGCATCAGTTATTCCTATCTGATGTAAAAACCCAAAAACTTTCAAGACATTACAAACATAAAACCCAAAATGTCAGTTTCCTATCTTTAAACGTTTGATGCTGACTAATACCTTATCAAGGATCTAGAAGGATCTACCAGCTGGGTTTTTTAGGTATTTTGCCCCCTTTTGGCTAAATAACACCCCACCAAGAGCAAAAGTGGCTTTGAAATTCCACATTTAAAGACAAGGCATAAATGTGTTAGATGTTTTAAGGCCCAATAATGAGCATGAAGAGAAAAAAAAAAAAATTTAGCACATTTCTCCCCACCTCGTGCATCAGATCTAGTAACACACTACGGAAATGTAGATGAAACCTTGGAATGAAGTGATAGTATCTTCTGTAAGTTTTTCAATAGTGCAAAGTGAACCTGATAATAAAACCAGGAATATTGCAGACAAGCAATTACAGACAAGAAGGATAGAGTCCCATCTTAGAGGTGTAAATATTTTTATGCTATGCGGTTATATGTCATGTCATGTTCTGAACAGATATCCTTCATTTTCACAAAAAAAAAATGAGGATGATTATTAGATTTCTTGTTGTTCTCTAAAATGAGGAAGTAGCTATCCAGGAAAGGGTTTATTACTCACTATGCCATTTCAGCAGAATGTTGGCCAAAGATTATTAAAACCTCCTCATTTAACCTCCTCTGTGTGATATCTTGGATGGCTAAGAGTTATGCTTCATCTCTCAAGTCTAACTGAAAGTAATATCCTTTTTCCTTTTTTCCATAATAGATTATCTATCAGGAAGCAGAAGACTTTATTCAAAGTCCAGCTCAGAAACAGCGGGCTTAAACCAGCATCTAAAAAACTCAAAGAAAACAACAGCAAACAGAGAAGGCATTTGGATAGCTAGATTTCTTTTCTTTGTTGAAAGCTGGGACATTGTTTAGCAGAGAGTGAAGAAAAGGCTCAAGGGAGACCTTATCACTCTCTTTGACCACCTGAAAAGAGGTTGTAGCTAGGTGGAGTTTGGCCTCTTTTTCCAGACAGCCAGCAACAGGACAAGAGAATGTGGCCTCAAGCTGTACCAGGAAAGGTCCTTCACTGAAATCATTTTCAGACACTGGAACAAACATCACAGAGAGGTGGTAGAGTCACCATCCCTTGAGACGTTCGAGATGAGTGGATGTGGCACTTAGTGCTATAATGTAGTTGACAAATACGATGATCCATCAAAGGTTAGACTAGATGATTGTGGAAGTTTTTTCCAATCTTAGTGAGCCATGATCATTCTGTGATTCAAGGTTGACAAGCTCCTAGGTTACAAAGACCTATATCTCATTTTTTTGAAAAAGGATTACTCAACTTCTACTAACAACTGCATTTTGAGGAAAATAGCTCTAGATATATTCTGCCTTCTATAAAAACACGTTTTATCACTATGAAATTTCATATACATATGTATATATGTAATATATATATATTATTTATTCATTTTTTTTGACACATAGCTTAGAACACAGAAAAAATAATTGTTCTAAGCCTCAAAAATACCAGTATTTTAACAGTATATGATCTAATGAGTATCTGACAAAAGCCTTAGACCATTTCGGAGTTTCTCATTATACCTAAGGCACTTAAGCTTTAGGTCGGGCATTCTAGTGCAAGTTCAGTAAAATTCCCTAGAAGGAGAGAAGAAAAAAATAGGTATGTAGTAACTTGTTTGTGGGTTTTGCTGTTGGTGAGTGGTAGCAAAGAGATGTTATTCTGCTTTTATTTATCAGATTTTGTAGCCCTGATAGTCCCACTTTTGTCATTTTGACCAGATAGAGCCAGACCAGGATTCCTTAGACTTTAAAAGACATAAACCCTTATGTCTTGAAAGATTAATATCATTTTCATTACTAAGTTCCGTTTTGCCTTTCGCATGATGTCATTTGATTAGTCAGTACTTAGTGTGTGATTTGAATTAATGATTTGCACTATATAAAATTTGTTGAATGTGTTAACTTTTCAATTGTAATTGGAATTAATGAAAATTAACAGTCGTATTTGCTATAAATCAAAATTACCAGACAGAAAAATACAACCATCTGGCTATTTTTTTTTCTTGAGAGGTTAACTATATTTTTATGGAAAACTGTTCAACAGTAGAAACTTAACTGCATTATGTGATAAGAAAGATTGTAAAATTGCATAGCAGAGACTTATAACAGTTTTCAAAATTGCTTGTCCTTACCAAAGTCAAACCCATAATGTAATATACAGGATGCAATAAGTAATAATACGATTTGCCTTAAACCCTTTTTATACCTTTAATTTAAAGTAATGTGCGTTATAGTCTTAATAAAATTGTAAAAGTACTCTCTTAAAAACAATAAAACATTACTCTGTGTGTGCAAAAAGAAGACACTGGTCAGCATAAGGCTTGCAGGATTAAAAAACATAAACACACAAATAAACAAAACACAAAACCCCACAACAACAAATTACTTAAGATATTTTAAGTACAGAAACCATTAACATCAGTAAACTGAGCTACTTGTAAGATCTGAATTTCCAGTTTCTCAAAATTAATGATTGTATAAATTCTACTTGTTTTTCTGCTTGTTTAATATTTGTCACAGTAAGCAAACACTGAAAATTTGGCCTCATCTTCCTGGTATGTCAAGCAAGGACATTATCTTATAGACATGTCATAATGATGAATTAATTAAAATTTGAGAAGTGCACATATTATGCTAATGAACTCTGCTGCCAAAGCTAAAAATAAATAATTTCAAAAATAGCCATTTAAAAACCTTTAGGGTGGCAATTATTTAATTACAGGGCATCTTTAAAGAAGTGAATGATAACTCAAGTGACTCTAAGTATTTCTCCAGTTATGCAACTTCCAAACAGCAGCTAAAAACAGCACTCAAAGTGTAGAGCTTCAGGTAGTTCCATGGAGTTAAGTTCTGTGACGACTGTTTGTGATAATTAGGAATTAAGTTTTAATTGTTTAGTTTCTGTTACTGTGTTTGATTTTGAGATGTCACTCAGCTTTCTGTTAAATTTATCATTAAAGCTATCATGAAGGTGTCATGGACTAAGCTCCTAATACTTTGTTACACATAAAAGCCCTGACTATCTTCAGAAAGGTCCCAGTAGGACTGAAAGTGTAACATTCATTAAATAAAAAAGTATAATGTTCAGATATTATGATAAACCAGTTTTAATGGATCATTGATGATGTTTTACACTGTTAATTTCTATTTGCTGCAGAAGGGACCAAAATGAAGGCCCACAGTGTCTTTAACTAAATTTTTTGCAGACTTCACTGAGATGCCAAAAGCAAACTAAGAAAAAGACAAGAATTTAAGTCTCTTTCATTTAAGAAACCAGAGGTAGATATGTTCTCTTTTTATGTAATATCATACCAAACAGCTTGAGTAGATTTAGGCACACCTCAGCCCAGCATGATGCAGACAGATTTCAGTGCTTAAACACTTGACCCAGCCTTCTGACCTGGTCAGAAGCTAAAAGTGTTGCAGCTGTTCTATTCTAGTGAAACTAAGCTGATGTGTAGCAGTAAATGGAAGACACGGCTAAAAGACAAAGAAAACCTGATATATAGTGCCTGCATTTCCACACTTGTGCTGTTTCTTGCACATTGTTTGGCTATGAGCTTTAAATACAACTGAATTTGATGTTTTTGTATTGCAGCAGTATTTTCCTCTAATACTGAGCTATAAGAAACAGAGATGTCAAAATGAAAAGGCAGATAAAAATTGACAGATTAAAGCTCTGACTACTGAGACTTTTATGCAATTCCAAGCACACCAGCATATTTCTCACAATGGAAATATGGCAATTGTTCATAGAGTAAATAGGATCAAAACAAAGTGTATTGAAATTCTTGAAGTTGCTAGAAGGTTCATTTTAAATATCCAAAATATTTGAACTGATAGTAATTTAAGGATTCCATTCTAGAGACAAAAAAGAATTTATGTTTCACACCTTTCAGTAGCTAAGCTCTAGATAGCACTAGGAATAGATTCCTAGCCTTTGAGTATCAAAAGAAAACTGAGTCAAACTATCAGTGATGGAAATTAATAGTCCCTGAGACTCATTAGGGAACATCTGTTAAATAAATGTACTGAACTCAATGCTTTTACTACAGTTTTTAGAATGCATGCCAGAGAAGAACAGAGATAGGGTATTTTGTGTTGTAGGGAATTTTGCCTGTTGGCATCCTGTCTTTTGGGGGTGACTGCATATTCTTGGGGTCAGCAAGCACTGTAGAACTGACAATGGAGATATCTCTCAATAAGGGATGTTTTATTTTCAATAATTTCTAAAAAAAGTCTAAATATTAAACAGATAATTAAGGGGTTTTGCCTAGCTAGTAGACTCTTCTATCAACCATACTACCCATATAGCTCATACAGCATCATAAAAATGAGATCCCAGGAACATCAATACTATTAAATATTTCCATTACTATGGGAACTGGCTCAACCCTGTTTGTTGTGTTTTGATGATTTTTATTTTTATTTGTATTTTTTCTCAATTTTCACATATTTTAAGCAGTCCAAAATGTCTAAAGAATCTCCAACATCTTAATTTATTTGTATTATCTACCATCATAAATATTAGCATATATGTTCCTATCTAGAGATTGCTGTAAAATGTGAAAATATAATATCAAATTCTCATTAGCAAGTATAAAGACAACTTTATTAGCCTTGTGACCATTCTTTATCAGGGAATTTAGCCCAGCATTTTGATTGTTAGAAACCATGGATTACAGGTCAGACTTCAATACCTACCCTAGTATTCGTTTTACCTTGATGAGAAAAAGATTTGCTAAAAATGTACAGTCACTATTCATTAATTTTCTTTTTCTGATTAAACCACCAACCTGTGCTAAGAAAACACATTATATTCTTTTCTCTCATTCCAGCAGTGCCATACTGTACAATGGCTCTCTTCTACCACATCTCATGCACATCTGTAAAACACCCCCTTTAATCTTTTCTTCTCACACTCTTTTGACACTGAGACAGATTTTCAATTGACTGTAAAACTTCAGGTTCAAAGACACTTTGATATAATGATCAGTTTTATGCAAAATACATAGAACTGTGCCACAGCTGATTTCCAAGGTTTGTACAAATCACTAGTAGAATTTCAACTAAACTCCAACTGATGTACTTTTTAATTAAAATTGTAAAATTAAATCTACAGCCTAAACTAAACTAATTAAAACTAAAATCTGAAACAGATCTCACTAAAAAAAAAAAACTTGATATGGAAAATAATATTAAGGTTCAGTATGCAATTGCTTTCTATTCCTTGCCAACCAATTTCAGGATAGGGATTATTGGCTTCCCTATAATAACAGATAAAACATGTTAATTTTAACTGAATTTTCTCAGAGATTTCTATGACTATAAATGTTGAACTTAAAATGACACTTTTTCTGTGAACCTAGACTCTCGGGCACTAACTGCAGAGATAAAAAATAATTTTGATAAAGTTTGTGATATAATGAAGGACAGATTTCATACGAGTTTGAGAATACATTCTTCACAAACAGATTGGTAGTTTTGTCAGGAAGGAAGGAAGGAAGGAAAAGGAAGCAAGAGGGAGAGAAAGAAAGAAAGAAAAAGAAAGAAAGAAAGAAAGAAAGAAAGAAAGAAAGAAAGAAAGAAAGAAAGAAAGAAAGAAAGAAAGAAAGAAAGAAAGAAAGAAAGAAAGAAAGAAAGAAAGAGAAAGAAAGAAAGAAAGAAAGAAAGAAAGAAAGAAAGAAAGAAAGAAAGAAAGAAAGAAAGAAAGAAAGAAAGAAAGAAAGAAAGAAAGAAAGAAAGAAAGAAAGAAAGAAAGAAAGAAAGAAAGAAAGAAAGAAAGAAAGAAAGAAAGAAAGAAAGAAAGAAAGAAAGAAAGAAAGAAAGAAAGAAAGAAAGAAAGAAAGAAAGAAAGAAAGAAAGAAAGAAAGAAAGAAAGAAAGAAAGAAAGAAAGAAAGAAAAAGAAAGAAAGGAGTAAATGCTAAAGACCTTTATTTGACTTACCTGCTAGAAAAATGCTGAAATTGACCCTGTCAGCATTCATAACTATCTGGGATTCCCCAGATGTGTAACTTTTCTGTTGCAAGCTGACTCAGCTTTAAATGGAAACTGAAATGAGTTTTGAGCATTACAATAATGGCATTGAAGTCTGAAGTATTAACCTAATGCCCAATATTGCATTCTTTAGAGCAAAGAAAGAAAGAGGGATGTAGTATCTTATCTACTGTAACCACGTTATATTCTTTATCTGTATGTAAAGAGAGTAGTATGGTATTATTTTTGTATACTATTTTGTTATGATAATAAAAATATAATTAAAAAGAGAGTAAAAATAATATGTCATTGTAGCCATTAAATACATGATAACTAGTTTCTTTATATGTCATAAGTATGACTTTATTTAGAATTTATAAATCTTTTTTATTCTTCTTACTTCAAAAAGAGCAAAATCTTAAAATAAACTGCAGATCTCAAAATGACCCTCACTTCAAATGGCAGTTACAACTAACTCTTCTCTTTTTGTGTATCATCTATGACTAATGCACTTGCCATATTTTATTCTGAATATCAGATTAAGTAAATTTTTTTGATCCTGGAACTTGTAGAAAAAACTATTACTGATTATCATTGAAATTCAAGGAAAATTTTTTCCACTTTTGCCAGAAAATAATACTATGAAAATGGCTTAACTCTTCTTCTTTGAATTTAGAAAAAAAAAAAAATCTGAATTTTTCATGATAACTAGTTCAATACACAAATAAAAATTCAATTATTTGCCTTTTTTCAACCTTGCTGGGACAACAATCCCAGTAATCCTACTTTCTACAAATAATATATCCTCCCTCATACTCAGATATTTGTAGTATTGAAAAGAAATAAGATGAAAATATTTGGAAGGAAAAGACAATATATAGAATATGACAGACAGAAATCTGAAGGGAGACGGAAAACTATAGGACACGGCAGATTCTTTGAAGGAGAATACTCTTGTAAAATGAAGACTCATCTCCCAGTTATATTCCCCAAAACCGTTTCAGTGTCTCAGTCCTTCTCCAACCCCTAAAGTCTAAGCACTACTTTGATTACAAATTTGATGTTCTAAACACAACACCAAAATGAAACAGTGCAACTCTTTTTTTGTCCATGTTTCTTAGAAGTCTTGAGTTAATTCTGCTTTCTATATTCACATACAATCTACTTTCTTATTTAAAAGTATTTCATATGTGTCTCATAAAGCCTCTCTTTAGCACATCTAATTTCAGTGAAGATGTGAATTGACTTATGGAAATAAAATAAATAAGTTGGATGGGAAGCTGTCAGTATTTTCACTCAGTATTTTTACTTGGTGAATTCTCTTGTTTTACTTTTTTTCAGAAATGTTAAAATTTCTGTAGCTCAAACACGTGTGGGTAATTTTTTTTTAACTTCCTCATTTTATACTGACTGAAATCCATTGTGTTTAAATGATTGATTTTGTGCCAAAACCACAGAATCCTACAGTAAATTCAGGATCTCACTTTACTGTATATGCATTTTATGGGCAAAAGTAAAGTTTCATATCTACTTTTACCTCCAATCAGAACATTCTTTAATGTCTTGGTCTGTGTGATATTGTATTTCCCCTGAAGAACTTGGACACAGAGACTAGATATGCAAATACTGAAGGATCTCATCTCCTTTAGAACTGAATCATCAAAACAAATAAACACAAACCCCCAGGATGATAAGAAATCTTTCCTGGCTTGAAAGAATTAAATGATCCTTTCAAAATCTTCTCATTTTCATTTTTATCCCACAATATCTGATTTCCCTACAAATATAAGGAAAATTGGAATAAAGTGTTAATAAGATCCTTAGGAAGAGGCCCTAAAACAACTTTTCATGTCTAATTAATTCTATTCTCTATTAAAATCTGTAGTGGATTTGTGCAGCCTGAACAGAGAAATTGCGAAATTCAGGAATAAGCATATCTGTCTAAATGAATTTGAGCCAAGGAAGTTCTTACTCCCTTGAACACCTGACAGTGCTGCACAATTGTTTCTTAATTAGTACTTTGGCCTTGATAACGAAGATGCATAAGAAATTATATCAAAATTCAAATGCTGTTATTTATTCTGACTATGTGTTATTCATTGCAGTTTTCATTGTAAGTCTGTTTAGCCAAGTGTTTTTTGTAACAGTTTAGTTGAAATAAACACTGCTGAAAAAAGATAATAATTGAAGCATGTAACAGCTGAAGGAACATTGGTGACTAATGTTGCAAAGTCTCTCAAATTAAGAGAAGATAAAAAATATGTAGCACTGGAGATGGGCTTCTAAAGTGGGAGAAAATTCATATCCGGAGAAAATTCATATCCCAGTATGCATGAATGCTAGCCCCATCTTTCCAGCCATGCTGGAAAAGCATCCTCCTTGCAGGAATGTTTGCAAATGAATTCACTCTGTCTTTGAAAATACCAGACCACAAATGCTGAGCAAATTAGTTGGTAGCTGGAATAGAAAAAAGTCTCAAACATAGCTGAAGACTCCAAAAACGTGCTGTTAAAATGGGAAAAAAATAAATTGTAAAAGTATAAACCCAAAAATGACAGAAGTCCTCTAAACATCTTGTCTTTTAAATTCCTCCAACAGTCAAGTCATTTGTCTAAAATAAATCAGAGAAACAGAGGTGTTGAAGCCATTTCTGGATTTAAATTGAGATTTTTCAGCCAATATCTGTATCCTACAAATATAGTCAAAGTTTCAGGTTATGCTTTTCATACTTCTTCAGTTTGCAAGAAGAAAGTCCATCATCTGCCTTTCTGATAATTTTCATAGAATTTTTAAGCCCTTCCTAGCATAAATATCTTTCTCATAATTTTTATCTCATAAGAATTTGATCATGCATAATAATTTTTTTTAATTCAAGTACAATATCTGCACCTTATGCTGTTTTCCAGATTTATAGATGTTGGACATTGCTAACTAATAGCACTACATGTTATGGAAAATAGGTAAAGTAGCTCTTAAAGATGGTCAAATTTAAACCTTAAAGTGCTAGTGACTTTTAAGTTCGATATTACAGCCTCTTATTTCAAGTTGAAACAAATTTGTAACAGTCTGAACATTCAGGAATCTATTTTATTTAGTAACTTAACTCTATTTAATTGCTAGTCTACCACATTACCTCAAAAAAATTCTACAAGATTTCCTCTGGTAAAAGAGAGATGTTTAATGCAGTTAGGGTATATTTTCAGCTTGATTAACACATCTCATGATCCTTAAAACTAATTAGAGTACCTAAAGTTCTGCCTTTGGATATTCCCCATAAACCTTCAATTGCTTTACAGCTGGGGCAAGGTTGTTAACAAGCTTTTATGTTTGAAGTGTAAATTAAGCAGAATTTAAGAGTTAATATGCAAAGTAATGTCAATGCTTTGCCTCCTGCAAATGTTGAAGCACTTGGCATATCTAAGTTTTTCACAGAAACATTAAGTCACACACCTGGAGTCTGATTTTGTACAATGCTACATATACCAAAATGTTGGGTGACCTTTGAAAATGGTCTGCTACCTTATTTTTTAAGTTATTTGGGCATTTTAAAAAAAAACCTGCTGCAATCCAAATTTAAGCTTCTTGCGCCTGAGGTTATTTATACATTTAATCATAGAATCATAAAAACAGGGCAGGATAGGATTACAGAGGTCAGCAATTTTCTGTCAGGATCAACTCTAAGACAACCATTCTTGACAGGTATTTTCTGAAGATGTATTTAAAAACCTCAAGTTATGTAAATTCATCACTCATGTAGGCAATATATAATTTGGAAATAATTCCAATTTCTGCTAATGTACTGGAAATAGTGTCACTGTATTGGAGTTTATGATTCTCAGTCGATCTGCTCTGAGTTTCAGAGATCTCTTCTGGAATGCAGTTTTTTTAGGAGGAGAGAAAACCAGACCTTTCCCTATGAAGCCTGTTTTACTATGGTTGACAAGTAATTTCCCTACAGAAACCTCTCTAGTGTACACTGATCATGCCAAGTCATCATCTTCCAGGCCATAATTGTCTGCTGGCACTTTGGTATCTTAGAAACATAAATGTTGTATATGTGAGACAAGCAAAATAATATAATTATGCTTGCTACATGATGAAGAATGTAGCCTTAAAAGAACAATACTTCTAGTATTGCAAAATGTTTTAGCTAAAAGAAGGCCCAGAGGGCAAAGAGAGCAGAACATTTGTTACAAAGTGTTTTGAGCTACTCCTGACTGAATCTAAGGAGAAGGGATGATGTAAAAACTATGTGATTGTTCCTATCCATTTAAAAGGACAGGGAAGGACAGTTTCCCACTGGGGGATTTCTTGGCCTCTTTAGTCATTACACACAATTAAACTCTCCCTTTCCACTCTCTAAAATCTTCCATAGTCATGAGCAGGAACAAACAAGGGCAATGCACACCATGCACCTGACAGATCAATCTCTGAACAAATAGGTACAAACAAATCAGTGGTACTGAGATTATACACTAAGTGTGTCATGGACAATGCCAAATTCTAGATATAAAGACCTGGGTCTCTGTGGGTACTCTAGAAGGGAAACAGGGACTTCTCCCTGAAGCATGTTATTAGAACTGTAACATGTAACCACTGTAATTTAATACTCATTATTCTATCAAGTTGAGTTTTTTTAAACATTTAAACCCTGTATTATGACAGCTAGTTTATTACCATCTTCAATGGTTGAAAACTTAGGGTGTATATTAAAACTGTAAACTTTTTTTTCACATTGGTCACATTTTCCCTAAACTCTATTTGTTCAGCTCTATCCAACTGTAAGTCCTGATAAGAGTTGTGTTACAAACACTACAGCTTAAATCTTAAAGAGAGGCATCACTGCAGTGTAGACTGAAGAAAATTAGGTCTCCTGAGTCTTTGTCTCTTGATTATCCATACTGCTTAATTTTTAATTTACTCACAAGCTCTCTTCTCACGGTAACTTCTAGTTCCCTCTAAGACAAACTTGGATATAATTCTGCTCTAGTTCACACCAGAGGCTACTTCCAAAAAGAAATTTCAAAGACTACATGATACTGACTTTTGTCTGCTGTAGGTAATGCCATACTGAGTAAATTGTGTACCCTATAACGTCCCCATTAACATTCTCACGTCCTGCCATTGGCAATACTATGTAGAACTTGAATTTAATGCTTTAAAGACACACTATTTCATTTAACTAAATTAAATTCTTCACATTGTTTGAGAAACTTTTTGCTGTGTCAAAGTCCCATTATGCACATATAAGAAAAGCAATAATTAGGACCTTGGGCCCAAAAGATGTTACATGGAATGAAGACTGGACCTAGCCAAGTTTTAGGCAGTGCAAATACCATTTCTGCTGTCAAGGGTTGATCTCCCCAGAAAAATACAGGCATGAGCCATCCTGCAGCACAAAACTTTGAAGAAAGAAGATACTTCCTGGAGATCTCTTCAGTAGCATGGATGAATCTACCAGGTCTAGGATGTCTGCACTTATATTGCATGTATTTCAACCATTCTATAGAATTCAGAGATGACAGCAATAGTTTCCATAAAATAATGATAATAATTTGCACAGCATAAACATATATATATCAATAGTAATGGGGCTTTTGGGTTTTTTTGTTGTATAGGTATTTTTTCCCTAATAGATTGGGTCTAAGTTTATCATAAAGCAATCGACAAAAGACTATCATAACTTTTGTTCCTAACTTTCATGTAAGCATCTTCAAAATTTCGTGAGAATTAATTGGGCTTTCTACAAGCTAGTCTTGCCTTCCACTTCCTGATAAAGTTGTTACCCAGCTAATAACCCCTCAAATTGACACTGCTGTAACTTCAAAACAAGAAAAGTGAAAAAATTATGAGTTTGACTAAGTTTCAGGGCAAACTCTAAGCTAAGAGCAGTCACACATCAAATAAACTTATCTCCCCACTTTAATACAACTACACAGATTTCAGAGCAGAAGAGCAAAGTTACAGTTCAGCGAGGAGTACCATGCATGAAACTTGTGACCTTTAATGTGTTTGTTGACAACTCAGTTTCAAAGATCTAGAAAGGTAAAGAGGCAAAAAGAACACAAACATTAAACCAACAGTTCACATCAGACAAAACTGTACATATCAAAAAAACTTTCAGGTTTACATAATGTTTAAATAATAATATATAAGCAATACATTAGTGGTGTTGATAGCCCAGAATATAGAAGACTGAAGGATGGTGTCAGACACTGGACAGATTAATGTCTTGAGACATCCTGGGATGCTTGGAATGTCTGGCTGGGAGCAGATCAGGCCTTGGATTTGGTGAGGTAGTGCCCTATCCCCCTTACTCCCCAGGCCTCACTGTCTGTTTGTCCTGGCATGCTGGAGGCAGCCACACAGTGTTGCCTAACCCAGCCCCTGAGTGACTAAGTGACCAGAAGTCCCACCTGGAAGTCCCATGATGAGCCAGGGGTTTAAGAAGGCTGGCCCTGAATCAAGTTGATGTTTAACCCTACCTCCATCTTGGAGTTTTTTATCTGTTACATTGCTAGGCCCCAGGAGCTGGGACCTATATGTGTGTTTTTCTATACATTTCCTTTCTATTTTTCTCCCTTCCTTCTTACTTTTCCCCTTTTAACTCTCTTTTCATGGAACATAACATTGAATGGGTTTAAAGGCTGCTAAGTTGGATGGGCTAAGTCTATGCTGTGATAAGTGCTTTATGTGTGCAGAATCTTTTGCCAAAATTCCTTGATCTTTTTATTGCTTACCAGTAAACTTTTGTGTGATTTTTACCTCTTGAGAATATCTGGTTGGTATTCCTCCCATGTGTCTACCCAGAGCAAAAGAACATCAGTTTAGACCCATACATGAAGTATCAGCATTACAGAAGATGATAGTAACTCTTTGGAAACATCCTTATGATGCCATTGATGGTAGTTTCCACTATATAAAAAGGTGTGCAAAAAGAGATTTGGTTATAGTAATTGCAAAATCTGTTTGTACTGTTTCTTATGTTCAGCATCATAAAACTCAAGACAGTCTATTTCAACCAAGTATTGTGCTTTTTTGTAAATATTACACTTAGTAGTACATCAGTATTCTAAGTATTAAAATGGGGAAAGTTATTTTATTTTTATCCTGACACTAACTTGCATGTTCTTATTCTGTTTTTATCAGTTTCCAGTACTGTGATCCCTTTAGATTTATATGGAAAATGTTAGAATAAGCTAAATATCATCATCTATTCTATTCCAGGAAGAAAGATCAATGGGCTTTCTGAAGGCAAGCTAAGATATCAGAAAGGATGTATTTGGGATAATGAGAAATTTCTGCCCACATTTCATATTTATTGAAATTTGCAATTCAAGCCTGATCTTAAAAGCCATATGCACACCAATAATCTTTATTTTGTGTGTTATCCATCATCTTCAATATAGGTGGATACTGAAGTTTTAGTATTATTCATCTCTATAAAGATAATGAAATCAGCTTTATAAACCTAAAATTAAGTCACAGAAAATATCAGTACTTCTTGGTCAGAGGTGTTCAGACAGCTGCACCTGAATGTTTTTGGAAATGTGATTCAGAACTATGAGGCACCTCCAAACACACACTGAGATGTCTGTGATCTGAGGTGTCTTGATGAGCCAGAGGCTTAAATCTCCATTGGAGATAATAGAGAACTAGTCAGTGGATGGGTATAGTCATTCAAAGTGAGAGAATTTACCCAGTAGACGAAATCCATGTATTTATTTCAGAATTGACCTAACAGCTCTCCAGCCTCCATTTGATTGTAGTTGCAAGGCAAATAAAATATGAAGCACAATATTGGTTTTAAGAGAAGATGAGAGGTACCTGTATGTTTTCCTCAACGGTCACAGAATAAAATAATGTCTTATTTCTCCATTAATTTGGCTTTTTTTTTTTTTTGCTGCCAATATTCATATCAAATATCTACAGCACAACTGAAAAGTTTTTGCAAACAAATACCTCTCTTTTTGTGCTTACCATTTAGAAAAGAAACTAGACAGAAGTAAAACATGTTCAACTTTGGATCTATGCAACACATCCAATATTAATCTTATTTAACTTCAAAAATTTAATAAAGCAAAATGTCTATGGGTGTCTTTTCCGAGGGTAGTTAGGCTGCCATCACCATTTATCTTTCCTTAATTATCTAGACTGTGGTTGCCTTGCATAACATTTTAACATTTAATATGCTTTTGCATAATTCTCACATAGTGCCAGTAAGGTCAGTGTAAATTCTTATTCTTTAGTACTCCATGTCACACACCAGGCAATGTCTCAGGATTTTCCTGCTCTTGCTGTATCAAATCCTTCATCACTATTAGTGCACTTGTGTTTCAGGAAGCCCTCATGCGAGTGAAGAACTGGAAAACATCAAAAGAACTTCTAAAATTAAATTCTTCTTGATCATATGAGAGGAACTTCCAATTAGGATAAAAAATTAAAGGTTAAGTGTTATGAAAGGTGAAGAACTTCCTAGTCAATATATATTTCTGAACTTAATCCTTTTTTCAAAGGTACAGTACAAGATAGGAAGAGTAAAGGTAATGGAATCCTAATGTCGCACTAAAGAATGATTTTTTTTTTAATAAATCTAAGTCAGTTTTGGAAAAGGGGGTTGATCTTAAATATATACAAGATGTCTTTTTTAAGATGCTTTCCTGAAAAAAACATACATTACTTAGAGGTTATTGTAATTTCTGTAGTGACAAATACTTGCATGGCTTGGTCCTAGGTTTTTTTTATTTTTTTTCCACCACAGACCTCAGTGATCCATACTTACCTAGATAATTTCAAGAAAATAATTGTTTTGTGTGTTTGTTGGGTTTTTATTGGTTTGGGAGTTTTTGTTAGGGTTCATATTTCTTTTTTCATGCAATGGTTTTGTTATTTCCTCCCTCTCCCCAGTATTTTGGTAATCATAGAGGAATGTAATTGTGCATGACGTAGTACTGAATGAACTCCTGCATAAAGGGAGTTCATCATTTCTTGTCCTTAGCAAGAAGACACCGATGTGGTGCTGATACATTTAATTAGATGCTTCTAACAGCTGATATAGGGTGAATTCACTGATGCCTGGCTGCTCTGTGCTACATGAACAGACAGCTCCTATTTGAACAAGGCAGAAATATTAAGATACAATATATACAGTCTAAAATTCTACCCACATTTAACAGTACAAATAGCTTTGTGTTTAAATGGCTGTTGTAAGATCAGAGAAGCTGGAAGTCTTTTTTCAGAGTCAAGGGTGTTGAATTTGTCATATAATATGTCCTTTACATTATTGAATAAAAATGGTTCAGGAATTTTTTAATCTGTAGAAGGTAAATAAAAGCATTACTGGCAGTTAAATGTAATGTTTGCATCATACTTTTTATGTGTTGTACCATATGTGGAAGACCTGTGTGGTAAATGTTAGAAAGCTGATATTTGGCAGGGACATTCCTTGACCTGTTTGCATTTGTATAGGATATCTGTATTTTCATGGGCAACTGAGAGATGACAAATGTAAGGGCACATCAACATCTTATCTCCCTTTTGGCACTGTATGAATGCACTTAGTGGAAGTTTTCAGTTTGTGATTTTCCTGCCACTATCAAACTGGAGCAGGAAAAAAAACCATGTTAGGATAGAGGAATGCATAGGTTGCTTTCCAGACAGGAGAGAGACATGATGAAATGTTTTAAATGAGCACTGTTATCCCAAAGGTAGCAGGGCATTTATTATGTAGTGAGTGTATTAATGCAGCAATCATTTGATATGGCAATCAGAAGGTAACTTTTCATGCTCTGAAAGTGGTATGGAAAATGTAAGAGATTTCTGCAATGAAAGAAGCAGAATTGTGTCAGGCAGGGCTGGAAATCCATCTCTACATTGTCCTGAGCAAATCAGAAGCATACAGGGATATATACAGAAGGAAGGCCATTTGTACAGTCATGGTAGTGCTTGTTGCAAAAGTATAATTCATAAATATATTGTACCTCACAGAAAAGCAATAGTATGTTATTGTCTTCTTCAGATAAACCAGTACCTTTCATGAAAAACACATCAATATGGTTTAATTTGTTGGTTTTTTTGGTTCTTTCTTCCTAGTTTAATGATATTCTATGAAATTAGCAAATAACTAATATCAATCTATAAACTAAAGTAGCAGCATGCAAAGCAGGGAAGTAATTATACTGTAGCTGTTGTTCTGTAATTTTATTAAGTTTTTTTAGTGGGTAGACAAAGTATTGTGGGTGCATGTGCCAATGAACATATTTGCTGCTCCTTCCATACAGTGGAATTTTATTTCATAAAATATGCCTACAGTTTCTTCAAATAAAAGTACAGTAGAAACATAGTAAAGAGAGAATTATAAGTGCTGTTAATAAAATACACTCTAATATAAAAATTTTCCTATTAAAAATAAAATTTAAAAAAGAAAATAGCTTTTTTGGTTTTCTTGTTACAGGACTGGAATACATAATTTTTTTGTGTACCTACAGTTTGTTTTGACTTGATTTTGTGCCTATGAAATTACATTGTTGGTTATGGATAAAATTTTAGCTGCCTCCCCAAAGTTCTTATTAAAATCTGTGTCAATTAGAACTGCCATGTGTTTCATTCTACTTCATACTTCATATTTATATGATTATGAGAACACTTGAACAGAGCCTGCACAGGTGATTTTTAATCTCTAACGATCATTATGTATTTCCCAGGCCAATTCACTAGACAGCCAATCAAATTCTTGTTCAGTGGAAAGGAGATTTTAATAATCTAATGCATTCAGGCTTATACTCTCTTCATTATTATTCATTCAGGTACAGGACAAAAGGACAGAACATTATGCTAACAAATGATATCCCTCCCTCTGAGTAGTGGTATACTTGTATTTAAAAGCTAAGCTTCCAAAGTTCTTACACGAAGAATATATTTCTTATAGATCACCAGCTTTTACTATGTCTTAATCTTTTTCTGGGTGTCATTTAAGTACAGCTGTTCTGCATATAGTCTTCAATTCTTATTTTTCTATAAGACAAATGTCTGAAAAATATTGGAAACATTTTAGAAGTGAACCCCATTTCCAAATATCTTCAAAAAACATGTATTTGATTATTGCATATTAATGACCTGATACAATAAAAAAAGATACATGCATAAAAAGAGCTATAAGATGTCCTTGATATCAATATGAGGCGAACAGCCTGGGATGCTGGGAGAATATTGGGATCCAATGGAAGCTCCAAGAAAAAATTGTTTTGAAGGCATATTTCTTTTTGTTTCCCTTTCCATTTATGTCTATATGTTTTTGAGTACCGAGAGTTGCCTAAATGCTAAGCAAATACTGAGGAAACTGAAGGAGGGTGGAGTTACTTAAAAGTCCTAAATGCTGACTTGATGATTTCTAGATGAGCAACTTTGTATAGAAGGGTAGTTGAAATGTAATTACTTCTTTAAAATTATACTGGTTGCATTTTATTTACAAGAATGTTCAGAAATAGTCTCCTAAAACTACAGATTTCAAAGATTGTGTCATTTGTTTCACTAGTACTAATACTGAGCTAAGAAAGGAAAACATTCTATTTGAGTGTATGTCATGACAGCACATTCTTTTTGTTTTATCACTTGCCCAAGGTTAGACAGGACTGCAAATTCAACAGCTTGTTTATAAGCAAAACCAGACAACATGAAGAAGACATGGGACCATCCTTTCATAGAACAGTTTCCATCCACTCAGGGCTCTGAGATTCACTCACTGTATGGCTATTTGCTGTAAGGATTTAGCCTAAAACTGAGATGGACTTGTGTGCTGAGCTTTAACAGACAGCACACAAGTTCTCCCATCTGGGATATTGCCCAACAGGCACTAAACCATTTCCAGAGGAAACTGCATGCTCATTTTCAGCTGTTAATTAAGAGAGGTCATAGTGAAAAAGGCCCCTGTAAGATGGGTTTTCTGTCATATGTCCAAACTACAGTCTGATTCAGTTAAAAGTTTTTAAAATCTTGTAACATAATATCATTGCTGCATCATTGGATTATTGTGCAGGCTGTCACATGTGGGTGGCTGTCAATGAGCTGCATTTCATCACTTTATACCTTAGATTTTCAGTGAGCCATTATGAGTCATTAAGTGATCACAGCCATTTGTGCAGAACTGCAGCTTCTACACTTTTCATCTCACTGTCTATTTTTGCACATGGCATATGTTTCCATATTTGTGTTATATATATATATATCTATACATACATATACTCACACATATATATAAACACTTCACAGTAATCCACTGTGAATATATTAATTCAGATTAATGCAGAGTTTGTAATTACAAGGAGCTTCAATCCATGAGAAACAGGTGATAGTAAAAATTCCCTCTTGCCTTGCATGTGCAACTGATGACAGGGAGTTGAGTTTTTTTGACATGATTACCTGAATGCTTTGCTTTACAACTGATGCTAATGAATATAACATAACTCAGCCATCCATTTGGATTTTAAGTAGTCCTCTAGGTGTCCTTGAGCATGGCAGTGAATCCTAGCTCTGAGTGACAGCCAGGGAAGGCAGTCCATGCTGTAAATGATCATCACTTCATGCATATCACTGCAGAACTGAGCCAAAAGTGAATATGCCCCAGACTATTGACAATAAAACCACACTGGTTCAAATGCACATAGTCATGGCACCCTAAGGAGAAGTAGCAGATTCTTTTCCTCAAAACAGCCAAACACATGAATATATGTTTATATGCATATATATGCATGTTTGTAAAGTTTTGTAAAGTTGATGTTTAGAACAGTGCTTAAACACTTCTTCTGAAAAATCAGTACATGAAAAATACAGGAGTTCATATTTTTTCATCAAATGGTAGACCTGAAAAAAAAAATCTTGAATTTAAAATATGAAATATGTGAATAACTTATATAACCTTTTTTTCTAAGTAAAATGAACCAAAATCATTATGCTTTAGTTTTAATTACCAAATAACAAGATTTCAACAACTAGGTGCTGACCAGAAATTTATCTGTGAAGTAAATATAAAGGCTAGTTTGTTTTCAAAACAGAATTAGATGTAAATTCTTTCTTCTAGACATGATCTGTTTTATTTCATCCAAGAAACAAAACA
This sequence comes from Erithacus rubecula, assembly GCF_903797595.1. NCBI lineage: Eukaryota > Metazoa > Chordata > Aves > Passeriformes > Muscicapidae > Erithacus > Erithacus rubecula. Next base: position 50,644,972 of record NC_136658.1, on the reverse strand, counting down.
ACCTTTAGCTAAGTTCCAGAGCTCCTTCTGAATCAACATTTACATCTTGTTTCAACAGAGACTGAAAAGCAGTGTTCTAGACTCACTAACACATTTCCCTGTCCTGTCTTCATGAGAACATCAGAATCAAAACTGAAGCAAGACAAAGACAATATAAAGATGATCTCTTGTTATCTGAATAATAGTAGATGTTTTATTTGAAATACAGCACTTAAGCACAGGATATGCACAGGATAAGCACAGTTGAAATGCTGCTTCAAAGCTCATTCCTATTGACCATCCTTGCAGCCTAAAGCATCTCTTTTTTAAAAAAAATAAAGGATATTTTATGCATCAAAGTGAAGGTGACTGTTTACCAAGACTCCTTTCTGGCTGCATCGCCAATGCAAGAGGAAATAGGATCTGTGCTCAGGATCCAGGACTCACCCGGCTGAGAATGTAAAGGCTTATAAATGTAGGTGTGGGGCTGGTACACAAATTAGGTTTATTTTGTCAGACATGGTATGTCTTGCATGAGGCTATTTTTATCTCCCTCCATCAGCTCCTAATCTTAGCAAAACACTAGTAAAAAGCCTTCACCAACACTGGGGGAAGGCATTATATGCATAAAGAAGTTAATCCCAAAACATCTATTCTAATACATTCTTCTGCCATCCTTATTCATTGCTGAAAATAGAGAGGCAATATAACATCAATAATAATTATTATGGTTAAGCTTTATTGGAACAGTACCAGAATTTCCAGATGATCTTTACTTTCTAAACAGCTCTACTGATTTCCCAGTGTACTGGAATAACATTTGTGCATGATTTATGTGCCAGAACTTCAGCTGGTCGAAAGCAGTGCAATTTTGCTAAATCCAGTGGATGTATGTTGTTGTACAACAGGGGACCTGAACAGTGTTCTGTTCTTCAAAAAAACCCCCAACTGATTATTGAGTTTGTATTAAATCAATGGAACTACTTGCAGAACAAGGTGAACTGTGGGGGGTATCAGCTGATCCACGAAACCAAAAAGCTCCTTAATAATTAATAAATATACACTTGTGTAACAAACACTACAGATTCTCAATGCTAACATCCATATGTCTGTTCTTCTGTAGTATCTAGATTAATGTTATTTTAAATTATAGAAATCTTTGAATGTCACTTGAGGATGCAATTTAAAAAAATTATTGCTGAGAGGGAAAAAAAAAGACTCTCTTTCTGGTGTTTACTTTCACAGAAATTTACTTTCACAGCACCAATCCGTCACTGAACTGAACACTTACTTTAACCTAAGGCAGAATGCAAAAAAGATGAATAATATTGGCCACAAAATAAAATTTAAAACTTCTCACTAAATAGCACTCTTCTACTAGTAAGTAAATATACTCCTAGAGCATAATATTAACCCCTGGAACAGAATCATTAATTTCAGAATCATAGAACGGTTTGGGCTAGAAGTGATCTTAAAGATTATTTACTTCCAACCCCCTCTCCTGCCATGGGCATGGACACCTCCCACTAAATCAGATTGCTCAAAGTCCCATCTCACCTAGCTTTGAACACTTCCAAGAATGAAGCATCTACAGATTGTCCGTGCAACCTGTCTCAGCACCACACCTTTCCCTTAAAATATAACCTAAACTTATTGCTTTCCATTTAAAGCCATTCCTACTTGTCATATAACTACATGACCTGTAAAGAGTCCCTTTCCAGCTTTCTTGTAGGCCCCCTTCAGGCACTGGAAGACTGATTGAAGGTCTGCCTGGAGTGTTGCTCATACTGAACAGCCTCACCCCTCCCAGTCTCAATTCATACGAGAGTTGGCTCAGCCCTATGATGTCCCTTCTCTGGATACCCTCCAGCAGGTCCAAGTCTGTCCAAGTCTGTCCTAAGTTGTGGTCCCTAGAGCTGGATGCAGCAGTCCAGGTAAGATTTAACATGAGCAGAGGGGGAAAATCACCTGCTTCTATCTACTGACCGTGTTTCACACACTTTACAGACAAAGATTGGAGAAAATCACCTTGACACACACGCAATAAGTTTTGGGTTATGACACATTTTTAAATTCCCAGTATTTTACTTATTTGAATGTTTTCCTGTGGGTCACAAGAGTCAATGTGTGTTGACCTTGGTAAGAACATGAAAGTCACCAAGATAAAGCTATGTAAATCACTGTTGTTCTGACTTGTATCTAGAAAGAAAAGCTTTTGAAGCCACTGTATTAACATACAATGACTGTTAACAACGTGTTAACTCAATGCTGTCATTTATCTGTACAGTTTCATAGTTCAGAAGTAAAACCGCATGAACATTTCCAGACCATTTAAATACAAACTAGTTGATAGATGAACAATAACTTTTTAACTACAACATATGAATCTATGAGAATACATTTTTCCAGATCTTAAAAGTAAATATGGTGAATCAAGCCCATGTTATTGAGTAAAGGAGGAAAGTCACCACCCAATGTGACAGTTTTGAAAATCTGCAGTATAATGCATTAACATTTACCTTCAATCAACTATTAGTTAATTAGTGTGGTTTATTGTCAGTCAAGGTCAATACTTTATTTTAAAATTCATTAATTATAATTTCATCTCATCAAAAGTTATTACCTAATTATTATTTGATTGCATATTAGTTACCTAGTTGAATAAGGCAGTTGAGATGAAGCCTTTAAGTAAAGTTGAATTTAATTGTTTTTCTAATGCATTTTGTTTTAAAAGATTATGACAACAATGGCTAATAAATTGTAAGTGAAAAAGTGAGGGTAAGATAGACTTAAGGAGAACCAAGCTGTACCTCAAAATATTTTTCTGTATCTCAGGACAGAAGTTCTAATTCAGGCATTTAAAATACAGCTTAAGCTTAAGTCTTGAATGGATATGTAATAGTTGGATGAGAGCCTCTCTGTAGAAAGCTGAGGGATGAATGGGAACAAATGTGAATTCATCTGTACAACAGCTTGGATGATTAGTGATAGAAAATGCAGATATATACCAGCCTAAAATCCATGATCTAGTATGTTGAGCTTTTTTGGAGGGTTTTTTTCACCACACCTGGCTCTATCTGTCAAGATTGAATTGGAGTTACAATGCCTAGGGGAAATAGACTCCTTTTTTTGCAGAGAGTCGCTCTGTCAGAGTTCTAATTTGTAATTCTCCTTTTCAGACTGTCAGTGGCCCTTTTTGCAACTCAAAAGTTTAATTACTACATTTGCAAGGGTCATCACCCAGTCACTGCAGGGAAGATGAATAGTACAATGCTATTAAATAGAGGATACTTTCTAGATCTATTTTTAAAAGCAGTTATGACAGAAGTACCACTATTCTTTAGGATGATAACTTGATGTCTCATCTAAATTTCTACTGTCACTTAGAATAAAATAGCCTTCTGTCTATTCCATGGAATTAGCTTTTAAATATTCCATAGTTCACAGGTATTGATAACTTCAGCTTTTCTGGTATCCGAAATTTTATAATAATAAATTAAATTCTGATTTCCTTATTGTTTTTGCTATATTCATGTAATTAGAGGATAGAAATAGAATCTTCAAATGCTCATTTTTACATAGATCCAAATCAAACATGACCTGCTGGGCAGGTTCAAAACCTTTTTCTGCTTTCCCTCTGTGGACATTTAGGTGTTCAAATAGAACAAACATTAGTACACATAAAAAGGACTGTATTTCACCTCAAATATTCATCAGAAGTTCTCCTGTGGTGTTTTGCTTCACTTGTCTAGCCAAAGAACAGCAACAGAAAAGAGCTTACTTCTGTAACTAAGCCAAATTTTGTTAATTCTAGCAATAGCTATGAACTAAAAGTTCTTATTTGTAAATTAGTTACAAAAGTCAAGAAATAATTATTTCTATATTGTTGTCATTTGACCAGTATCTTTATTTGAAGTATTTATTTTGACAGTTTATCATATCACTTTAAAGCAGCTACCTGGGAGATCAACCCATAGGAAACAACTTTCTATTTGTGAAAAGTGTTTCCTAGAAAATTCAGTGCTTACATTAGACAATGATGATGTGTCTGTTGCATGACCTCAATTCCACAAAACTTGGCCCCAACACCTATACCAATCAGGCATTCCATCCATATGCTTTGCATTTTAATACAATCCCTTCAATGAATCAAAATACCATGATCTTGTTAAAAGAAATATTTTGTTCAAAAGGCATTTCCTTATTTTATCAACTTCAAGGAATTTCCTCATATGTGACTTTTTGATATATAATGTTTGCACTCTTTAAATTAATCATTTTAATTGGTGATTAACAAAGGACTAAGATTATATGATTACGAATCTTATAATCTGATGGAAATTGTATTACCACTGAATGTTCATTTCTATCAATATTACAAAAAAGTTACTTTTTCCTGGCAATTTACTTTCAAGTAAACGGATTTAAAATGTATTAAATTTATATATTTATAGTTGGACATTTTAAAATATCTGCAAATTAATACATTATATTGATTATTTAATAAATTTCTTTACCTTTTTAAAAAGTTTCTCCTCCCTGATCCCTCTCCTCCCCTTCCCCTGATGGTTCACTGTGATCACTCCTCTAGGTAGTCTGTGAGAAACCCAATTTTTAATTTTCATGTCTCTCACTCTGTGTCTCTTTTTTCTTAACATCATTATATTTCTCAATATTTTTAAAGACTGCTCTTGAATAATGATATGATCTACATTCAATGAATATCACAGTGAACTCTTCTCTTAGTGTAGGACTACTTTTCCTTAATTAGTTCAGCCGTACCATCTTTGAGGAAGAATTTTCAGAAAAGAACATCCTACACCTAATCATGTTGAAAATCCAACCAGTCATTTTAATGATTGAAAGAATCTTAAATTCTATCTAAACAATCACAGTTGAAGCAACTATCACTTAACTGTGATTTTATGATTCATGGTTTCAAGTATATTCTGATATAACCACTACCCAGCGTAAGTGCTAACAGGTTATTTGATTATGTTTTCCCTGTGAATATCAATGAAATGTTATGGTTCATTTTAGCTTGATCCATAAGTTACTGTAATCAAATGTATAAATTCATTACTAATATAACATCACAAAGTATAGACCCTCATTTAAAGCTGAACACAACATACATATTTGAAAATTGGATTAGTTACCTCACTTCTTGTACTCTTATATTTTAACAAAAACAGAGTTGTTGTATTTAACTGAAATTTGTTTAGACTTGCTGTGCTAGGAGACTTAGCTAGAAAAACAAAGTGTTTCTCTTCCAGTTAAAATATATGAACAAACAAACAACCCAAAACTTAAACCCATAGGATGCATAATCTCATTGTAATGATGAAAGACATAAGTCAACTGAAAGACCAAGGTTTTATTAAGTATTTGATAAATTCAGTGTTTCACAATCATTGGAAAGTATATGTCATGTAAAGGTAAAGATAAAAATACCTGTTGGTTACATAGCTAGTTTGGCACTTTTGTAGAAGCCCACGCAGATGGAGTTGTCTTAAAAAAAAAGAGTTGGAAAGTCTGACCATTTTAAAGAGTCTATTTACCTGTTCTAGGCTCAAATGAATGATATTCATATTATATTTACTGTATCGCACATTCTCCTCTTCCAAAATCTTAATTCTTCTGCAGGTGGGACCATGGGAAAAACTTAATGATCTCTCATTGGTACTAAACACAGAAAGACCCACAAGAGACTAAGCTGTCATCCAAAATTGTGTTTGATTTGTTTGGGTTTTTTGTTACAAAGAATGAAAATAAAATCAAGTAGCTGAAATAAAATTGCTGCACCTGCTTTTATTTACCTTTGAGAGATTCCTGGAAAAGCTGTAGAGACCAATTAAGATTCTTTCTGTAAGTTATCACACTTTAGCAATGTTATCATTCTTTAGCAATGTACTTGAAGAAGAACTGAAATTATAAACTTTTAAAGACTCCAGCTACAAGTTTGTAGAGGCAGAATTAGATACAGACAAGGGAATTCTTCAGAGTATTTTGTGTCTTTATTTACTCCTGTGGAAATCTACATCATCCTTCAGGCTTTCATCCCCTGCAAGATATTTTATCTGCAAATAATACATAATTTAGTAAAGTACTAAGTCAGAGGTGCTTTGTGATCCATCTTTGATAAGAAAATGCCAAGGGAGCCCTGGAATTCAGTTTGTATAACATCCTACAATATTTGTAGTGAAAGATGCATATGATATGTGTTCTGTTGAATAACAGGTCACCCATATCATCAAGAGCTAACATCTTCATATCTTCTTTCAGTTAAAATTTGGAGATGTTTAATCAGTTGGGTGAGAAGGGGTAGCAGAATAGGGATATAGACTATCCAAAGAAAAATGGTAATATTAAACCAGGTTTTCTCCAAGCACTACCAAGGCTTATCATATCTAAACTGAAAGCAGGTGAGTTAAAAGGCTGACATACACTGTCTCAGAAATCAGTGGAGAACAGAAACCGAAGATTAGCTGCAATTTGATCTTAATAATAAAGGTGGAAACAAAGAAAGTTTGAGGTTAATAGATTTTATTTCTAAGGATTCAGAGCACTAAATAAAAGAGAGTCCAGGGAATCTGGAAAAGGAAATTCTCATCACCTACATTACATCATTGCAAGCTGTCTGACTGTATTTCTGTCTGTTCCAAACAATTTTTAAAAGCCATTATTTAGGCATAGTTTAAGAGATAGTGGAACCATAATCTTTATCCAGAAGGCTGCACTGTCAATACCACCCTATGCAGGCCCTCAAATATATTAAATGTACCCTGAAACAGTCCAAACCACATGCAACATACATCTGCAATTTCACACTGAAAGGAATTCCACTCTGTTGGGTGGTGAAAAAGGCCCCTCTATTGTTTCATACTGTGAACACACAAAAGCCAGATTTGCAGAAGAGCACAGGGCTCAAAGGAGATTCAAATTCTGCTCAATGCAAATGCTTTAGTATGCCTTATATACTGTTGTACTTCTCCTGGAACCTATGATAATCCAGTATCTTTGTTTGAGTTAAGAAAGTGCAAATAAAATACAAAAATCTAACATACAATATAAAGTACAAATCAACAATAATACAAAAATTTCCCTCGATAATATATTGAGTTAGACATGCAATGATTTCTCAATGGAAGCATGGTTTCATCTTTCTCTCTTCCTTTTCTTTATCTTCCCTGGAAAAAAAGAAGTCTTCTAACTAAAGAGTCCATTATAAAGGCTCGGTTAGCAGTAGGACATCCTTATAGCCTGGTTATTGTTCACTCAGAGGGGTAGAATGGGTAGGATTGGCATTGCTTAGTGTCTGCCATCCTCACTAAGGCAAGTCTAATTTAAGGTGTCTGTCATGTGAATGCTTACTTCTCACTTAACCATTCTGGGTTACAGAAACAGACATTTCCAAGGAACAATGGATCTGCCCTGTTCTGAGCATAGTCTTTAGAATAAGATGAAGTGCTTGTTATCTTCTGTCCATTAAAAGTGAAACCCAACTCAGACACTGCAAAGCCAAAGGCTTTAACATCTGAATCAAACTATGGACATTGGATGGCATAATGGTAAAAATCAGCTCAGATCAGTTTTATAGTTTTATGTATTCAGAAACTGGTACCCATCATTCTTCCAGATAAAATTCTCCATTTAAAAACCTCCTAAACTAAGCTGCACAGCCCAGGGAAAGTCAGAAAAATACATTCAATTTCTGTTAAGCATTTTTAACATACCTTTTGCATATATTTATATATGACAGGAAAAAAATGCAATAATCAGATAATTTCTTTCAGCTCCATCATAATATTGTCTTTCTTATCAAGTGAAATAATGTTGAAGAATAAATGATTACATTTAATTATTAGAATCATAGAAAATCCAAGAAACCTTGTCTGACAACATTTACTGCGTGAATGCAAATTTAACCTATTTACCACTACTTCAGAAGAGTATGTTTTCATTAAGGTAAATAAGTTTTTTACGAAAAGGTCAGAATATACTCAAGCTATGGTATAAAGTCCCCACAGTCTTCTATTCAATTAATGAAACTTTCCAGTTCAGCATGAGAATGCTATAGACATTATTTGGCTGATCAATCTGCCATTCCCATATCACTTTTGGTAGAAGCTTTAAGATTGTAGAGTTTGTTTAGGTAAGGATTTCAAACGTTTTCCTAATTATTTTCATTTTATTCTCTTATTGAGAGTAATGACAACCCAAAACAACTCAGAGAAACACTGCACCTTTTATGAAACAAATACAACTTGTCAGGAAAGTACAGCATGATTTTTTTTTCTCTATTTGCCTATATATGACAGAAGTCAAAATGTAGATAAGAATAACTCTCAGTTCAGGTACTGAAAACTTGAATGAAAATAGACAATATATAAGTAATGGATGCATGAAAATGTTATTACACAAGTGGCACAGGTTATAGTTTGCATACATCTTACTAAGTTTTATTTGAGGATGTTACATACAGGATGCTGTTTAAAGCTTTCTTGACTTTAGCATTTACTAAACCGTACTGGAAATCATCTTCTTTGACAAAATAACTCTCTTCAAGCTAAGTTTCAAATAAAAACTGTTTCATTGTTTGTTTGACTACTAAGCTGCCATCTCACAGAATTTAATGAGAGCACTTCTATGGGAAAGTACTATCTGATACATGTACAGCCTGAAAAGCTGGTTTTACAATTTGTAGCTCTTCATCCTACATATATTTGGATAATAATCAGAATCTACAAAAGGTGAATAGCTGGAACTTTTCAGAGGATTAGTGATTAAGTGAATCATTTCAAGTATCTTTCCCACTTTTCACTACAATGAGTGCATCAAGTATCATACAGTGTTTCTATGGATTACAAAAATTGAATTTTCTTGCTTTTCAGGTCTGTAAGCTATGGTAAATATTTGAGTAACCAACAACATCTTCAGTTTTATCATATTTGTTTCAGAGTAGAATGTGGATGCCAAAGCATGATGCAGAAAAAGTTCTTACGTGATTTCTAAATTACCTCTTCTCAGACTAAGACGTTGAGCCCAAATAATTCCTGAAGTGTAGCAGCAGAATGCACTTCAGCTGCAACTATCATCCTACACACACCAGAGGATGTGTAGGACCTGTGTGTTTGATGATTTCACACATATAACAAAAGGGATATAAATAATAATTTAAAAACCTGCCAATCTCAAACTGTTCTAAAACTTAAGAAAAAGGCACAAGTTTAAGAAAAAGGAAAAAGTTAAGTCACTTGGAAATGTTATGAATTCTTTTGAATTTGACTCACTGTGAGAAGTTTCTGAAAAATATGCTAATTAAGAAAGTTATGGAAAGACACTCTTTTATTCATTAAGTGACAATCAAACATCTCTATTTGTTAGCTATAAAGGCTTGTAACAGATTGCTTGCCACGCTGCTGTCCTCCTACTTCAAGGACAGTTGCATTAAAGGATTCTAGCTCAGACTGTATTTTATGGCTTGCCTCAAGCTGGGTAGCAATAGAATTCAGGTATTGTCATTCTGGATTGGAGTATCTGGGTCCACTGTCCTAACCCTCACTGTAACAATTTCACAGACTTCATACTCAAAATTTCTACAGCAAACTTCTGATCTGCTATACAGAGAGAAATGTTCCCTTGTTTTTCTCTAATTAATTTCTCTAAATTGGTGTAGGATAGGAAGCTTGGGGGTTTTGTTTCCCTCTATGCATGTGCTCACACGTCTGTATGTGTGTGTGTGTGAAGGTGTGTATATGTAGGTGTAGTATGGTATTGGTGGGATAATTGGCACCTTTTTACCACTCTAAACAGACAGATTATGATTTTTTAAGATGGTAAGGCAGTAGCTGGCTAGCTGAAAGAAGGAGGGAAGGGCAGAACTGTGATTTTTTTCTGACACTGCAGTCCTTTCACAAAGGTAATGAGAAAGGCAAGTTGTTTTTTCAGCTTAGGGAGGTAATCTGTGGAGACCACTGCTACATATGCCTGACAACAGTTAGAGCAAGTTATCTGATACAGATAAACGATTTCTAGGTGAAACTTTAAAAAATAGAATAATTTGACTTGGTGCCAGTAGTCTCAGCCTGTAGAAAAAGTTGTGATCCACTTTGCAAGTATGTATTCTTTGTTGTTTTGGAATACACCACACACAAGGCATTCATCAGAAGGCAGAGTATATACTTTGCTCTGTCAAAGCCAAAGGCCATTGGAACAAAAGAAGTAGAGCTCAAAAGCTCACTAGACACACAGGTTTTTGCAAATGAGGTATTAGATTTATATTAGAAATATCAGCTAGATATTTAATTAAGACCTCATCTTGTCAGCTATTGAAGCAAAGAATACAGTTTGGATAAATGAAGGGAAATGATGTCTACAAAAGCTAAACAGTATAAAAAATAGAAGTGCTGTCCAGAGCCTTTTGAAAAAACTTTCTTCTAGCAGACATTTTGAGTCATGATAGTTTTACAAATTTTCACTTCCTTTTTTATAATTGTATATCTTTCTTGTCTAATAATTGCAGTTATCTATTAACATAGAAAGGGATAATTTCTGTAGTTTACTTTGATTTATATAAATCTTCATTCTTCTCATTCTCCATCTTTTTAACTGCTTAACTTCAGATAACTTTTACTGCACTTATTTCATCCCTGTAGTTTATTGAAACAAAGCCTCACTATGGTTGAGAAGTCACAATTTCACTTTTTCTGTTGGATATATTTGAGCTGAATCTGTTGACAGTAACATTTCTTTTCAAATCTGATTTGTGTAGCAATTAATAATGAGGCCTACACATTCTTTTCTTTATTTGCCACCAGAGAAAAGTTGCCATTTTATAAGTGAAATTCATTTCATATTTGTCCTTGTCAGTGTATCCTTGCATGTTGCCCTACTTTCAGTATCTTCAAGATCACTGGCTGCTTCCTGTGTGATATTCCAGTTCTTCTCCATGTTAACATTTCCTGCCAACTTTGATGGAGTTTTTTTATACAGATTTGTTTATTGACAACAGGATGAGTCTCCCCTCCTGCTGAATTCCCCTGAATATTTAAAAAAAAATCAAAATTGTCTGCAGTGTAGGTATAAAACTTTATCTCATTAAAAACCTAGAATGTTTATTTCTGAAATGCAAAGCATCTGACACATGTAATTAAAAATACTAAACATTTCAAAGCAGTCCTGATAGATGACTAGTCAAAAGCTTAGAAGTCTTGTAAATTAATTTTTTACTATGATCATCTACTTTTTTTTGAAGATTCTTCATTTTTAATCCCAGCAAGCAGTCTTAAATGTAATATACTTGAGATTCTCTTTGCAACTGTCTTTTCAAGTGCAATAGCATCTGGATATGTCTTAACAAACATTTTTTAAGTCCTTCATTAAGCTTTCACTTGTTAAGTTCAAAGACTTGTAGCATACAAAAGCAAAACTCCATGTAAATATTATTCAGTCAGCCATATATTTTACTCCCCAGTGACAGCTATGAAATGAAATTCCTATTACATTTTTCAGCTGGGTTGTATACTGAGGAATCCCAGAAGACTGAAGCAAACACGTATTTTACAGTGTAGGCATGATAAGCATTTTGCCTCCAGGATACCTGCCATTCGACTACAAAATGTACTAGATTTGCATTCTGCATATCTAATTGTTTTTATAATTTTTACTATCAATAAAGTAAAATATAACAGCTATGATAGTAAAGGAGCAAAATACCGTTTTAAAGTCAGTTTATTTTCGTATTTCTCTTGCCAAAAAATACTCAGTAATAAACCTTGAGGAAAAAACCTTAGAGGCAAATAAATCTATAGACAGGATTGTGTGGGTTTTTTGGATTTGGGTTTTTTTTAATGAAATATGTACTTGGTGATGTGCTTTCCCACCCTGTGATAGCTTCCCCTACTCAAAGAAGGAAAAAAAAAAAAAAATGATGCTTGAATTATTGTATGCTCTACTGACACAATTTCCAGAAGAGAATGGATGTCTGCTAAATTCTTATCTGGACAATTCCATTTCTGGATGGTCTAGGCAGTTTTATTTCAAGTGCTCACTCCTTTTACTATTGACTAGAGTTTAACTTCTTTTTCTAAACAGTAAATTATCGTGGATACGAAAGAAATGTTGCTGAGATTCAGTGATATGATAGAGATATGTTGACATGTCATCCCACTGGAGAGAAACAAAATGAAAAAATAACTCATGATTCTGGGTTGTAGCCCAGTGACAAATGCCCCTCCATTCTGTGCTCAGTGATGCATTCTGGAGAATTAACCTTTCAAAATTTCAGTTGCAGAAAATATTTCAGTACAACTCAGTCAGTTTTAAACAGAAACATTTTAAAATAAAGAACTTAATTGATCCTTTTTTTAATACATGAGTCCATTAAAATGCACTTGCTGATTTACTACCAAGTTGGAACAAAATATTTTTAAAATATTCGATTTGGTCATGCTTTTCAATATAAATATGCAAGTTTTATATACATATTACATCTGTTTTCTCTGCAGCACCATAGTTTTTGAATAAAAGCTTTCATAAATTATAGCAAATACGATCATTTATTGAAAGTGGAACATTTGGCAAGATACTTTCTGACTGTACCTTTCCAGAAGAGAAATTCTATATTATGTATATGGCAGTGTAAGGGAAATCAAATAGATGAAGTACAATAACAAAGGAAGTTGGAGACAAAATACATGACCTGAATGCTTTCTGTCTTTAGTCTCATTGTGAACTTCACTCACACAATTCTGTTATGCTTCTCTGGGTTCCCACTGGCTGGGGCAAAATTGTCAATGCCTGTGCAAACCATCCTATAGCCCAAGCTCTGAGGCACCAGGTGCAGGAGCTATGGCAGGAGTTGAGAAGGCTGTGGAGTGACAGGAGCTTGACAGAGTCTCCACAGGCACCCAAGAGCTTGAACAGCTCAGTGCAAGAGTGAGCACAGCAAGAGGCTATGCTTGAACAAGTGGAAGAATGATACTTTGAGGATGGAAGTTCTTGGAAGATTTTGACTTCTGGCATCAGGAGATGGAGGGGAAAATTCCAAATAGGACTGGATCCATCCTGTAAATTAACAGCTACAGGTACAGCTGGTGGTGCAGGCATTACTTCAGATTTTGTGAGCATGGATCCATCTTAGAAGTGTAAGGAGTGGTAGTGAGAGAAATATATATTTGTCACATTGAGGTAAAGGGAACTTTGCTAATAGGATGAGGTGAAACTTTAAACTAAGTATATCGAGGACTGAGTGAACAGTGGGGATAACACAGCCCTGGCAGCTACAGTCAGGGGAACTTGATATAGAAAACCAGCCAAGGCAAGGGACTATGGGCAGACTTGTCTTAAAAACTCTTAATGAAGCCTCTGTAGACAGGTTCTTATAGAGATCTGAAACCTCCTGCTAGAAAATCAACAAAACCAAGACAACAATGAATTGTCCCAAGACCAGCAAAGCAGCACAATTAGGCTATTGCCCCTATTGCAAAACCCACTAAGTTGATTCAGCTGAAAAAACATTAACTTTCTGGGATGCCCTGTAAACTAAGACAGTTTATGACATAAATGATTATAGATTTTATTGTGGGAGGCAGGGGCAACACAGGGCTGGTATGAAGCAGAGAGAATTTTTGGGACTATGTAAAACACACCATGGGATGTTTTAAAGTGCTGTTTCAAATGTATTGTGGTGTGTATGGACATGGAGCAAAGTGGAGAAAAGGAAAGAATGCCAATGCATAGGGATGGAAGGAATATGGAAAAAATGAAGGGAGAAAGTGTTCTACATTAATGTATTCTTATATTTTCATGCCTCATATCTCATTTGGGCTTTCCAGTGTTTCACAGTCACTCTAGCCATATTAGACAGTCAAAAACATCCCTACAGACAATCCATCCCTGTGTCGCCACTGGAATTTACTTTCAGTGTTTTTCTTAGATCTAAGCCCTTTACTGTTAAGAATTCATATGTTTTGTTCTCCTTAATTCATTATTTATTTATTGTTAAGGTTCACTGCATTTTTCATGGATTTGGGGAACTCATCTTCTTATTTATGTAGCAGAATTCTTATTTTTTAAAAAGCTGTATTCCCTGTTCGGTCAAACTATCCTTTCATTTGTTGACTTTTTTCAGCTCATATTGAATTAGAACGAGACTTTTATTTTTGACATCATTAAATTCAAGATATAGACAATATAAATCTTAGTAGAAAAAAACTGTAATCTATTTACTGAAACAATAGAGGACAAATTACTTGATTTAGTCCTTCAGTGGGTGGAATTCTATATTTAATGCACACTATGAGGTTAATGCACTAAAATTTGATACCTTTAAGAAAACAAACAAAAAAAACCAACAAAAATATTCAAGCCCAAAAAAAAAATCTTAGTAGCTTTCATTTTTAAACAAATATGTACATTAAACTGAGGAAGAAAATTAAAAGGAATATGTGAAAGATTAAGGCTAGCTTGCAGACAAAATGAAGGTACTGTGAAGATTAAATATTAGAAGTTCAGAGTAGATATATGGTACCCATCAAAAGCCATTCAAAAGCCATTATGTTTCAACAGGAAAGAAAAGACAGCTATTCTAAGTAAGAAGTGAAATTTTAAGTCAAGTAAAAATTAAACAGGGACATAAATTCTAGAGTTGGAAAATAATGGAAAGTTGTTGAGAAGGATTGCAAACACATTCAAGTAGTCTGCAGCTACTATTGAGGAATTGAGAAACATATACATTATACTAATTGTTGTTTAGTTTGATTAATAAGTAGTGATTAATAAGTAGAATATAAAATCATAGAATAATTTGGTTTAGAAAAGACCTCTAATGATCATCTAATCCAACTCTCTACAACGAGCAACATCTAGATCAGGTTGCTCAGAGCTCAATCCAAGCTGACTTTAAACATTTCCAGGAATGAAGCATCTGTCACCTCTCTGGGTCACCAGTCTTTGACCAACCTCATTGAAAAACCTTCTTCCTTATATCTGATGTAAATTGACACTCTTTTATATCCATGTTTAGTTAACATAGGTTTGTAGTAGACTTTGAAACACCCTATTGAACATGCTTGAGACTCCTGCCCTACTATGGGAAAGATCAAAACACAGTGGTAAATTACATCTGCCAAAATCACAGAAACTCAGCTGAAACCAGCACATGTGGTGATCCTCTAGCATGGAGTGAGCTCTGCTATGCCTTTGATTTCAATTCAACAGCTCTGCCTGGGTACTGTTTTGGGGATCCCCCAACTGGTGAGGTGAAAAAATAAATTTTCTCATTGCATTTTAAGGTTTTTCCTGCAACCTGCCTGTGCCAGTTCATATATCTAGGAAATTAAATATAGAATCGTAGTAAGACATTTCAAGAAATATTTGAGCAAAAGTCTGCCAAAGGAGTAAGAAGAAAACACGAAAAAACCTCTTAAGGTTTTTTCAAAATCAGGAAATCTTCCAATGAGTGGGTGCAGCCACTAGATGAGATGTAATAGGAATATTCTAGGAAGATAAATTGAGACCAGAAGGACTAAATTTTTTTTCACAATATTGTCGACCATGGAATATTCTTATACTGAAGGCATTATTTATATGGATGAACCAGATGGATGATTCCTAATCAAATCTAGGTAACAGCAGTTTTAGAATAAATTAATAAAACTAACAACTTGGTCAAATGCCATTTACCCAAGCAAGGCCCTGAAGGGACTCAAATACAAGTCCTATCTATTTAAACCAGCCTTGGCAGAAAGTGAAAATTCTTATATTTGAAAAAGAACTTTATTAGTGAGGGAGAAACTACAGCAGTCAACCTGCATTTGATTAAAGATCAAATTCATAGACATATAACTATATCATAAAACTATATGTAATATATAAAGAGGAAAGGACTACAAATATTTTGTGTCAGAAATTACCTCAGAAACCTATGGGAATTTTTAAAGAAATCAAGTAGGGAATCTGTCCATGTCATCTAGTCATAATGCATTTAAATTTCAAAAATCTAATAGTGGTCTTCATCTCCAAAGTTTTTTAAAGAAAAAAAATAAGGCAAACAGGAAGTTGTGTAAAAAGATTATCACTTAGTACTTGATAGGAAATAGGTTTGAGCAAAAGAGAAGTTTTCACTTTCCAGAAAATTTACAAATGTTGCTATTTGAAAGTAGTGTGTCTCAGTATATTTGTAAATATTCTAGGGGAAAAAAATTAATAATAAGACCACTAAGTTTGCTGAAAATGCTGAATTATTTAAGATATATGATTAGAGAGAACTTTAAACAAAAATCCCACTATATTGACACAGTGCACAGTGAAAATGAAATCCTATGTCAGTGAATACAAAAAACAATGGAGGAAAATGTTCCAACTACACAGATAAAATATTGTCTGCTAAATGATTTAATATCACTTTAGGAAAGATGCAAATTTAATTAATAGGTGTCTAAATAAAAATAAAAAATGAAGGATATGAAGGTCTTTCTTCACATTTGACGTAATTAAATTGTGAAATTTGTCAGTGTGTATACAGAGTAAAACCATAATGGAATTAAATCAGGACCAGAAGCCACAGTTGACAGATTTATTAGTGGACTTTGAGAACAATAAGTCCAAATGAAATCTATATCTGAAAAAATCTTTAGAACAATAATTTCCATATGTAATGACAGTAGAAATGTTATTCTTCACTTACCTTCATACTGTTCATCCTAAGTATATGCTAATAACTTTTGGATTGTATTGATTTTGCATTGCAAGAGGAATAATCCATTTTAAGTTTTGAACAAGCTCATACATTTCCTGTATGGGTTAGCTTTAACAAAATAATCTTGACTGATATTTATGTATTTTTATTAATATAGATAAAATCATTTTTCCTTTCTGAGGTTGTATAAGGTTTATTCAATCTTTGAATTGACTTGATGAGAATTGCCATTTGAAACTAGTTTAGACACAAAATTCAGAAATGTAATTTAGCATACTCTAGGTAATTTTTTTAACATAAAAACTATTTTGTCACTATTTCTCATTATTTTTTCACTAAACAATAACAGAAAGCTAATTTTTAATCTTGGTCCCAGACTTCCCATTTTCTCAGTGTATCCCAGAGTGTCTGTTTGCTCAAATTATGTTCATCTATGTAGGATGGGAATTTGTTTTAATAAATATTTATGTTTTCCTGTTTTAAATGGAAGATATATGGCCAAACCCATGACACATAAACGCTCTACACACTGAAATACTAAAATTTATTTCTGCTCATGCTGCTCAGAATCCTCAGTTAATTGTTTATCTCTTTAAGTCAAGGAGAAGCAAAACTTATAGCTTGTACCTAGAAGCAAAGAAAAACTGATTTGCATAATGCCCAATTTTAATGCAAAATGAATTTTGAGGTGAATATTTTTTCCATATCTATTCAGAACCACTCAATCACCTGGGAACGTCCAAAGGTTCAGCTCATCTTTCCACGTGAATTTCTGACTAAACTGTGTTTTATATGTCTCATTCTTTTTAGATTAAAACCAAATTATACCTCTTACAATGTTCATCATTATCTGCCTGTTCTAGAATGTAAGAATTTATTTCTGTAGGCTTTTAATGTATTTTGCCAGTAGGAACAAAAGCATTCAGAAAGGTCCAAGTGAATGCATTTATAAATCTCACTGTTATTCCATTTTATGGCATTTCATCCTGTACTGCACATAATCAAGCTCTTTCTGCCTCTGGTTTATATTAAGGATTGGTTTGGGGGTTTTTGTGGCTGAGCTCAGTTGGGAGTTCCTTGTTAATTCATGCTGGCTGTCTGCTGAATTTGCTCAACTTTCTTTCCAATTCTGTTTTCCAATGGAAATTCCAAAAGCAAGCTGAATTTTGCTCTCCTAAAATCGAGGGCTGTGGCTATGCTATTGATTTTTCTCACTTCTTCCAGGATTTTAATCTCCCTTATCTCATGGTTATACTGCTGCCAAGGCTGCCCTCAGCCCTCATATCTGTAGTGGGATATTCCTTCTTTGTAACAGATCCAAGAGAGTGCCACTATTTGACCCATCCATCAACAGCATCAAGGAATCAATATTTTAGAGTAACATAAACTTGCCTGTTGACATTAACTTGGCTGTACATCTCATGAGGTTCTAACCCAATATTTTCTCATAGAACTTACTTTCTTAATGTGATTTGACCACATGGTTATATCAATCACAATACTGCTTTTAAATCTTCTGCAAAAGGATCTATCTATACAAAAAATAGCTTTTTAACATTATTACCTTTCAAATCCTGGGTAAGTGCATTTTTGGGGAAATATCATGAGCTAGCTGACAGTGAATCTGAGAAAGCTAAGTGATCCTGCTCACTTTATTGTCATATTTATTTCAAAAGCTTTATTAAAGGTAAAATGGCAAATATTTTTAGTCTAAAGAAAAAAAAGTCCTAGCAAAAGAGTCCAGATCAAATAAATCTCTTTAACAACACTAAACTCAATTTTTTCTTATTGTTTTACTGTTTTAAATTATTTAAAAGGCTACTCCATTTACTAACCTCTCCAAGGAAATTTAAAATCTCTCATTAAATTCTTTTCCAATATTATCATTCTCACCACCTTGAACTAGCCTTCTGCTTGTCTGTCATTCAATCCCTTAAGGGTTATCTAATATAAACATCTTTCAGAACTTTAGAATTATTTATATCAACTACACTACAGAAAGTGTGGCTAAAATTATTCTCAATAATAAATCTATGTTCATCTTTTCTATAATTTAGTGACTGGAGAGCAGAATTGGAAAAGATCTGTTTTCCAGGACCTGTCTCTGATGTGTATCCAATTAAGATATGATTGTGCTCTGCAATTTGTTTATTTATTTATGTATTTGTTTGCTTTGGCACTTCATTCGGGTTTAGCACTTATTTTAGTTCATTGTAATTTACCTTATTCTTTTCTGGAAGATTTGGTCTCCTTATAACTGATAAGTCCCTGAAGAAATTATACACACTCATCTAGATTGTTTATCACTACTTAAATGGAAAGAGAGACCTCTGGGAAAAACAGGATTTTCTTGCTTGAAAACCTTAAAATATTAAAGCTAATATGAAGTCAATTGCTACTGCTGACAATGCTAATTTTCTTTTAAGAATTACTTTGTTTGATACAACTTTTTCAAGGGGAGGAAAAGAATTACAGATAGAAGGAAAGAATTACAGAAGGAAAGGAGGAAAATAATTACAGATTCTGTAACTTGGTTTCATGCTTAGCTGAGATGGAAATTACCCTGAAACAAAGATTTATCTTTGACATTGCAATTCTTTAAATGTGTTAATAAATGCAAATTATCCTAACCAAAAGAATAAAAATGCTAATGATCTTCAAATATTTCTAATAGAGCATCAGTGATACATGAAATCAATTGATTTGCAATCTGACTGTTGTTTATATGTGTGGTGAGAACATACAAGATCTTACAGCCAAATTTTGCCTCTGACAAAAAAAAATTCTTATGTTCCTGGAATATTCATGCACAATTGCACACAAACATATATTTTTCAAGTATAAAACAAAGCTCTGATATACTTGCATCCTCTGTTTTGAAAGAGGAACCCATATACACTTTTACATGTAAAAGCTGGTTTTAGTTTTATCTCAACACACAAGTCTTCTTGCTTTTACCCTTCCAGTTCTCCCTCTGAGCCCATTGCAGGGAAGTGAGAAAGTGGCTGTGTGGGGCTTGGCCACTGGCTGGGGTTAAGCCATGGCATGTCTTTAAAAAATTAAGTTGATATGTTCTACTCTTCCTGGAACCTGCCATTTCTGAGGGGAGATAGGAGAATTACTGCAAATAACTGAAAAACATTGGAACTTCAGAGAAACTATGTGAGATTTTTTTTACAAAAAAACCTCCTTTCATTCATAGAAGAATCTGATACTTATATGACACTTCATGGTTCATATACACAAGTGCACACACACAAAAAAAAAAAATCAAATTGTTTTAAGGTATGGTCTTGGAAAGGATTAAAAAAAGGAAAAACACTTTTGATCTCTACTTATGCTGGGTTAGAACTATACTGAAGGACAGCTACTAAAGAAGTCAAATTGCTTTGTATTTCTCAGATAAAATGATCAAGCTACTTTCCTTCTCTCCTAATAGCTGCTTTCCCTCCCAAGTTATAGGTGGATATGTAACAAATATGGCAAACTCTTTTTTATAAGTAAATTATGTATTTTCTGAAAGGACTCCTCTATATTATTCATTCTTTATCTCAAGCCCTCAGACTCATACACAGAACATACAGACACATAGATACATAATGTATCTATGCACATTTTTTGTTTGTCCTTAATCTATATAATTAATATGTACATAAAAATTTACCTATATTTTTATTTTTTTAAATCTTATAAAATGACTGATATAGACAGACTTCTTTCAGATTTTGGTATAGAATAAGGATCTGATTTTTTAAATTTATAGTTGATATTCATCTTTATTTGAGTATTTTCTCTGTAAACCTCAAGTTACAAATTTAATGTGGACAAAGAACTAGAAATACTTTCAAAAAAGGACCAGATATCATTTATATCAATAACACATAGGAAAGATTAATTTTCTGAAAGTATCTTAAAAAGGAACTGGAGGTGATGAGATGACTGGCTTGGATGAAGACTCCTGCTCTGTAGATAAATTTACTGAGCCACATAAGTTTCAACCCATTTCTCCTGAGTGCATTAGTATTTACAAAGGCAACTCAATTAATGAGATTTGCAGCCTGATTCAAAATTATGTGCAGGAAGTCCTCTCTGTATGGTGTATCTACATGTAATATTACACTGTCATAAATAACTGAAGTATTGAAATGGGATTGCCAATAACAAATTATTTTTCACGTGGCCTAATATGTTCAAGAGAAAACTGCTGACAATAAATTTTTATTCATGTAGTTGGCACACATTAAGAAAAATAACAGGGATAGTTGCACCTTTACTGTGGAAAGGTTTTCTCTTTTTCTCTAGTTGCCATTTTTTTTTTTTCTTTTTGAAAATTTGTTTGTTTGTTTTTCTGTTACTTAGCCATTGTAGTAATATTCCCTTCAGCAGATCAGAGAATAGAAGATGGCTGGCTGAAAGTTTCTCGAGCCTGATGTGTAATGTGACAGCAGTATTAAAGTTATTTCTTGAGTTACTCAGTTAAATTCCCATAATAAAACAAAATTGTTCCTAATAAATAAAAAACAGGATATAGAGTCATTATGATCTTAAGAAGACAGATACATTGACCAGTAAATGAATTATAATACTATGTGCACAAACATTCCTAATTTTCCACAGTGACCAGGATTCCTTCCATCCTCATTTTAAAAACTTCATTGAGGGTGGAAAGTGAATTTCTGTTATGCAGAATACATACATTCTGTTATATAAAGTTTAACAAACTAGATGATTCCCAGATGAAACAACACAGGAAAATGCAGTTTGGGAGAGCACCTGGTGTATTGCAGCCCCTATGCAGGATTTAGCCATGGGAGCCCTCTATAATCAGCATGCAACACAGTGCCTAAAAACAGCTTGGCTGGGGCTGCTGGTCATCACACCAACTATCTCACCTTTTAGGTCCCCTCTAGTGGTGCTGCACTATTTGCTAATGTGCACACAGCCTCTCTTCAGAGTTTTGAGGACAGTCCTGTCTTCCCACTGGAGTCAGCAGGGAAGGGTTTCTGCCTTCAGAGGTTTTTTGTCTGGATAAGATTTGTCCTTCAAGTGACTGCAGTTGGCATGGGCAGTCTGGCTAAGGTTATGTGCCTGCTATAAGTGCATCAAGTGAAATGTCTTGAGAACGTGTCTGTTTCTGCACTTAGACCTCCAACCTGTAAGACCCTCTCTTACAATGACATAACCTACTCACATCCTTTGACCTTAAAGTTTCACAAAGACATTCTGCAAAATTTCTGTAAACAACCCAGTATTAAAAAAAAAATAAAAATTGAATTAGTGGCAGACAAATCTGCTCTTCTATCAAGTGGAAAATATATAGGCTGACCACCACAACTACATTCTACAAGCTAATCCAATTTTTATAATTTTTCAAGAGTAAATAGTACCACATACCAAGAGTATCAGTAATTTTTCTTTAATAAATTAATTGAAATCTGAAGGGAAATTCTTGGCAAGAATTAGAAGTAATCTGCAATTAAAATGCTACATGAATATTAAAAAAAATAAAATTATTAATGATATTAAAAAATAGAATTAAAATTAAGATAAACTCACTTTGAGATTAAACTTTAGCATTAAGTAAAAAAAATTATCAGAACTGAGCGATAAATGAGCTAGCTTTCTTTAGTCAAGTATTCATTTTCTATGTTAATACTTTCTGAAATGTTTAAGGTACAAGTAACAAGAAAGTAATGAATAAAGGTTTTTGTTGGGTCATTTGGGATTTTTTGGCTTGGGTCATGTTTTTTGGGGTGTATGTGGTTTGTTCTTTGGTGTTTTTTCATCTGAAGGGATTTTATTTTTTATGGGCTTTGGATGAAGCTATTAGAACAAAAAACTGGGGTAGGAAATCATCCAGATCTTATCTAGGGTTCGTATAGTAAAATATTAAATGCCTAGTCAAAATACCATTTTTGTTATGATGTACAATTCTCTGCACAAATATCACCTGAACATTAATTTTTCTCACTTATAATAGTTATTTATGCAAGTGAACTTTCAAATATTATATATTCAACTGGGAATGCCTCTGAAAGTACAACTCTCATAGTCTCTCCAGCCAACACAATTTTACTACTTTCCTTGGATTGCATTTTAATCTATAATTCATTAATTCGTGAAGGTCAAAAGTCCTTCAGCTAGCATGAAAAAACTCAAGAGTTTAAAATCCCACCGCAGAAAAAGTAAAAAAAACCTTAAATATCTTTAACTTTCCACTTCTTCTGCCATTTAGAGGGTTGATCAGTCCCTATGTGACAGTAATGATAATGATGATTTCTTGAAGAGTAGATGTCCTCAATTATGCAGTATAAATTGAAGGCAAAAACAAAATTCTATTAGTATGCATCCTCATATTTCTTTGCTCCTTCACAGTTTTCTCATAACAATGTACTTTCTCTTCTACTTATCACAAAGAACTATTCCCTTAACTACTCCAGAGTCTTTCTAATAGTAATACATTAAGCTCAAAAGCACCTGGATTGTGGTATTTGAATAACTGAAGGGAATTTTTATTTCCCTTTAGTTTTTTGTCTTAAACAAAAACAGGATAATAAATTAAAAATGTGAATGTCACAAGTATTGAAAAGTTATTCAAAAGCATCACCTGGAGAAAAACAAAAATTGCCATCTGCATGCAATTTGAAAACCTTGTTCCTTTGTTATAATATATTTTGTTTTATTTTTTTCATTTTTTAGGTAATTTTAATTAAAGCATAGTAGCCATTGTAATTAAGTAATATTGATAAATTTCTGGAAACATCATTGCAGTGAACTCATTCCTATCTATTGTTCAGTGATGATCCAATGTAAAATGGGAAACAAATCTGAAATAGGAGAATTTGGATGCTGAAGCCATGAGAAAAGCACTGCAGCACTATTTCACATAGTCTCAAATTTATTTATAAGCAATATGAGTACAGCAGCTGGTTAGTGATATCTATGTTTTGACATGCACAGAGTTCACACTAGTGAAAAATTATGGCTTCTTCTCCCCTGCTCCATTTTAGACCCCTAGGAGGGATCCAGAGTATCCCCATATTTAGAGCTAATTAGTGTTTGTTAATTAGTTCATAACTGCTGCTCCAAAATAACACAAATATAAATTTGTTAACAGTTGCCTGACAACTTGAGTCATCTTTCTTTTCCTTCCTTCCTTCCTTCCTTCCTTCCTTCCTTCCTTCCTTCCTTCCTTCCTTCCTTCCTTCCTTCCTTCCTTCCTTCCTTCCTTCCTTCCTTCCTCCTTCCTTCCTTCCTTCCTTCCTTCCTTCCTTCCTTCCTTCCTTCCTTCCTTCCTTCCTTCCTTCCTTCCTTCCTTCCTTCCTTCCTTCCTTCCTTCCCTCCTTCCCTCCTTCCCCCCCTCCCCCCCCCCTTCCCTCCCTCCCTCCCTCCCTCCCCCCCCCCCTCCCCCCCCCCTTCCTTCCCTCCCTCCTTCCTTCCTTCCTTCCTTCCTTCCTTCCTTCCTTCCTTCCTTCCTTCCTTCCTTCCTTCCTTCCTTCCTTCCTTCCTTCCTTCCTTCCTTCCTTCCTATCCTTCCTTCCTTCCTTCCTTCCTTCCTTCCTTCCTTCCTTCCTTCCTTTTCTTTTTTTCCTTTCTTTCCTTTCCCATATGTACCACATCAACCTAAACAGAGACAACAGTGAAGGCAGACTCTATATCTCATTTGCCTGCATAGGCTGTACCTCTTTGCAATAGAAAAGTTATAACTGATCTAGATTAAAATTCAGAATGTAAGGCTTGAATAGAGAGTGAGTCCAGTGAAGGCCACAAAGGGAATCAAAGGACTGGGGCATCTTTCCTTTGAGAGGAGATGGAAAGGGCTGTGACTGTGCAGCTTGAAGAAGAGAGGGTCAGGGAAATGTAAAAGAGAAATAAAGACTCTTCCCAATGATGCCCTGAGAAAACCTGTGTAAATTGAAACACATGCTATTCTGTCTGAACATAAGAAAACATTTGCTTACTGTAAGAGTGGGTGAACACTGGAACACGTTTCTTAGAGAAGTTGTGGTGTCTTTACCAGTGGAGATACCTAACTGAACACACGTCTGACTGAACACTGTCCTGGAAAACTTTCTATAGGTGAAGATATTCTCATTTGGATAGAGGGTGGCTGAAATAATCTCAAGAGGTATTTTCCAGCCATTCTGTGATTCAATGATTTGACTTTTCAGCTTTCCTTTTCAGTCACCCCACGACTTGTATCAATGCCCTTTGCCCTGTCTCAAGAAGGTATCATCAGCCTGGTGGACACACATGCATGCCACCTCTAATGATCTCACACTTCTCAGTGAGATTAAAAATAATACTCTGGGATGAGTGGGGCACTGTTTATATGGTCCCTAGCATCCCCCTGGGTTTTTGAATTTGCTGCTGTGGAGTGGGTCAGCTTCATGAAGAAGGGTACTCAGTGCCCCTTTCAGAGCCCTAGAATTATTCCTATATTAAATAGTTTTTTTCTGATCACTTAACATAAAATCAAATATCTTAAAAACTTCCTGTTAGGCTAGGCAGCACATCAATGAAAAGATTCACATTTACTCAAACACAAACTTCTTAGAGTTAGATAATTAAGTTTGCTGGTTGACTTTAAAGTGAATGAATGCAGTTAGTTCTGTAGGTAGAAGTTCCAAACCTCAGGATCATATATCAAGGTAAAGGTTTTGAGCTAACTTTGTGAACAAGCTATACATTAATATCTTGTACTGCATTTTTTAAACTCTGTTAGGAAATTATTCTTGTTCTCACCCAAATGATAATCCATAATCACAAAAATAAAATAATATTTAAAGAAAATTTATGTTTCTTACCAGAGTTTAAATGTGAAACCATCTATCAGTATTAGCCATTATTTAGTTATAAATTCACAAATAAATTTCTTATCTGGGTCACCTTTATTCATAATTATGTTTGTATATTTTGCTGGTTTTTTTAAATTGTATTTTGCTTTTTGTTGTGTTTTTTGGGGGGAGATGGTTGGTTGGTTGGGGTTTTTTTCAGGCATCTTGAAGTACCACCACATCTGGCTGAAAAATCCAGATCATGATTTAGGAAAGCTATGCTTATTTAAACAGCTTCACTTGTTTGAAAATATATCATTTATGAAGAAATAATTATATGGGTAATGAGTTCAAGATACATCATGGAACAGGGATGATGTGAAGTGAGTGCTGAAAATAATTAAATGTTCATTGTTATGTTTGTACGGAGTAGTAGTAAAGCAATTAAAACCTAGAATCTAATTGCCTTACTTAGGCCTTACCGTCACCTTAATTGATATTTAATCACATTTAAACATAGATTAAATATGAAGCCCCATCATAGATTAAATATGAAGTATTGCCTTTTGAAGGTTAGGCAAAACAAAATCTGTATAATTGGTTCAAGTGTAATTTTTTTCGTCAAGAAATCTTAGAAATAAGACAATTATCTGAAGCATACTGTGTTACTGTTAAAAAAAAAAAACAAAAAAACAAAAAACAAACAAAAAGTCAAGAAGAAAATAAACACTGTAACAATGGTTGAATCTGTCTATAAGTAACTTAATCTGTTTTGTCTTTAAGAATTTTGGTAAATACAAAGCTAAAGAAAGTTCCAAGTAAACCACTAAGCTGAAATACATTGACAAGGTTTGTTTCAACAACCAGAACCCCTACTCCTCAATTCCAAATACTTATTACTTCCAAATTAACCAGATATAATTCTTGCATACCGTGAAGTCCAATATTCAGACATGAGCAGTATTTATCTGTTTCAAAATATGGAGCATAATGTTCTTTGTATTAGACAAAAAACTGCCTACAATTAACCAATTGGAAAGGTATATTTAATATTAACATAGAGAGAGGTAGATGTACATAAAGATTATACATAGAAAAGTTGACAAGCTAATTCATCTAGTGGACTATTTGACTTTTTTTGCCTTCTTTGGTTTGAAGGATCAGGAATGCTGCCAGTATCCAAAACAGGTGTGTGAGCCTGTGTCACCTCCAACAATTTGGATGATCATACTTTAATTTTTAAAAACTAAATTTTAAAGTTTACATCCACTGGGGTTTGTACTAAAATTTGTATAAATAAGCCAGGCAAAAGAGCAATAAGAGTTAGAGTTTTCACATGACCTTCCTAATTGAAAAGACATTTCTCCTCCTTTTTTTTTCTTCTTCTGTTTATCAGCCTTTCATCCTTTTCTACATGTGGTCTCACTTCAGTAGGATGACATAATGACTTCTACATTTTAAACACACATCTAAATCCACCACAATGAACCAAACATTTGTAGGAGATTGGAAAGACAAAATGAAACAATAACAAGATAATTTGGGAGTGGGGGGGCGGGGGGAAAGCCATTGCTAGATTAAGCATTGTCTAAATGTAGATAACAATGAGACTCAGCTATATTTATAGTGGAAAATTTGAGAGATATACATACCACAGCTTCTTAGTTTCTCCATTTTCTCGCACATCCAGTTCTTTTCCTAAATTAGTTCCATTAGCAGAGATGCACTACCAGGAAATCAAAAATATAAAAGGACTGCTAGGTCACCTCATCTGGCAGAAAGTAAGTGTATCTTAAACACTGCAGAAGCAGGGCCTGAGTCATTTTAGCACCTGAATTTTCATATATTACA
This sequence comes from Erithacus rubecula, assembly GCF_903797595.1. Lineage (NCBI taxonomy): Eukaryota > Metazoa > Chordata > Aves > Passeriformes > Muscicapidae > Erithacus > Erithacus rubecula. Next base: position 50,617,663 of record NC_136658.1, on the reverse strand, counting down.
TTTTACAAAAATGCACAAGTAGTACAGATATTTCCTATTAGAGGGGGGGAAATGTTATTCTGGTATTTATTTTTGATCTGTTTATTTTTTTTCTACCACAGTAGAAAATCTTTTTTTTTTTTTTTTTTTTTTTTTTTTCTTTCTTAAGATTCCAGCTTTCCAGAGAAAAGATCTCCTTTTCCTTTTTATGTGGTCTATGGCTTGTCTCAGACTTCTGTGTGGTTCATCCCCCATCTCTATTTTTATCTTTCATGATGAATTAGAATAACCAGTTTAATTTTGAAAGTGCTAAATGTTCCCATTTGAAATCTAATTTCAGTCCATCTGGCCTTAGTTAAAGCAACTGCTAAACAGAAGATATTAAGTAGAACCTAATTACATATTACGTTTCAAAATCTGAAAATTAGAAAGTAACTTGATTGAACAAACTGTGTTGCAACACTATATATCACAGAGAATATGCATTCATTCCAAAACTAACTGCTAACTAGGATAATTTATATAATCATTATCATGTGCTTCCTCTTTTTGAATTTTTCTCTTTGACATTTTTACATTAAGAAATCATTAAGTTTTGTATTTTAATGTAATTTTTTCATTTAAATTACCCCCAGATACTCATTATGGTTATGACTATGCATAGCTTTTAGCAGTAATTTATCTCTCAAAACATATTGTTTATAATTCCAAATCCTCAGCTTTATAATTTAAAATTTTAACTCCTCTCTGAAGCTGGATTAATATAGTTCTTTATTCTTCAGTAAAACTATTTTGATTTAGAGAAGCTGGGGGATTTGTTCCTTTTTATTGCACCTTCCTTCTAATAGGTTTCAATGCCATTATACATTTAAATATGTATTTCCCATACTGCTCTAGAACTTATTGTTTTCCTTTCTGGCTGTTGAATGAGTGTGGGTGTTTTAACATCAATATGTATTACATGACATTGACATTTCATTGTCTTCCTTTTCACTACTACTTACACCAGCTTTTCCCTTCTGCACTCTAGTTTTGTCCTGTTGCCCTTCTGTTCTTTATTGCCTCTTGTCAGTGCAGACTATTACTTGGTTTAACCTCCTTTTTCTCATCATTAAGTGCTGTCATCTTTTACTTCTTCAGTCCCTTTGCATGCAGGACTGCATACTTGGCCCTTGCCAATCCTTCTGCTGGCCATCTGTTTTCCCATGTACAAACAGTAGGAACTAGGGGTGAGAAACAGTGGAAACAGTCTGATCTTTCCTCATGCAAAAGGCTGCAACAACACACTCTGGTGCAGATTGGTAATAGGAGACTATGACCACACCTGACATACTGTGCTATTTTCATTTAAAAAATCCAGAGAAGTGCATGCCAAAGTCCCAGTATTTTTAATAATATTAAGGTTTAATCCCAGGACATGTCTCTACAGTTTGGAATTTACTGGCTAACTGTGTCACCGTGGTGATCTTTATATCAGTGAGAAAGCAAAATAATAGAAAAAAGAATGAAGGGACATGCAAATGTATTGTTGACTTCAACAGTATTTACTTCACTCTAAAGACATGAAACAAATACATATGAGAAACTGCACCACTCCCTGAAGCAGTCTGCCTTAAATGCATCTTATAAAACTGAAAACACTATCAAACCTCTTCGCACTACATCAAGTTTATTGAATTGTGTGTTTACCAAAGAACGATCTGAAGACATGGACATTCACAGATACGTATTTCACATAAACTTGTAAGTAAGTGAATTGCTCAGTAGTAGGTGCTTTTCCTTTTCCTTTCTGTAGCCGAGGAGTTGACTAGAACAAGTATATGTAAAGTTTAATGTTTAAAGAGTACTAGGAATGTCTATTTTTTCTTTTCAAAATTACTTATTCCTCTTAAAAATAAAAAAGTATGATCACCATTTGACTTAGGATAAGGTATTAACTGCCAATCTGATAATGTACATAAAAGTCAAGGATTGCTAAAGTATCTCTTAAAGAAAATGGATTCCAGCATAATGAAAGAAATATGTAGAGTATGATATTTTCAATCAGAATTTTAGGAAGAACACTACAGATATTAAGTGCCAAATGATATTAAATAAGGGCATTTAAGACATCAGGAGTATAAATATTTGGCTTTGTTGGACTGCTGAAGAATTTAATGTTATGCTTCTGCTGTCAAAAGAGAGAAAAGCCCTAAAGCTTGTTTAGCTATGCATAACAATCTGCTTTCAACTGCAAATTTTTGTTGTTACTGAGGAAATATTTGGTGGCAGGATAACATTTTAACATGGAGTTTCTTTTAGCTATTAAAAATGAATGTTCTTCAAAGGAGTACAACCATTGAATACAAGTTAAACATACTGGGGTGCACTGGGTTTGGCTGGGGTAGAGCTCATTTTCTTCACAATGGCTGGTATGAGGCAATATTTTGGATTTGTTCTGGGAACACTGCTGATAATATAGAGGTGTCTTTGTTATTGCTGGGCAGGGCTTGCACAGAGCCAAGGCCTTTTGTTGCTTTTCTGTAATGCCACAATGGCGAGCAGACTGGGCATGAGTGGGAGGAAACACAGCCAGAACAGGTGACCCCAGCTGACCAAAGGGATATTCCACATCAGCTGTATCATGCTCAGTATACAAAGCTGGAAGATAAAGGAGAAAGTGGTGAGATTTGCATGTTTGTGTCCTCAATAAACCATTGTGCATAATGGAGCTCTACCTTCCTGGGAATGGCTGAATACCTGCCTGCCAAAGGGAAGTGGCGATTTAATTCCTTGGTTTGGTTTGGTTTTTTGAGGGTTTTTTTTTGTTTGTTTGGTTTTTTTGGTTTGTTGTTTTTTTTTTTTTTTTTTTTTTGTTCTTTGTTTTTGGGGATTTTTCTTCTTTTTTTTTTTTTTTTTCTTTTTTTTTTTTGGGTTTTGTGTTTGCTTTTTGGTTTTTTGGGCTGTTTGGGTTTTTTTGTGGGTTTTTTTTTTGGTTTTTTTTGTTTTTTTTCTGCATGCATAGCTTTTTTCTTTATCTATGCCCTTGAGTTTTCTCACTTTTGGTCTTCAGAATCTCCACCCAATCCCTTGGGTGGAATAGTGAGTGAGCAGCTGCATGGACCTTAGCTGCCAGCTGGGCTTAAACTGCTACAAGAGAGGTTAAACAGGGTTTTCTGGTTTTTATAAGATAACAATTGCTCAATTTTTGCAGTATCTCCTCCAGACATTGTTCCATTTGTTTCCATTGAATGACATGTAATTACCTCCAGCAAAGATTTAATAAAAGTTTGAGACCTAAAAATACATGGTTTTTTTATAAGGAATCGTAGGTTAGAGATAATATCAAGATGAGGTATATGTCTGTAGACAGGTAGGTGTCTGAATTTGGAGCTGAACATCCAATTGCACATGGAAATCAACAGCTCAGTTGCCTACCTAAAGATGTGCTTGTGCAATTTGAGTTCACAGACTCATAGAATAGTTTGAGTTGTAAGAGACCTTAAACACAGTGTAGTTCCAACACAGTGTAAGCACAACTTCCACTGGTTGTCAGAGTGGGCCTAGGAAAGATGCTTGGCAGATATGCTGGATCATGCCCTTCTGCAATGGCAAAGGAGCTCAGCAGATTCACAGCTTGCTCAGATGAAAATCACATTTTTAAAAAGCCATGTAAAAAACATACTAATTTATACACAATTTATTTAAATAGAGACTGTCAAAATGGACAAAACAAGTGTTTTCCTTTGATCTTTTAAACTGTTTAGGAAAAAAAAGCTAAGTGCTCCAAACCAGTCTGCTTCTTAATTCAAGTTACAATTAAAATACAGAGATTTAATCCTGCCTTTCTTTTTATTTTCCTATATCAGAAAGCAAAAGCAAAAATGAACCTCAAATATATGAAAAATGCAAGTTCAGATTTATTAAATATAAAGATTTATAATAGAATGAAAGAATGAGTTCTCAGCAAGGGCCTTACTTACAAATGTCTCCTTTTTTTTTTTTTTTTTTCAAGGATAAAAGATAAAACCACACAGAAATTATGCAGTCAAACGGTACCTGATTTCATTCTAATGTAGCTGTGGAGAGAAGACAAAGGGGTATGCCTCATTAGACCACTGAGTACCACAGTAAATCCTAAATGGAAACTAGGCCATGTGAAATAGGAACCTCTGAAAAGAATATTTTTGTGGAATGGTTTAAAAAACTTCCAAACTTCTGTAATAACAAGAATGAGCATGTGTTGGTGATGGAAGACAGACTTTTTCATGATTATGACATGAATGGGACAAATTTTAATTCAATCAATGGATATTCATTTTATCCTAGCATCCTGAAAGTTGAGTATGTTAGCTACTAGAGTATATAGATTTTTAAATATTAAAATGCTGCTATGATACTTCACGAGTGGAGCTAAAATACAGAATTTGCTAACACCTTTCTTGATCTAATTTTGACCCCCTTACTGAAGAAAGAATTCACACTTAGAATAAAACTAGTGAAGAGAAAGATATTTAGCCTTCATTATCACCTCATCAGTTCAGTTAGAAGGAAAACAAACATGATAATGTGGGTTCTTCTTTTTTCTCTCCTTTGCAGTTAATACAATTATGTCTTTTTAAAATCTCAGTTGCCTAGAGCATTCCAATCAGCATTAATGTTAGGCAAAATTACTTAATGCAACTTGAAAATGAAAGAGAGAAAACACAGTTAAAATGTAGTAATGGAGCTTGTTCATGTTGGAAAGAGATTGCAGAAGTCAGAGCATGTGAAAAAGAAGGAAATTTTGTCACAATACGTATATTCTCAAAATTTGCCAAAATTAGCTTTTAGTTTTTATACTTATTTCAATAGTAATTCAGATTTACTGGCCACAATCTTCAACTTGACTGTAATTGAGAACAGCAGGGCAAAGGCCCCTAATGCCAACAAAATCAACCATGGAAAGAAGACTCAAGAAAATCTTCTAATTAATAGCATAAAGAATTCAGGGGTAAAGATACGATATCTAGTGCATTTTCCTGTACTCACTAATTCAAAGGGCTTCATTTATACCACTTTCTAAGTGGTATAAATGAAGTGGGTTGAAATTATTATGTCAGAGTATTTGGTTATCGAAGATTATACCAAAAATAAGTCTTAAGTTAAAATTGTATATAGACATTCATAGGAGAAAATTGTGGACTATGAATCAAGAGAAAGACAGAGGCTTAGTAGTGATCTCTTTGTTTAAGTAGAATGGAAACAAGAAGTAGAAAAACAAAAATTAAATGAGATCTATTTACTTGGGAAAAAAGTTAAAGGAAAGTTTCTCATGTTGGCATATAATGCTACAACAGACAATTATTTTAATGGATGAAAAAAAAGGAAATTTTTGTCAGACAAAACCTATGAATTTTGGGGGAACTTATAAGAAAGAGTGACAATATTTTAAATACAATTACAAATATACCATCCATCATGTCTTCAAGACTGATTTTTCCATAAGACAAAAGCTGAATCTGAGATCTCAAAGATAAATAGTCCAGGTAAGAAAATATCATAAGAGGAGTAAGGAAATAAATAAAAGCCAGAGAACTTTCATAAAACTAAGAATGTACAACTAGGAGAAAATATTAGCCAAATTTTTCAGAAAAGGTGAAATGAGCCTTTGCTACCTAAAGATTTTTAGTCAAATTTGGTGCCAAACATCAGTAATACAAATAAAGAAAATACAAAATAGGTTTTCTAGACAGTCACTTATTGAGGCAGTGTTGAAGATAGAATATGCATTTTGAACAACTAAAAAGCAGAAACAAAAATATTTCTTTTTTATTTGAGGCTAGATAATGTTTAAAAAAGAAGTATAATTTGAAATAAAAGTAGGTTTCAATCAGATAGTATTTTAATTTATAATAAGAAAATTGTTTGAAGAAAAGATACATATTTCTTTTTAACTTGAGGTTAGCTCATCAGATGTTATTAAAAGAAGATGGACAAGTGACAACCAATTCTAATAATTCATATTTTGAGTTATTTCTGAACTATGTAATTGATGGTTTAATGAAGGAATTTATCAGCATTGTTCAGATGCCCAGTTCTATTTGATGTGCTATACCAAATTTTACATAACATTCAACTGCTAGTCCAGAAAGCACAGGTTTTCCTTTAGTCTTATGCTTTACCTCCCAATCCAGTTCAAGTATCTCTTACATCTGTGTAACAATGGCACTAGACACTGCTCAAGAAGATGAATAAATCCCGAAGGGTTTCCTGTACCAATTAGGGAAAGAAAAGCATGGACGACCAAGATTATTATGGCTGACATGTACAATCATTATCAAAATAAAAGCACTTTAAGTGCTTCAGAAAGTAGAAAACTGACCTTTTCACAAATGTTAAGTCTCGTGGCAGAAGAGCCTCTATCTTCTGTAAGTCAGCATTTTAATTACCAGAATGATTTACATTTCCAGTTTACTTGCTCTCAACAGCCAGCTCGTCTTTCATCTTGTGTGTACAATCACAAGCAGTGTGAAATGTTATTAAAATGCTTAGGCATAATTGATAGAGTCAAGTTCCCAGCATGCCTAAATTACTTTCATCAGGACTTTTTTTCTAAATTTATTTTTAAGATCCTGCCCTAAAGGTTTTCTAAAGCCTGGCCTCCAAACTCAAGATAGCTGTGATTTGTTATGAAAGACGCTGCCTAATTTTATGAGCCAATGCAAGAAACTAGTGCAGAAAAAGAATCTCAGTACAGAGGCAGGGAAGGGAATGCAAAAGAAAAGTCTGGATACGAGCAAAAAGAAATTTACATCTGCAAGAAAGGATATGAGGAATTAAACTATGTTGGGTATCCCTATTCACTTACAATGGAGAAAATTGGGATAAGGTCCTCCTTAACTGTGATTCCAGAAAAGTAACCCTGCTTTACCTTTCTCATAAATGTCCCTATTCAGTCAAATGTAGAAAATAGACTTTTCTGATTACCTAAGGATGAAAGCGGCAACAAATTTTTAGCTTTTTTCAACTACTTGAAAACCATTCTTCCCCCATATTAATTAAAATAAAGTTGATTTTTCTTCCAAGATGATTCTCATTTTATGGGTATATAAAGTGGTCATATAAGTAAAGGCTTTAATCTACATGTCTTGTTCTGAAAAGCCTTTTTCTTTTAGGCAAAACTGTTCCAAACAGCCTAATTTCTAATTAATCCATCCTGAGTAAAAGGTTGTATTATTCTTATCAGCAGAATTTTATTAAAAGAGAATCTGCAATCTTCAGCAGACAAGATACATTATCTGAACTCTGCCTTCATCACCTAATCAAAGCAGATTTATAGAAAATTGTGCATCTCTGTGGTACTGAGTATTTTTTTGAAAAGATCATATTGCAAAGAGATGACACCTACATCATCAAGGACAGAATGTTTTTAGATTTGTAAGCTGCCAGGCACCACAAAAACATTGCTGGCTGCAGTGATGCCATTTACCATGTGATGTCAGGATCCAGTGATCCAATTAAAGGATAACAGTAGTCCTGTCCCTTTTAACTAAGAAATAATTTCATTTCCAAGATAGCCAAATGAGGCTAAATAGCTAAGAGCTTATGTCCTGAGATTATTGCAAGGAAAAATAATTCATTGATGTCTTCAACCCTTTTTTCATGAATAGGCATCAAAAATTAGTTTGATAATTGATATTTGCAACTATTTCCGGGGTTAAATTATGTATTTAGAATTTGCTTTTTAATTACCTCCCCTAACTTAAAATAGTCATCTTGTTAAACCTAGAAGCATTCATTTTAGGAGAATCAGTGCTTTGCTTAGGATTTCACTTCAAGAAAAGGGAATTCAGACTCTCTTCACGAAAAAATTCTGGTTATAAAGGGATCAGATGATCCATCTGTGTGTCAGCTCTTCAAGCTGATACAGTCTACTTTTTTTTTTTTTTCTGAAAGGCACAGTTTTTTTGAAATGAACTACAAGAAGCATGACATGTTAGCAGTGCCATGCTTTTTGTAGGTAATTGCTTACTTCATATACTGCAACATAAAACCTTAAACCATAAAGCTGATTCTCTTTCTCTCTTTGGTCTTCATATAAATTTTGCCTTGTGTTCCATGCTTACAGCTGTAGAGGAAGTATTTGATGAGCTAATAATACAAGTAGCAGACACCCAGGGCTTTGTTGGAAACATATATATTTTACTGAGAAAATAAAGTCCTTAACTTCTAGAAAGTCTGGAAATTACTTAATCACAGGAACTCAAATTGAAGTGCTAATGTATTGGTGACAAAACTGTAACTTCTGTGAATCTAGTAAGTTATCTTCTTTTATTTATTTTTGCTTTCCAAATGATATTTTTTACAATCAGAAAATTCAGGGTATAGCTCAAGGAACATTACATGCAAGGAAGGGACTGTTGTTAATGGGTAACCTTAAGGAAGATCACATGATGATGTCTAGGGTATGGGAAACAGCCCAGAAGGGGAGATGTGTATGCTGTTTTATCCTAAAACAACCAAAAATATTCCTGGCTTTATTTGCCAGCAGAGACATAGCCTGAAATTACTTTTAGTTCTTGGTTTCCCAGATTTAAGATACTACTACCAAAGTGTTTTTTGCAATGCATTCTGTTATCTACTTAGAAAAATGTAAGCAAGACATTTAATTATTATGCTGTTTAGACCAACTAACATTCTATTCTTGAAAATCAAAGTTTTTCACTATATTAAGGTCTTCCATTTTCAAGAACTTTCTCATCTCACTTTACCCCTACTTACAGATATTCATGTCATGTCTGTTGTAGCTTAACCCCAGCTAGCAACTCAATAACACACAGCTACTCACTCCCTTCCTTCTACTAGCATTGGGAAGAGAGTTGAAAGTGTAAAAATGAGAGAACTTCGTGCTGAGATAAAAGACAGTTTAATATTTAATAGTAAAATCCATGCAGTCAAGTGGAAAGCAATTGGTTTATTCACCACTTCCCACAGGGCAGGAAGGTGTTCAGCCATCTCCAGGAAAGATGGGCTCCCTCATGCAAAACAGTTACTTGGGAAAACAAACACCATAACCCTGAATTTCCCCCTTCCATGAAACCCCCCCAGGCTATATACTGGGTATGATGATCTGTGATATGGAATATCTCTTTTGCCATTTCTGGTCACCTGTCCTGGTTATGCTCCTCCCAGCTTTTTGTGCTGCTCCTCTCTAGCAGAGCAGGAGACACTGAAAGTCCTTGGTTAAGGGCTGTTTTTTCTTGGGAACAGCCAAAACATCAGGGAGTTATCAACAGTATGCTCATACTAAATCAAAAGCTCTCAGCATTGCAGCAGCTACTCAGAATATGAACTCTGTCCCAGACAAACCTGGACAACCAATTTACCATCAATGCACCACCTCTGCTCTGCAGGTGATGCCAGCCTTAGTTGGTTTTCTGCTTTTTTCTTTTTCTCTATGGGTTTCCTACTGAGGCAGTGCTCTAGACCTGGCTGATAAATTTAGTATATTCCTACCATCATTTCTGAGGGCCCACATTTATGCAGTTTTTGCAGTAAATCATCAATACATAACTTAGAAGTTGACAAGTCAAGAAAATGAAAGGGTTTTTTGGAATCAGTAAAATAAAAACATTAATAAGCAAACATAAAACTATGGATTTTTTTTCCTCTATTAAGTCCTTTTTTTCTTTTTCAATTTTATTTGCTTTTAATTACATAGGTACTGTATACCTATCTCTTTATGTTTATGGGATTAAAAACTTACAGGTCCCAAGCAAAGTGGTGCAAGATAAACAAACATAAATTACATCAAAATTACTTAGTGTGTCTACATTATTAGCATAAAACCACACCTTTATGGTCCAGTTCTTAAGATAACATACAATTTTTTTGTGCTGTTGCTTGTGAGAACAGGTATAGCTAAAATACAGAAACTGCAAATATTGTGGAATTACATTTATTTCCAACTTTTATCTAGTATGTGGACATGTTTATAACAAAGTTCTAATCAATAATCCCTTTTATCAGCTGAGAATAGCAACATGTGTTAGTTTTTCTGTAATTTTCCAAAAACTTTCCACTACTTTGTTTATAAGTTACATAAAAAGTTATTACAATTTATGCTTCTTGATACTCCTCAGTGTTTCATATCGCTGTTTTGTTTCTCTAAGAGGTCTTCCATATAAAGGGTTGTTTTCATGTACTGTATCTCTTAGTCTAATACCTGTTTCTATTTTTTCTGACATTTTCTTTTCATCTACATAATTGTTTTACTGTGAGTTTTATCAGACATTAAAGAAGAAACAGAAGGTTTTATTTCTAGAGCTAAATATTTAGCTTTGTTTGTAATCTAATAGCTCCTCTATTATATGGATTTTTCATAATTTGATCATAATAGCTGGCCAAATCCAATAGTTGCTGTGAGCAAAAGGCCTATAATTACATATAAGCTGATATGTTATGGAATACATAAAATTCTAAAGCATTATTGTTAGCCTCAAAGCTTTATTATTGAAGGTAAATCACAACTGTAACTGTAAAATAAATATGCAATTACTACACTAGTTATTGTAACCTGCCATATCAATTCTTAAAATTATCAGTGTGAAATGGAATGATTCTTGTTTAGAGCAGAAAGGCAGGAGGGCTATCCAAAGCTATAAATATCATGGAAAGTTTATTTCATGGGAAGGTTAATTGAATCTATCTCTTTTTGGCCTTCATTTTTGCCAGGTGAAGATTCTTTCTGATATTAAGACACCTAAATCCAATTATCTACCTGTGGGTCAGGAATCTTTTACTTTGGGTGGGATGGGAGGTGGGAGAGGGGGAGGAAAAGAAGGGAAAAAGGGTTAAGAAAAGCAGTTCTACTCTCATGGGAGAAACAAGAGATCTTCTGCAAGAAAACTTCTGTCCACAGTATCTAAGGTATGAGGAAAAAGATTTATATGAATATTTAATACATAATACTACTGCCAATAATTTTCCTCATTTAGCTCTATGTAAATAGAACACATTTCTTAAAAATAAGAGTTTCTTTTGCACTTTTCAGAATGCAGGATATATGTCTTCTTTCATAGTGAGTAATTACATACTTAGAAACAAGTATGACTAAAATTTTAACAGAAAAAACTTGAGGATGTTTGCTTAGCTGCTACTTTGCAGATCCTTGTTTTAGGACAAATAAACTGCAGCCATTGCATAAGTACATTAACTGTTCAGGTATACATATATATCTAAAGTAGCATGGCAGCAATAATACTAATGTATATTTATCACTTTTTTGCATAATCAGATACTCCAACCCTCTTGGTCAGAGACAGTAGTAGAAAGAAAAAAGTAACATGCTCTAAATGTATCCAGTGGCTGGCTGCTTAAAGATCTCTTAGAGGTATGGATGAAGTAATTCCTTTTCACCTCTGGGAAAGGGATATGAACCACCTGTCATCACTGAAAACAAATAAAAAAGGCTGTCTGGGATGGCAGAAGTAAGAAGATTCTCAATTCCCAGTAGCTAAACAGAAGTATTTGTGTTCTACATTGCTGGAATAACTCACTGTACTCTATGTAACTGCACCTTCAATAAAGGACTGCTGAGTTACAGGATATAGTTGAATTACTTTAAAAAGGAAATTATTTATATTAACTTGGTAGTGCAGGAAATGGAAAGTTCCCCAATCTCAAACCAAAAGAAGGACATTAGATGCAGTGTTTGCTCAGCAGAGGCTAAATGAAAGGTACTGAAGGCTTCTACTGTATTGCCATTGCTAGGAATGGCCATCTGAGTCTGCAGATCCCACAGGGGCTTGTCACACTTTGCTTGTCTGAAATGTCATAAACATTTGCAGCTTTACTTTCACTTACTGTAGCTGTGATTTTTTTTTCTAATTTCTTTATTTTTCTAAAACAAATAATAAGATTCTTTTTCGTTATGACTGTGTCTGAGTTAGTCTACCTTTGCATATTTCTATATGTTAGGCTTAGTTTTTGTACAAATAGTAGCAGTAAGCATGTTCTCTTTTTATAGCAAGCTACTTTTGACTGAGATATTGTTTGCAGAGAAATACAATCGTGGACTCATGATAGAAGCCTCAGGAACTGGGGATACACAGTGTGGAGTAGGGAACACAAGCACAGGATGATGGAAAACAGGGATAAGTTTGACACTGGAAATCCCACGGTTGTAAGAAACACACTCATGATAAGTTAAATAAATAAAGCCCAGGACCTGAACTATTTTTTGCCATGAGAGAACAGATAAGTCTCTGGCACATATCAAATGTGCCACATTGCAGTGTAAAATTGCATGTAGCTTGCAGACCAAGAAGAAGATTTAAATTTTATCAAATCTATTATAAATTAAAAGAAATGCCACACACAAAGGGGAATCCTAAAAGGTAGAAAGGGAAAAAGCTGACAAAAAACATTATGCTCCTTTCAAGACAGATGCTGATGACTCCCCACATACACACCAAGGAGACTGCATTGATCTTAAGACCCAGAGAGACAGTGGAAGAGTGAATATGGCAAGAAGAGGACTGGATACTGAGATACATAGTATATCAGCATTATGGTGTCTTTTTATTATTGTGTTTGGTAAAGACACTGCCTATATTCTTTGAATAAGTGCAGACAATTGTAGTCACTGTAGGACTCAATCTCAAAAGTCTTTTCCAACCTTAGAGGTTCTATGATTCTGGGATTTGGAAGGAATTAATCAACTAAAAGTATTTTGGAAAGGGGGATACTCATTGCAAATTTAGACTTAAGTACATTGCTGATTTTTCAATTTTAATTTCTCCTATTAAAGGAGAAAATAGTGGGGAAAATATATTCAGGTATGCATCATACTTAACAATAGAATGTGATGATATTTGAACACAAATAGAAAACATCCTTTTCATTTCTATGCTGTTTTTTACAGGGTTGTGTTTCTCTTGAAACTAGATTGATTGCACAGACGTCAAATATTAGTTTCTCTTTAAAACAAATGAACAAAGGATTTATCTTTGCCAAGTACAGAAAACAGTTCTGAACCTTTTTAGAAATCATATTTTCAAAGTCATAAAGCAATTGATAGAAAAAGAAATAATTCATATCCCATGGATCAATTTATAATATAAAAAATAGAATAGATAGCATACTTGTCTGTAAACAATGTTTTCTTTAGATAAAGTAATTTTTCTATCACCAGAATTACACATAGCTCTAATCTAGACTTTAAAGAACTCTAATGTTGGTCTCTTTCTGGGTATTGAGTATCATATGTTTTTTCTTTAAATAAATAGAGTCTGAAGGATTCTATTTTCTCCTAACAAACTAGTATAGAATCAGACAATAAGAAAGTAAGTAAAGAAGTTGTGTAAATAAATAATTTCAGTCGTCCACCATTCTGTGTTATTAACACTTCAGTTGGTACTGGAAAAAATATAGAAAGCTACAAAGTATTAAAACTAACAGAAAAAAAGAGTGCAAGCTGGTAGTTACTTCCAGCAGAGTTCAATACCTTAATCATACTCAATAATATTTTATTTTGAAGATAGCATCAATAGAAGAATAATAACTAATTATTGGAGTTAATTCCGCTCAGCATGTGTAAAGCTTCCACAATTTGGCCATGCATATTTATTCAGAACTTAAAGAATATGTCAGTTCTAGAAATATTTATTTAAATTAATAACGTTTGTGATAAAATATTCTGAAACTTTGGAAAATTATCATGGGAACAGAACTTCTGAAAAGAAGGTATTACACTGTGTTTGATTTAATAAGTAATGCTTATCTTACTGGAAAAAAATGGAATAATGACATTCTTCCAGTAGGGTTTGATTACGTGGACAAATTTGCAGATATCACCTCAAGTGCACGTCTTTGGGAAAGAGCTGGTTCACTGTGGTGACTATATTTATTTTTTCCTGAACAGTGCTTGACACAGGCAAAATCTTGTTTGCTGGAGCCTTTGAATGCTATTCTGTAGGTTTTGTGGTTTCTTAGGAGCAGGAATGACACCCTTTGCTACTTATCGCAAGATTTTATTTTTTGTTTTAATAAATCCTTTGAGTTTCAATCTGTTTGCCATATATAAAGTGTTCTGTCATTGATTCTATGTTTCTGTGAGTGCCCCAGTTTCCATCCACCACAGCTCTATCCAATATTAGAAGCAAGAAAACTTTGGCCACTCTAAGAATGTAGAGCAAGTAGCAATTTAAGAGATATTGTATAAATATTAATCGTTTATGTGTGGCCATAAAGACTTTTCTACCATTGTCTTATCAAATAGCATTCAAATGAAGGGCATGGGAAAAAAAAAATTAAAAAAAAAAAAAAAAAAAAAAAAAAAAAAGACACAATTTTTTGTTCCTGGGAGAGAAGGACCTGCATCCATGCCTCCTAAAATATCTCCCCTAACAGAAGGATCATGTCTCTATCTATTAACATGCCTTTGACATGTTACTGGTAGATCAATATTGCAGACTTCCTTTAGTTCTGTGCCACAGCTGCCAAACCCACAAGGATATTTTTATTGTTTCTTTGTAGGATTTAAACATCTGAATCTAATCCCTGGTCTCCACAGGGACCCTGACATTTTTATAATAGTTTACATGAAGTTCCATGTGCAGTAGATTTCAGTTCTAGATCTGAAACAAAAAAATATCTGTGACTGAAGACATTATAATCTCTTCTACCACATACAGTATAGAGAAGAGCAAATGTCTGCAGTCTGATGAAATCATTGTTGGGTGAAAAAGTCAAGCATACAAGATACATTTTTAAGCACCTCTGCATATAAAAATACAATAGCAATTTTTCTATGTCCTAACATAACATACATAAACAGAAATCCAGAAGCTGTGACAAGCTGCTTCTACTAGCAAAAAGGCCCCATATATAATAAAAGGTGTGTACATTTGAAAAATGGAAGATAAAATGGCAGACATTTTTCTGTCTTATTTAGAGTCCTGGAGTTCTGAATTCAGCCCTTTGATATTTAACTAACTTGCAGGGCACATGCTTTTTGAAAAACAGTGTATGGATTCTGTATAAAAGGCAATCCAATATTTGGATTTTATTTCCAATACTATCTCAGTTAATATTTACAAAGGTTTAGCCTCTAGGAAATATTTAGCATATTATTTAGTATGGAATATATATATTATATATATATATAATCTCTGGTCAAAATCATAAACTAATTATTGAAGATTCAGACTCTAATTCCCCATTTTTAATGTCAAGCACAATAGTTTTTTCAGGCATCTCACATCCTTGAACGTAAGCATTCAACTAAATATTTGCTGTAGTAGAAGTCCAACATTTAGCAATCATAAGAGTAAATCCCATTTCTGGTTTTTTTTCTGCTCCTTTTTTATTCTTTAAAATACTGGAAGTCTGCCTCTTTTTCATTAAAGAGTCTTAGTTAAGCATAAGTAATTTTTTTTTTTTTTACATTTATTTGCTGAGTATATTAAATGTCTAATAGTTTCTTACGGTCTTTTTTTATTGCAGAAGGAACTATACAATACAAAACATTATACAGGTCTTTCTAAAAAGCAATTACCATTTTTACTACTCTATGGAAATTGTCAGATATTTTTTATGTCATTTGTCCTGCTCGTATAAGTCATATTAAACATCTCTATTGTATTTCTGAGTTGGTTTGCTTTAATGAATGTTCATAATCAGGTTTTTATATGAAATCACTCCCTCCTTTGGCTATTTTAGGCGAAAATTATTTCATAATAATGACATTAAACTTAGCATCATCTGTATATATTTTATGGCTGATTTATCCAGTATTTTCAAGTCATTTGTGTATACTGTATTATTTAAAAAACCCCCAAAAAATTAAAAAAAAATTTAAAAAAACCAAAACAACAACAAAAATACTGAACACAAAAACCCCCTACCAAAAACAAAAAAAATCCCAGAGGCTTTTAAAATACTATTTTTAAAAATATAAAAGGTTTCATATAGTTCCAAAAGCAATGCAATTAGTTGGTTACTGAGTTGACTTACAGTTAAGAAATGCAAAATTGTCAGCTAATCAATACTCTTTAGTATTTCAGATATATTTTGAAGGCATTCAGATATGCTAATAATCACGGTGAGCTTTAATTGTATATGAAAAATCAAAATTTTTTAAAAAATAAAGTCTTGAAAGACATACATTCATATTAAAATAAGTAGGAAAAAAATCCCAAAACCAGCAAAACCAAACCATCTTCATTGTCTCATTGAAATGGCACATAAAGACTCACAAATCAAGGAAGAGGAATTTAATGGCATACTTATAACTGAGGAAACTTTTAAAAAATATTTTGCAAAAGATTAATTTGAAATAAACTGATTTTAATTGAAATGTCTTGAATTTCACTTCAAAAAATAACCACGCTTGCAGTTGTGGGAACATCTGTAGACTTTACTGAATTATACAATGCAAGGGAATAAAAAAAAATGGAATAAAAGAGCTCTAGGATTAAAGCAGTAGGTAAAGGGAAGAAAACAGAGAAATGTGGATTCAGGAGGAATATATACAGTGGAATATGATAATGGAGATAGATATGAGTGCACAGGTGACTGGTCTAAGGGTCTCAGATTTCCTGAGAACAGTCAAATCAAAACAGAGGCTAGTCAAAAAAATTAATTAGGGAGAAGAAAAAGCACATGTGCAGCATCTGGTATTTTTGCACAGCTGCTACAGGGTCCTTTTGCTGATTAGAAAAAAAATACAAACAGCAGGTAGGTTGTTTCAATGTTGACTACATTGCCACTGAAAAAATGGGAACATGCTTTTCTCCATTCCCTTGCATCATTTATAGTTCGCCTCCACAGCTGGTGACTGAAAATTATTTCTGTACTATTTCTCCCAGCTTCCTTCTGATCTTTTATGCTTTGTATTCTACTAACTCTCCTGGATGCATCAAGAAATTAACTGAAATGCCATAGTGAAACAAGGGACAGAATTAATACTGGCAAGGTGAATAATGTCACTTGCTCACAGAAACTCACGAACACCCCCCATTCTCCCTTGGCTTTGTTGTATTACTTGAAAAAAAAAAACAAAAAAACAACTTTCTTTTTCACAGAACAGGAGGTCTCATTACATACCAGGTGCACTTCTCTGCCTTTGAGCACTGTGTTGATGAGTGGCATTGTAAGTGTGCATGATAGTTGCTGGTAAGCAAAAAATCAAAATTACCCATTCTGCACTTTAAAACTGGTTCCTTTCCTCTCATACCCTTCTGTTTTCTTGCAAAGGACATGTTAGGGTCTTTCAGAGGTGGAATTTGTGTCTGGCTCATGAATGGTTCTGGTCCAGGTACAATAACCAGAACAAATTAACTATATGCACAATTTAACATTAACTTAGGTTAAATGTGAGAAGCTAATGCAAAGTTTTTTTCTTAATTCTCAATGTCTTCAATTGAGAGATCTATATAGTAATTTAGTAGTTGAGCAAGATGATACAGCATGTAAAAGCCCCTAATATGCACTAACTAGTCAGCAGTTATTTTGCCCATTTCTGCACAAGGTATAAGCAGTCATGCAAGCTGAAAAGACAGGATTATTGTATTATTCTGTCTTGATTTGAGCATTACAACAGTGATTACACAGAGAAATTCATGTATTTGTACATGCAGCTTGGTAGCTTGCTAAGTTCAAGCACATGATAAAATGGAGACAGAAGTCATACTTAATCACCTCACCATAAAAATATGTAATGATATTGGAGTAACTTTGAAGATACTGACTCGTCAAGGATTAAGTGCCAACTGTAAGCCCACATTTCCCAGTGTTTGTAATGTTCAATAGCATCTCTAACTGTTTGTTGATTTGTTTTTATGATGAAAGCTGCATAGAAGGATTATTTATTGCCTTTGTGTTCTGTGCTGTTATCCTCTTTGCTCTTCAAACCTTGCCAGGCCAATTAATATTCCTTATCGCTAAGAAGGGTAGTTCTTTTTATCCCTGAATAAATGTAGTTTTACAGCAGCTCCCAACACACCAATTATTCTAGAATACCAGTATGATTCCATTATATTATGGATAAGTGCAGACTTTGCTCTACTTATCAAACTCAAGACACTCAGAATATGTTATATAAAGCATTAATAATACTTTTCACTTTCTGCCTCAATTTTTGTAGCTTATTCTTTCTGAGAAAAATGATTTCTCAACATGGCTGAAAGCAAAAATCTTAAATCTAAATATCTATTGTAATGATTTTTTTTGTTTTTCACAAGTGATATTGTAATTTTCTTTTTAAACTTGAAGCCAAACTGATGAGAATTTACTTAAGTAATTGACCAATGGAGAAAAGGGACCTAAATAACTCAATCATGCATAGGGAAGGATACCCAGCTTCACACAGGTGATGTTCAACCCAGTGACCTGGTTTTTCAGCAGGTGTCACATGGGTTTTCTAGACCTGTTCTAAAATAGATCTATATTAATATTGCACTACTGCCTTTCTTCTCTAACCACTACAGCTGTATTATAAAACTCCAGTGTAGTGCTCCTTATGGCACCACATTAGATAAAAAAAATGTCCCCCATTACTCCACGTCCTACAACTCTGAACAACTTCTCTAACACCAAAATGCCTTGTCTTCTGTCAGGAGTGATGAGAACTGAGATTGCTTAGCACTATAACACAATAGTAGTACTAAGCATGGAATAGAACAAAAATCAGATTATATTTTGATATCTTTTAAATTATTTGAAGTAATAATTAAGTCTGTGAATTGACAGAAAATGAAGATAAAATGCCTTTCTGACATGGGCACAGCAGTGCATTTTACAGAATCTCTTATGTGGGGGTTTTTAGGCACCATTTTACAAGTCTCAGAAGGCTTCATTACAGCATTATTTACAAATAGCAGTGGATTCGCCCTAAAATGAGAACATCTCAACTGAAAACCATATTAACTTGTGTATTAAAACATCCCGAACTACATTTTTCTCATTTTGAAAATTCATATAAATAATTTCATGTAATTAATTATTTAAAAATTGCATTTTTTCAGAAAATAATATTAGAAATAATATTTTATTCATTGAGGTATAAATCAATAGATATTTCAATGCTGTTTCTTATAAGACAAATCATTGAAAAAGGTCAGACTAAGATTCACTGCCCATTTTTCTGGTTCCAAAATCTTTCAAAGTAATTTACTATTGTGACTTTTTGCTTACCTTTAAGTTTTAGGTATGATTAACTATTAAAAAAAAAAAAAAAAAATCCTTGCAAGTTATTTCCTAAGTTTTTTCATTTCTAATGACCAGATAAGGGGATGATAGAACTGACTGTGCAGTAAAATGCATTTAGCTTTGAGAGTTCTCTGGTTTATGTAAAAAGATTTTAAGACCTCAATTATACATATTTAAAACAGTAGTTAAAGCAAACAAACAAAACAAATAAGCAAACAAGACAAATGAAAAACAGCACAGAGCAAACAGAAAAGAGAGACTTGTTTATATTTTTTTTCACACATTTCGCTCCATATTTTCCCAAATAAGTATTTTGTGTGTGTGTGTGTGTGTGTCTTGATGGAAACTGCAGAAAGAAACTTTCCTCATAGGAGTTACAAAAGATATGATCCATCTCTATCAATTTTGGCATATAAATTAAGGCCACGAAGTCTACTGATTCATCAAGCTCCATTTATATTAAAAGAAGAGACCTCTGTACTTCTATTTGCAAAATTGAAACGATTCCTTTTCTCTCTATTGTCTTTCTCACTTCATTTAATAAAGTGGGCTACTTTATATTACCTCATGAGAAAAAAAATTCATTTTTAAAACAAAACATTAACATTTATATCTAATAGCATTTCTTTTGTCATTAAAGGGTTTTTTAGGATTTCCTTCTTAAATAAACAATTTGAGAGACTTTTTATCTATGTACATTTATATTTCATAATCTACTTTGAAAGTGTTTCAGGATCGTAAAGACTGCTCACAGTCTTGACAGACCAAGTTGAAAATAAAATCATAATGTTTACACACATTTTCTGTAGCTGATTTGATATATATGTTTCTGTCTAATATATGAACAATTTCAAAGATACATATTCCCTTTTATCCTCTCTCTTTCTCCTGAAATAACTTGTATTCTATTTATTTGAAACTGTTCCAGAGATAACTACAGGATTTCTGATAGTACATCCAAATCAAAGAAAGGCACCCCTTATAATTATGATCTTTAAAGTGGAACAACTTATTTTACACCAGAGCATTCCTCTGACTTCTATATTGTGTTCATAATTTTGCAAACAACAAGATGTTTGAATTTTTTAAAATAGTTATGTTCTTACTCAAGACACATACCATGCTGCAGAATGCCAGCAACAATATGATCCTTTTATTCAGAAGAAAGTCACAATGTCACTTAAAAACATGCAGATAATAAAAAAAGAAAACTTCTCTCAGTAGCTATAAATAGAATTCTAGATATCTTGCTCTGCTTCATAGTTGCATTGTTGTATGCCATGCTTAGAGAGAGGGGTTCATGTGGATAATACTACAGACTGGCATAAATAAGTAGCCAAGATATTCAAGGTTCAGGCTGGAGCAGAGAAGATTGACTTAAATAAGGAGAGGATAGATAAAATAATTGATGGGGTTAGGGGTTTGCTTTGAAATTTGAAGACAATGCTCTTTTCGGAAACCTTGTATGTTATGAAGTAATATAAGTAGAAGGCCAAGAGAGATGAAAGTGACAAACTGGGAAAACAAAGTTTTTCCAATAGTTTCCATTAAAGAAACTAAATACAGGCAGAATTCTACTTCAGTGTCATCAGATAATTAATATTCCATGTAATGTTTTGCATTTTCTTTGTTTTCTAAATTTTCAACACTCTCACTGGGTGGTTGGAATTAGGAGATATTTGAACATTTAACTGAATTAATTGTTTAGGAATGAAAATGCAAAAAAGCAACATATGACATGATTAGGGGATGTTCTCCAAGGAAGAAAATTCAGTATGTCCCAGTGAGGATAATAAAGAGGAATAAATATGAGGATAATAAAGACTGAATCATTATCTAGTTTAATGACAACCTGTACTGTTTCCATGGGTATTAAATTCTCAGTTTTGAGGGGTTTCAGTTTTAGAGAGGAACTAACTGTTCAGAAAGAAAATTATCTATTTGGAATACTTGTGGGAGATTTTTTCAACTTCTTGTTCTTTGAAGACAAAAATCAGGACAGAGAGAAGAAAATCTAAGTAGATGTGATTGCTTATGTAGAAAAAAGCATTCTTTCATTGTGGTTTGAGGCATATTTCGAAAAAAAAAACCACACAGGATGGATCAAAATTTTTGAGAAAACTGAGTACATGGGGAGGTCACTTTATGCAGTACATCTGAAACTAGTAATTTACTAGTTTTTCTGCCTTTTAGAACAGTCAGGTATTTAGTTCTACACTGAAATGGCTACTCCTAACTGGCCTCAAGTTTAATAGCTCAATATTAGGACTCAGAATAAAATATAATGTATACAATGCTTCATTTTACAGATGTACATATATATCTAGTTTATGTAAGCAATGTAGATATAGCAGAAATATTTCAAACTTATTGAAAAAAGGGGGGGGGAAAGGAAAATTAATACAGGAGAAATGTTTGTGTCAAAAATATAACTATATGAACTGGAGAGGGTAATCAGGTTTTATTAATTTGCAGCTATTATATATAACTTGTAATAATAAGGAGAATTTTTTTCATCAGAAACTGAATTTGTTGGTTAAATATGAATCATCTGATTTTTTTAAATATTTCAGCAAAGCTTTTTACATTATCTTCCATTTGCAAGACCAATGTTAAATACTACACAGGTTGAGCTGTCAAGAATGTCCTACGTTCAGCAATACTGAAGAGAAATTGTTCTTATATTCTGAAAAGAGATAAACTACATTGTTTATAGCCTGCTTTTTGCTCCTACATACCTGCAGAGACATGGTGCTCAGAGTAGCCCTTATAATGCTTTTTCCCATCTCATAATGCCATAATGCAGAGTAAAGTGACCTTGTCCCCAGACACATGAAATGGGAAATGCTGGATTAGGCAGTGGGCTCTTGTTCTTTGGCTGGCTGCTGCTTGAGCTCTGTTAACACTCTCAGTGATCAGGTCTGACAAGTGCTGCTGTCATGCTTAGGGTGGCAGAAAGACTGTAACTACAGTAGTGAGCAAACTTGCTGATATGTAGAAAACTTCTTGTTATTCTTTTGGCTTTTCTCTCTTTCATTATGAACCAATAAGTTATTTTCAAAGTGTGCAGGTTCCTAGCTTGTATGCAAGGTATCCTTTGACAGGTCCTGTCACAGTCCAAAACTACCT
Organism: Erithacus rubecula; assembly: GCF_903797595.1. Classification (NCBI taxonomy): domain Eukaryota; kingdom Metazoa; phylum Chordata; class Aves; order Passeriformes; family Muscicapidae; genus Erithacus; species Erithacus rubecula. The sequence goes on along the minus strand of NC_136658.1, from coordinate 50,595,382 downwards.
CAAGCTCCCATAGCAGCCTTGTCTCTTCATATAATTGACTGTAGTAGTGAGGAACAAGTGCATGTGAAACAGCAAGCATTGGAATCCATTTATTTATATATATATATATAAAGACACTAAGTGCTCATGTGGAAGAAAAATAATTGCATTTTTTATCTATAATTAAAAATATATGGCAACTAACAGTTGATAGAAATCACTCTACACAATTGTCCAAATTTCATTATTTTAGTCTGTATTTTTCTCACTATTACCCATGCAAAGGGGGAGTGAGTAATCAGTAGTGATCTAACAAGTAAAATCACTCCTCAGGTTCATTCAAGAACACAAATAAAAAATAGAATCAGATGGTTAATGCACAAAATCATTTTGGGGCAAAATTAAGTTGTATAATTTCATTGTGCTTCTTTATGCCTTAATTTTTTTTAAAATTTTTTAGTAATTTTTTAGTATAAAAAAATACCCTTTTTATGGTTTAGTTTGTGGATAATTTGTAATATTTTCTGATAATAGACTGCAGAGAGAGTAAATAGTTTTGTTGGATTTTTTTAATATAAATTGTTCATATTATTCAACACAGGCTCTTATATTTAAATCTTCTGGAGTAAAATTTTTCTTTTTCTTAATTTTTTTAATTTTTATTTTCTGTTTTTCATCTTAGAACACAGAAAAATGTGGTTTTGTTTTTTGTTTTCCTTCTGAGCTTTTTTGTTTTGTTTATCTCTACCCATTATCACTTCCCTTGAAAATGGTTTTACTCCTCTGGGCTTCTGTAACAGCAAGCCTAGAGCCTGGCTGTAGAACACTTAACCTCTGATTCTGACCTCTCACACACAGAAAGAAATTCTTATAATAACTCTTTTCTAACTGGAATTGTCAGTCAGGTGGAGTTATAACTTATGCTGAAAAAAAAAAAAAACCCCATGAAAAAGTCTGTCTACATTTTTTTTTCTTCACTAAAGCAGGCTGCTGTGTTTATCTCAGTGGGATTTAATACTGCTGAGATTGCAAGTCTTAAAGTTTGTGCATCACATACCAATAGACCACTTGGGGAATAATTTTCTTTTTAAAAAATTAAAAACTGTATCTAGAATGTAATCAAAGGATGGATCCTTTTAAGAAAGAATTGTAAAGGTCTTGTTCTTACTAGACATGCATGATAAACATGGAATCTATTTGCAATCAGACAGATGGTTATATGTCTGCTACTATAATAATATGGTTTAAACATCTCTGTATTGATTGTATAGTCTGTACACTAAATAAAATATGGGGTCTTGTGACTGAGTCTAGGAAGGGAATATTTCTTTCTTCTCAGCTGTAGGGAATACAATCCCTGTAAATAAAACAGAACAAGTTTTATTCTGTGAGAAATGTCAGGGTTCAGATTTTGTGCCTAAGGCTCTTTCTCCTAACCCAAGGTGACCTCACCCAGACTGCATATAGGAGAAAATGTCCAGCCTTTCCTGAACCCTGTAATTTATTTGTCTGCTGGCAGCCTGCTGTCCAGCACAAACCTGAACTGCGCTTCCCCACAGTTAAGAATACCCACAACCACAAGCATGTTTCAGTACAATGCTCTGACTTTCCTAGGTTTTCCAAAAGCAGTACTTTTGATCAGACTGTAAATGGACCCCACCATTTAAGCAAAGGCACAGATGCTAGTACCAGAGCACTGGTTCATGTTAATTTTTATTCAACATTAGAGGAAAAAAACCCCACAATAAATTTCAAGACTATTCACACAGCAGGGAGGGGGCCTTGAGTAATGTTGCTGTGATTCCCTTTGCAATGGGAAGAATTGTCCTCTCCTTTAGAGAAACTTGGTAGTACATCACAGAGGATTGAGACATGGCTTTTACTGAAGTCCACTTGTAAAATTTCCCTGCCTAGTATGATGTACTAGGCTATAATACACTAGAAAGAAAACACTGCTAAAATAATCCCCAACGCTGATTTCCTTTGGTGACTGAGAATAAGGCAGTGCAAGGCAGCCACTGCCCCAAATAAAAAAAAATATTGAGAAATAAGGAATCTTTTAAAGAAATATTTAGGGCTTTGGTATTGAAGAGGATCATATCTTCCAAATACAGTGAACATACCCTTCAGAGAAGGATCACTGGGTAACAGCAGGATAAGGGATCACAAAACACTGCAGGTTTCAAACTGAGGGCTGTCTTGGGAAACTTTTGGAAGATCATTTCCCTATCAAATAGAAGCTTATTATCTTCTCCACAACATTATTCCATCTTTAAAGTTAATATATATTAGCTTTACTTTTAAGTGAGGCATTTCAATTGTCTCAGAAGAACTTTTCCCAAACAAAATTCTTACTATTCTGAAAAGAGCATAGAAGTCTAAATGGACAATAGGGTGGAATTTCACATTTTCTTACCTCATTTGAAATATATTTGAGTCCTTGAATGATTTAAAAGAGCCAAACCCCCTATCTCTTTGGTGGATATGTGTCACAGCTTTCATTGCAACTAATGAGAACAATGAGATGGAGATTATTATAAACAGCCACACTGAGAAGTTTAAACACAGTTTGAACATTAGTGGCATGACTGTGTGACTCATTTTATAATGTAATGCCCAAGGCTGCTTAATTAAATCCTCAAGTGGCAATAGTAGAGTTCTCCAATGATATCAAAATAATTGCTGCCGATGTAAATTAGTTTAAAACTTGAGAGTTGATCAAGATACAAAATCTTGTCAGGGAGGTCAAGACTAAGAAATTCAATTTTCTGTGTAAGATACATCACAGTTCTGAATCTTTCCTTAAAGCAAGTATATATATATATATTTTTTTTTAATGACTATCTGAATAATATTTTTACCTTTTTGTTTTTTTATTTAGAGGAAGGGGGGGGCTGGGGAGGTGATGGTGGTGGTTTGAACATTATATAGATTAAGATTCCCAGGAACAATTAATAAGAAAAATTGGCAAATGAGATTGCTTCATATAATGATAGAAAACAGACACGAAAAGATGTGATTGATGTTTTTCCAGTTAGAAATTCAAACTTGTGTATAAATGTGTTTAGTTTGAAATCAACTCCACTGTTGGTTCCCATAGACAAGACTTAGACTGTCCACTAGATAGAGACTTGAGAAACTCACCATCACCTTGAATATCAATCAAGAGTGGAATGAATTTTGAAATTCAGCATTTTTTATTTTTCACCTGCAATGACAACTAGGTGCTTTATCTATCTAATTTTGGAGGTCTTGCTCCTTATATTTGTCCATTAATATGTACTAAAATCCTTTTTAATGTCACAATTTGATTTCACAATCAATCACATGCTGTGAATAGAGCATCTATGTTTAAATATGTATATGGATATATTCCTTCTCCTAGAGGCACTGAATGCTAATGTTACTTTCAGAACCATGATATAAGGTGCACTAAATATCTCTGACCTTTAAGGTGACTGCAAAAAGAAAGTCTTATTTTGACTCTGAAGAAATCACAATCTCTTTTTTGTTTCCTTTTGGGTTTTTTTGAGAGTGATTTTTTCAGGTATAGTATTTTCTCTTTCCCACAATCTAAAAAGATGTTGTGACCTCTGCATAATAGAATGATAAAGTGCACTGTAGATTCTGATTTATTCAAGCAAACACGAGATTCCTTTATCAAGCTATTGCTGTGACTTTACTATTCCTGCTCTGCCTTAAAATTGCTCAAGAAATATTCTGTGGTCCATTATGCTAAATCAATAGCTTTTAAAATGTGAGTTAACAATCCACACACTGTATTTTCTTCTCCAAGCAGGAACAGCATATCCAAATATCCCCTCATAGACCTCTTCAGATTTGGATTCCCACAGACTACAGCATTATTATTCGTTATCTGTTTTAAACTGCTTAGTAGAATTGTTCTTGCCATTCTCAGCTTGAGACAATAATACACTTTCATACTGTGTTAAACCTCTCCATATAATAGTTGCAAATATTTTTCTCTTGTGAAAAACATGAAGCATTTTGTGTTGATTGCCAGTGAAATGCAGAAAATACACATATAACCATTAGCTTTTTAAGGAGCTGGAGTCAGGGGATTAGGCATCTATGAAATCAATTGCATGCTTGATATCTCTACTATGCATCACTCATTGCCTCTGCTTCTTTTTTTTCACTAGATTGCAGAATTTTTCACCTCATAGAAGGGATATTAAGCATTTCATTGGCAGTAGGAAAGAGTATCTGCATTACATTGAATTCACTCTCTAAATTGATTCAACTTACAATAATTTCAACATAGTCAGAATCAAAGCACTTTAACATTCTCCCCAAACCTGTCATCAGAGGGAAGAAGTGGGAGGGGAGGGAGGTATAGGAGGTGGAGAGGAAGAGGAAAGTAAAATACGAGCATCTAAAAAAAATTTCTGAACAATTTCTGAGTCAGAATCCAACACTTAAATCCAAATTCTACGTCAAGCAGGGGTATATCACTTTTTTACAACTAATTATTTGTGCTGAGTAGAAAAATTTACTTGGAACCCTTATTAGCAGAAAGTGTCATCAATATCATTTTTCTCTTCAAGGTTCATCTCAAAATGGAAGTTCTGCTTGAAATAAAGGAAAGATATGACATAGGCGAGTCTGAGACTACTTAACATGAATAAGCAAAATTCATATCCTTATGAATACTCTCTAAGTACTAAGTTCTACTCTCCACTAAAATACAGGACAAAAAGATTTCTATTTGGTAAAAAATGTAATTAAAACACATTTAAATTTTAAGCATAATAACACTATGTCTTTGAAAATCTTAAAAATAAGTAAATCAATAATGGACAATGAGTATATGCTTAGGAATTTGAATCTGCAATATATCCTAGTCAGGTAGCTGAACACCAAGCCATTAAAATTTACTCTTTATTTTAAAATGTAAGCTTTTATGCAAACTTTTAAGTGGCATCCATACTTTAAAAGAAATATAGAATAACTCCCTCTTTCATATCACATAGTAATATTGGTGTGACCTTTCTTTCTGGGCTACATTATATCATGAATCCTAAGATATTGATTTCCAGCTAAATGGAATAATACCAAAAATATAGGGTGTTAGACAATTTAGAGAATTCTTTATCACCCCTTAGAAGATGAGAGAGCAGGCAGTTGGCAGTTCTGGTCCCTTGGTAATTCTGCTTTATTCCATGGTATTTCTTCACTAGACTTTCATTTTTTTACCCCACTGCTACCAACTTCTCTGTTCTTTAAAAAGAAGAATGTGCAGTATGTACCTGTGTTATCCTCAATTTCTGCAGTAATTTACTACTGGTCCTGACACATATTGTTTTCTTGCTACTGATGTATTTGTTTAGTTTCTAGAAAATAGTTTTCATTTCTTTTAGTCTTCTACAGGGATGACAGTATTATTTTTACTCTTTAAAGTATCTTGATTCAAGCTTCTGTTCTTTAAGCATTTTCCTACTTGTAAGCCACCAGTTTATGGAGTAAAGGACAATACAGTATGAATGCTTTGATTTGTGAGGAAGCAATGCAGTGAAACAAAGGATTACATTTCAAAGTCTTATTCATTTTAACATTTTTCTATGCAGTCTTTCACTATCTTTATATTTATATAGCAATCAGTTGATCAAACTCCCCCAGGTTTTCTACTGCAACTCCAGGACTTTGAAAATCAGAGACACATGAGATGATTCTTCTCATCTGAATTTATGCACATAAAACCTAGGGAGCTTAGAGAAATACTTTAAACTGTGCAAATCACTCTAGGTTTTCTATTTAATCTTCTAAGAAGAAAAAGGCTTCTGTGTAGAAGTGTCATTCTGGACATTTATTTTGGGATGAAAACAAAATAAACCCATTTTAGAGGTATGCTTTTTCACGAAATGCTAAGAAGACAATCTAGTATCTCTAGCTCAAAAAAAAAATTTATGACAAGGGTACAGGGTATCTTAAGGAACTGAATTACTTGTCACGTCATTAAAGCTTTATGCCTGTGAATTTCAATTTTTGGGCTTACTTTTTTAAGCTTTAGTTAAATTTCAGATAAGATATTTATAGCTGCAGTTGATATATATTATGTGCTTCTAAAGGTTCCATAACTTTTGAGACTAAAACTGGTTAAAAATGTCAGAATATATTCATTGCCAGTTTGATTTTTAAAAGCCTGTTCAGAAGGGGAAAAAAAAGTAAAGATTGATATATTTCTCTTTTTGGTTTCAGTGAATTATTTAATTTGTCATTAGAAAAGTTATTTCTGAATGATATCTGTTTTGCTTTGGTTCTAATTGTAATTTTTAGTACGTTCTTTAGAAGTGTGGAATAAATAAAATAATAATACATATAGCCTGATAAGAGCATAATCTGAGTAATGGATGATTAGTGAAGATCCAATTTTTGATCTATGCCTGAAAAGTGCTTTCTGTACACCCATGTATTTGGTACCCTTGTAAACCTTGTACCAAGGAATCAGAATGTTAAGGACAAGATTTTAGGGGATTGATATCAGTCTAACTGTACATCTTCATTAATTTATCCTAGATAGCCTTAATCATTTGTTCTTGATCAGCTCTTGGACCTCATCACCTCTCTTCTATCCTTTGGAAGAGGATAGGATGGTACAATTCTGTATGCTTTATTTTTCTTACTATCTTTTCCCGTTTTTCCTGAAATTTCTGAAGCAGAAAGCTTATCACAGTGAAAATGGTCTTTTCATTAAAAAAAAAAAATAAAATTTAAAAAAAATTGCTATATTTCTTTAAAGCATCTTTCTTTCTGGCTTTGTGTTTCAGAACTGTGCCAAGGAAAGCAAGGTCAAGTGGATGGTATATAAAGAAGTAACAAATTACTGAGTTATGAGACAGCAAGATGGATGAGGAAAAAAAGGAACCAAAAAAAAAAAAATCCAAACTTTAAGGCTATTAAGGGCTACTCTATAATCAGTTAACTACAGATTAGAACACAAATTGAATTACTAGGCAATGAATGTATCTAGATCAAGGTGCTTCATTACTATATAATCAATTGGCTTTTTCTTATGTGAGATTTCTTTTTCATGCCATAAGGTTTCAGACGTATATTGTTTATCACTGTTTTCAGTGTGTTGCTTGGAGAGGATAATACTTCTCTTGTGTTTAAGAACTGGCTCATTTTTAGGGTGTTTTTTAAGGGAAAAAATATACAGTGAGACTTTAGAGAAATGCTGAGTGTGTGGGTAGCAAATTAGGAATGAAAGACACAGAATCAGCTCTTTAAATAACAGACTAAGACTAATATTTTGATATAAAAGTGATATATTCTGAGTCACTGTGTGATTGGTGATATTAAAACACCTTATTCAACCAAGAGAGTACAAAGAACGTGAATATCTAAGGTATTTTAATTTATATGTCATAAATAACTTCAACAATACCTTGAGTTGTTTATTTAGGTTGTTTTTAGAGTCAGAATAGAGAAAACTTTCATCATGTCCATTCAAACCATAAGAAAGCAAGAATTCACTATGCTTGCTTTAGTAGTTTCACTGACTTCATGACTTCTGATACAAGAAAGCTGAAAACCTCAGCAAAATTAAGAGCTAAAATCTTTATTTAGGCAATTAACCAGAGATGACTGATTTATATTATGTCCACAGGAAACAGAGTGGCTAAGTAAAGTAAGTAACTTAAGTAAAGGAATAGCAGAGGTCAAGATTTTAGATATTACGATGTAAGTGAACACCTGCCTGTAAATTAGAAGCGTTTAAAGATTCAGATTTGATTTTCCTCTTCTGTTATGAAAAATGTCTGTCTCTTTGCATCTTAGTATGAAGTTGAGAAAACAAGAGCAATATATAATTTTATAACTGAAAATATGTGTATATATATATATACACATAGTGCAAAACAAAGAAAAAAACTTGATTACTGTGAGAAGAGTGCTTAGAAAAGAGACAAGCCAGATTGCCTTTAGACATCAAAAACTATGTCAACTAATTTGTTCATTAACAGCACACTTCATGACAGTGCTTAGTTATTGCACAATAACAATCAATCTTGTTTAAAAGTTTATTACATTATTCAATGAAGCCTCAACACAAAGTTTAATGTGTGTCTTCAACACCTAAATTCTGAATTACCTGTGTGTGAGCAGCTCCCCATCACTGATGCCACTGATGGCTGTGGTTTGTGGTGGTCCTTGGTTAGAACAAGGTGATCAGCCTTGAGAGGAGTTGAGAGCATAAGACAGATGTGCATTGTTTTTTCTTGTTTCTTCTGCAGTTTTCCTCACTTATGCATGCTGCTTCCATGTTATTTGCTGCTACAGTTCCCTCTCCCACCCTCAGGATGGAAATCATCTCTTCCTTATGCTGTTTTGAGGGTGAAGGATATCTTTCCAGTTATCATGGTATACTTGGTTGGAACCTGTGGGTTTGCAGACCCTTATGGGTATATTGTTCTGTGAAACTTTGTCTTACTTGGATGCCTCTTATATGCAACTTCTCCCCTTTGGTGGTTGCATTATTCTCATACTTATATACATTGCTGAATTGCCTGGGTCACAGTGTTATGCCCCAACAATGCTACAAAATGCTCACATACTGCTCTTGCTTACATTGTTTCTGTGTGCTTATATTCAAGTTAGAATTAATCGTATGATGATCAACCCATTTATAATTCCTAGATGTCACAGTCCTCTACTTTGGTTCCAAGTAGTTGCGAAACACTGTGCCTGCTGTGGAACATACAGGCTTCTCAAAACAAAAGAACATCCTCTGCACTCTAGTTATCCAAGCTACATAAAGCTTTTCTGGCACAGGATTTTCAGCCAGTATTTCTCTAAACTTCTGGCCTTCCATGTTTATCAACCACTATTTATATCCACTTCTTTGCAAAGATTATTGCTAGGATTTTGTATAGACCATAGTATAAATTTTGAGGAACAAACATACTGATCAGATGTGTACAGTTCAGATGTGCTGAGGGTCTTTTGTGCATTTTTTTCTTGCCACGAAACCTCAAATCTTGCTGGTTGCTAAAATAAATCATCTTTGTCTATGCTATTGGGGACTGCTTTCTGTTCCTCCTAAATGAAAAGCTGATTATAACATTAGGGACTCTTCAGCATTGAAAGCCAAGGAGATTAATGTCTGCTCTGAAAAGACCTGGCTAAGAAAAGGTAAGTGCTGAATGAAAGAGATGTGGCTGTTTGCAAAGAGAAAGAGATTTAAATAGAACTCACAAGAACTGGAAGTACACATTAACCATGGTGGAACAGAATTCTACTGACAATTTCTGCTTCTTTTGTCACACAAAATCCATAAACCCCATCAGAAAACCTCATTCTATAGATTGTCTATCCACAGCAACTAGGTGGTGACATTAGCTAAACTCCTTCCTTTGCAACTGAACAGAAAAAGAACACAGAAATCCACCCCATGTCATCAGTAGAATTTTTTATATAACCAAGTTTTTTCCAAATTACCTATTGCAATTAAATCAAGCATTTGTCTTTTTTTTTTTTATTATTATTATCATTTAATAAAGGACTGCAAAATTATTCTGATTTCTGCATACATATTGAAGAATTATTTTCAAAACTATTTTAGTGTGGGTTGAAACACATAGTATGGGTAAACTATTCTTTGGAATTATTCACAAATTATCCATGTTAAGTGCTTGCAGTCAGTGTTACATGGTTTTGGTATCTGGTGACCAATTGCATTTAATTGTTTCTATTTATATCTGCTCTGTCTCATTTAGGTAGAAATTAAATAATCAAAGTGCTTTAAAAATTCTATGTCCACAATAGAAAGAAATTTTGTACCCTAGGACAGGTTTTCTATATCAAAATAGCAATGGTAAAGTGTCTACATTGACAATAAATGAAATATTTTATATAAAATATGGCTTTTACTTCTTCCAGCTTATTTTTGCTCAGTTTCACTGGATAAATGTCCCCAATATCCTCCTGATATGAAGATGTCCAAAAGGAGAAATCATTGGTTCAAACATTTAAATCTGCCCCAGCACTATAAGTGCATCTGAGGCCCACAGCTCCTGTTGTGGCTAACTCCAAAAATAATCAAATACTTGTTCATGCATGTCCCTTTCCGAATAAATCAATGCTCAGGGATAGCCAGAGGATTCACTTTGAAACCTCATTACTGCTCTTAGCAAACACACTAACACAGACACAGACATTTAACAGATGTCTGTGCTTTTATTTTAATAACTTTTGTCTATAAATGTAAGCTATTGCACTTAGAAATAAAATAACAAACCATATTAACACATATTAAGAAATCCCAACCATTCCTCCAAATAGGCATTATTTATAGAAATAATATTCTTAGCAACAAAGGGATGTGAAAGTGTTTGAAGACAAAAAAATGTGCAGTTGAAACAAATATTCACAAATAATCTGTTTTTTCAACTTTCCATTAACTTCCTTTTTGTTGTTTGTTTTTTTGTTTTGGTTTGGGTTTTTTTGTCGCTTATTGGTTCCAGTTGGTTTTGTTTGTTTTGCTTTTTTTTTTTTTTTTTTTTTGTTCGTTCGTTGGTTTGGTTTCTTTTAGTTTATTTTAGCTTGGAAATAATTGGAACTGTCTGAAGACTCTTGCTTAATTTTGTCAGCTTTGACCTGTGATTAGCACACATATCAGTCATTTAGTCAAACACTGTAACTCTGCCTTGAAAAATTAAGTGTATTCCCATCATAAAACACATTTATTTTCAACTAGAAACAGGTTTTATGGTGCTAAAGACACAGACGTGTGTTTTATTATGCAGTTTCTCAATACTACTAATGAAATTACACTAGAAAGGCATCAATAACTTAAATATAGCACAGAACCTACAGAGTACATCTACAACAGAATTAATTTTGTCCCTCCTAAACTTTTTTGAATCTGCTTTTTATATAAGTAGTCCCACAGTAGCATTGCTACAATGATAGATAATCTATAAATTAATAAATCATGTTGCAGCACTAAATAAATCCTTAAATGCAAAATTTTTTTCAATAAAAATAGGGGGAAAGTTTTGTTTCCATAGTTTTCAAAAAAATGAATACACAAAGTATTGTGTAGTGACAGGGATAAGGTAACTATTAAAGCTACAGATGCACTTGAAAAAATAGTTAAAAGGGAAGCTTTCTGAAAGTATGTGTGAAATGCTTTACTGACTTTAGTTTTATTCTTTCTTTGTTTCCTTTTGTTTATGGATTTCATCCTTTTATGGTTTTTTCCTGTTTTCTGTCCACAAGATTTATATTACTGGAATGATCTGATATGTAATCTTATGTTTGTGAGGTATTTCAGCTTAAGCCTAGAAAAGATCGAGTTGCTAGTAATTTTAATCCTGTGGAAATAATGCTGATTTAATCTCAATTCATATTTTAAAGTATATTTAGAAAAAAAAAATATACTTTAGAAAAAAATAGACCTCAGAAATAGTTATATCTAGAGTTCTTCCTGTGCTGAACTATGCTATGACTCCAGAACTCCTGCCACCACTGACTTACTCCCTCTAAAATGAGGGGAAATCTACCAAATTGTCTTCCTGAAGACCTGAAAAGCCCATGATCTCAAATGTATGAAGCTGTTTCATGAGAAAACATCATACTTCCTCTGAAAGAAAATAAGATTAAATAAATACAGTGTAAATATGTCTTCCTCTGTACAGTATAAGGCTGTTTAAAGATTATCAACATTTATATTCATCTATAATTCTGTAATAAATCCACTGAAGACTGTTTTGTTGGATGGGGTTTGTTTTGGGATTTTGTATTATCTCTTCTCATAATGACACTGAGGAATCATTCTTCCACTGGTTTTTGCCAGCTTCCTGCTAGGTTTAACCTTGTTTAGCCTTGTTTTTTGTCACATTTCTTTGCATCAGCCCAGCTGCTTCTGCCTGCCAGGTTGTACTTTTGCAGGTGTAAAACCATCTTGATACTGTTAGGGAAATGCATCCCTCCTAACTGAATCCATGTAAAATCTTGACAGTCACTTTAAACTCTCATCAGAGTCATTGCTGAAAGAGAGAAAGAGCAAAGCATCTATAATTCAGGCTGCTTAGCAATATATATATCTCTGAGGGAAGACAGGAGTCAGCCTTTGGAATAACCTTCTCTGCAGACTATCAAGGGAACCAAGATGATCATATTAGATAAAATTCCCAGCTTTTACAAGATTAAAATAAATGAGTTGGAATTGACTATTTATTCCAAAGCAATCACAGCTTACCCTCTTTCTTGTCCTAATTCTTCTTATACTTCTTCATTATTTATTGTTTTCATTCTTAAGTCTCTCTCTGCCCTTTTGCTCTCTCAGTCTCTCCCGTTTACCAGCTTTCTCCATTCTCACCATTCAAACACGTGATTAAAAAATGCTGCTTTTACTTTCCAGCAAAATGTCGACTTTCTCTGACCCTGGAAAACTTTTCCAACTGCTGTAACAGCTAGTTTACTTCTTCCTTGCAATTTCATAATATGAAATAATTTTTATCATCTATTTATTGCAATTCTAGAATTCTTTCTTCTCGAATGCCTTTAGTTCTTCATTATACTGCTATTGAAACTGAAAAACATTATGTTGGGCTCAGGAGCTCTTCAATTTGACTTTGTGACCTGAATACAATTTTAATATACTGAATATAAGCAGGAAAAACTATATGTTTGTTGAATGGCATTTTCCCTGCAACGTTTTTAGAATAAATGGTGGCATAAATGTGTTGACAGCAGCTAATCTCAGAGGATGAAGCATGCATTCCTAATAAGCTCTTTACTCATGTAAAAGGAGAGTGAATGACAGGCAGTGCAAGATCTTATCTAAAAGGCAAAATACATTGCAGTGCATAATAATGCACATAACAGGTCTGCTCACTTATGAGCTGTGGATAAATGCAAGAAATCACTACAATAATATGCCTGAAGACAGAACACTTATTCTCGTTGTGTGGGTGAGTGTGCTGTAGAGATCAATTAGATCACATAACTCCTGCAGACAGTAAGAATAGCAGTAATAAAACCTAAAGCAAAGAACATATTGCACTGTGTGCTGACAAGGTCAAATTGATAGTAATGATGTGTGGTGGCAGCACTGCAATAAGGTTGTCTTATACTGTATGCATCTGATATTGGCTTTCATTACCAATATCCTGGAGTACAGTCAGAAGCTTACTAAAATGATAGTGATTACCCAAAGGGCAAAAGCAAATAAGACAGGCATTTCAGTTCTTGTGCACCCTGCAAACTCCATGGAGGCAGAAAAAATTGTATCTCATGCTAGCTATGATGCACAATGCTTGCTACCACTGGGATCAAATAGAATTTATACTGCCTTTTGTCCATTTTTAAGCTGATGTGGTGCTTTAAAGAATGTGTATGCTTAGTCAGTTTATTAAGCTAGACTGTCAGAGACCATGATAGCTCTCTTCAGTACAAGTTTACATGTATGTACTCTAAATCAGCCTGTAAGGCATAACATACACAAGACATACTGTGGTTCTGGAACCTTCAAGTTAATACTTGGTGGGCAGTTAAAAACTTGGGTTTGTGCCTGGTTTGAATAAACCTCAAATATATGGATGAGTTTCTAGTATTTTTGTGATACAGCACCTTCATAGCTGTTTTAAAACCAAACCAAAATTAATCCTATGCTTTACATAAGATAAAAAAATCTTCTACTACTCCCTGAAATTCTTCTTCCCTTACAAAAGAAGTACTTTTCACACAAGGAGCTTTAGTCTCTACTGAATGAGACATGCTCGTAGACAGAAAGGTTAATGAAAAACAGAGTCTCCTTTGGAGTGATATATCAAACATTTCAAAGAAATGCATCTGGGAAGTTACTTCTGGTCTTATCTGATGTCCTCACAGTTCATGCAAAATGTGAGTGGCTGTATAAAATTAAGCAGAGAATTTTTCCATGAGGTATTTCTCTGGCTCATTTAAGCATTTAGGGGAATAGTAGGTTTTATTATGTGGTCATGTGTAATTTTCCTGTCCACACAAAAAAAAAATAAAATAAAAAAAAAAAAATAAAAAAGATAGAACAAAAGTTTTAACCCTGAAAATATTGAGGTGATATTCAAAGCAGAGGTGAACATTCAGAAAATGGGAATTTGTGAACTTGACTGCTCTTGACTTTCCTTCTCATTACAACATTAAAATGAACAGCTGCTCTTTCCCTAATGCATGACATTTTGTGGGTGTTATAATTCTTCTCTTTTGTGGTGTTAACTATTCAAGGAATCAAGGCTGGCATAACAGGGCTTCAGTGAAATATGTTAGTCAGGTCTGTCCACATACTCTGGATCTTTCTGTTTGTGTGCTGGACACTGATTTGGATTTTTGTCTGACACAGTTGAAAGGACTTTTGTGGCCATGGCTTCTTGTACAATTGTGTCATATTGGGGGAAAGACACCTGTGAAGAAAAGGCTGGGTGCTGGCTATGATTCAGACATGGCAGACGTGGGAAAGAACAAGGAAACAGTGTCCCTGACATTTGGAATACCCAGATGAGTCACCTCAGGTACTCAGTTATTACAGAAGGAGAATCACAGAATCATAGAGTGGCTTGGGCTGGAAGGCATCACCTCAAATATCATCTAGTTCCAACTCCCCTGCCATTTCAAGAGGTTGCTGAAAGACCCATCCAACCAGGCCCTGAACACCTCCGGTGGCTGTTCCAGTGCCTCATCAGCTTCACAGTAAAGAATTTATTTTCATATTTAATCTAGATATTACCCTTTTACTGTTTAAACCCATCTACTGCCACTACATGCCCTTGTAAAAAGTCCCTCTCTGGCTTTCTTGCAGTCTGCCTTTTGTGTTTTTCAAACACTAATTCAATATTTTTTAAAAAGGCTTCTGGGTATCAGATGCATGATTCATACAGACTAGAGGCTTCTGGAGAGTTGGTCTTTAAACCATGGCAAGCATATGCCACTTCTGTCTACTCAGATATTGCCTCATTCCTCCCTCAACAGCCTCTTACTATGCAGAGCTGCCATGGCTGTACCTATAATGCCCTCTCCTGCTATCATACTCCTAGTTCCTTGTTCATCTCCATCTACTGTCTCTCACCTCCTTCAAAAACTTAATTTTTTTAAATGTGTGGGCCGTATCTTCTGTTATTACTTAACTGAAGAATTATATTCTGTTTGGAGAATCATTGCTGGGTATACACATTCAGGAAAACAATCTCATTGTCGTTATGTTAGGTGTTTTGCCTTAAATATACTTGATATGCTTTCAGAATACTGATTAAGTTTTTAGTTTAAATGACACACTTTTTTCTCCCAAAAGCTGGATTTCTTACAGGACTTACTGGGAAACAAAAATATAATCTTAGAAAATACCACAGTAACTTGTCCTTGTAAATAACTGCCTAAGAATTCACTTTCATGCTTGTGAACATTTGGAAAAGTAAATGTAAGTTATAATCCTTCCAAAAAAATATCCAAGCCCATAGGCACCTAGAAACACCTTAAAAAAAAATCTTAGCATCAATTTTTCAATGCCTTTTTAACCTATGCATGATTTTTGTAAAAAATTATGCATACTGCACTTCAGTTACTAAGCACAATATTTTCTTTTGCCCTAGGTTTTCTTTCTAAAAGAAGAAAAAACATTTTCTTAACCTGGGTCTTTTATTATATTCTTCCTTTTCAGATTAACTGTAAACAGCCAAAGTCATTACTTACATAGATGAGACACTTTGGAAGTTTGATAATACAAGTTTCTTATTAACAGAATATTATCCTAACACCTTCTCTTACATACATTCTGCATCATTGATCAAACAAAGGGCTAAAGATTTGTTGGTGCTTCAGGTATTCCATACACTCTCCTTGTAACAGCAGGTATGATTATGACTAATGCAGCCTGCATCAAGATGACTTCCCTAATACGCTGAGATTAAAAAGGAAAAACAAAAACACATTCATTATGCTGCAGCTCTGAGTTTTTGTGCTGAATTGGAAAACATATACGTGTAAGCAGTATTACAACGGTTGTAATTACTTCTGCAGTAAGAAATGAATTACAGTTTACTGTTCTTTATCAGCTGGAAAACCCTTCCTTTTGAAACACTGTATGTGCTTTCCTGAAGAACAGAACAAGAGAGACTCCTGCTGGTTCAAACTGCAGAAATTAACATTTTTTTGCTAACTTACTTTTTTCGATTTTTTATGTACTTGCACTACTCATTTATTCCATAATAATATCAAAAGACTCTGAAGATGAGTGAATGCACTAGACACTCCCCTGTAGCTCAGAAGAGCTGACTATTTGATTTTTTTTTTTAATTTCTGAGACAAATAAGTAAAAGGAAGAAGGAAAAAAATTAAGGACACATACATAGAATCACATAAAGTACCACATAGTAGTTTGTGTGGTTCTATTATGTCTATAGAAAATTTTGAAGCTACTTATTCAATATGTGCCACTCTTAGTGGAGAAAGTGAGTATTTGGTGTAAATATTTATGTATGTAAACATCTCTTATGCAAAAGTAAACCAAATCAGGCCATCAAGAAAAGCACAATTCACAAAACTGTTTCATTAAGCTTAGGTCGACTCTCAGGCAAATTTTTAAATGATTGTGACAAAGTATTATCAGTAACAATGATTTTATCACATAGTGTTGTTTTCTCCACAGGAAGCCTGTTTTGTTCTGTGCACAGGAGGATGGCCACAGCTTAAAGAAGGAAGAAATTGTGACTTTGTATTCCCTCACCCTCCTCCTGCAATATGTCCCTAAGTACTACACAAACCTGTACTAGAAAAATGTTAACACTTTAATTTTTATAGTTCTCACTCCTGTATCTGAGGCCGATATATTTAAAAGGATTTGAGGGCTGGACAGAAAAAGGTGTTTAATATCCAAGTCCCAGCTGATGTACTGAGAACTACACACTGTGTAGAAATACTGGTGTGCCTGAGGATTACAGCTGAGGTTGTGAGTGTCCACTACCATACCCTGTACTGAACCACAGGCACAGCACAAAGACGCCAAAGGAAGCCCCAAATCCTGGCTGGTATTTAGAAATAAAGGAGCAAACACACATTCCACAAAATACTGAAAATGACAGTCCACCTGAGCCCCCTCAGAAAGACTTCAGCATCTCTTGCTTTTGGAGCTAGTGTTTCTGTCCCTTGCTGGGTTTTGTACACTAATAGGGGATACTCTAAATTCAAAATTAAGACTGTCAAACTCTTTGCCCAGCTGCTCTTCAACCCTGGAGGTACCACCTTTATTGGTAATAATTTTTGGGGGTGCTTAAATATCTGCATAAAATTATGGTGTTCTGTCAACGATGAACAGACCTTTCCTGATCTCAGCAAGCACTGGAATTAATTATTAAGAGTTTTACTTCTTATGTCAGGGTTAAAAATTATTTTTCTCAGAGATGATTAACCTTACAGAAAATATAAATTGGAATACAGTAACATTTTCTTTTCTTGAATAAATTAACAGCTATACACTCTTCTGGGAAATGGAACAATCTCATTAAAACCTCTTCTCTATAAGGGACTTGAATGCAAATATTCAGAGCCCTCCTGGCTCTCACTGGTTTCAGATTGCAGTTGTCAAGATGAGACATTTCTGAAAATAAATTTTATGTACTTCATCTTGAAAAATGTGCCTATACTACATTAAAGAGAGAAACGTCAGTGATTTTCTCAGTATCACAGCACATGTTTATGAAAAGTTTTACCATAGAATCCTTTCTGCAGAATTTTTCAAAAACTTTCATAAAGTCTGAATCACCCTCTCTTTCTTACTCACACTCTCTCTCCCCTTTATATTTGATGTCTTTCCTACCTTGTTCTGTGAATAGCAAAGGACTCCAATAACAGATGAAGTGCAAGAAAGCAGCAGTCAAAAAGGAAAGGTGATGCAACACCATGCAATTAGAGCTGGCACTGAAATGCACAGGAACATCCAACTGTAAATGGCATGATGTGATACACACCCAAGGCATGCTGCTGCTCAGGCAGTCTCTGAGGTCACAGGCCTTAGCTCAGCATGATGTATCCCAGCTGGAGATCTGAAAGCACCCCCAGGCTCCTCTGCTGGGGGCTCACAGCACCTGCCTCCTGTTAGAATGTACTGCCACATCAGGCCCTTCCTGGTGAGGAAGCTGCAAGCC
Source organism: Erithacus rubecula (assembly GCF_903797595.1). Classification (NCBI taxonomy): domain Eukaryota; kingdom Metazoa; phylum Chordata; class Aves; order Passeriformes; family Muscicapidae; genus Erithacus; species Erithacus rubecula. The sequence continues at coordinate 50,577,266 of NC_136658.1, read as the reverse complement.
TAGAAAAAGCCTCAAGGCAGCTGGCCAGCTCCCCAAAGGGACAGTGCTGCACCATACACAGCCCAGCTGAAGCTAACCTGGTGTGTTCTGCCATCCTGGAGGGTACCAAAGCAGGAAGGATATATAGGAAAAGCCCACCACAAGGTGATCATGCTGATACAGTCTGCACTAGAAGAAGCTTTGTCTCTCCTGCAGCTCATTCTCCTGAAGTAACAGGAGACCAATTTTGTTTCAAGATGCTGTTGCTGATTGCGTTTTAATCTGTATCTGTGAACCAGAAACAGAATATAGTTTTGCTTTGTGGGTACAACTGCATGACAGCTTGCTACAATATATGCTTTCTGGATAACTATTGGCTGTTCTATTATTCAGTATCATCAACTTTTTTAGCAATCAGTCACACTGCATCTCTGGGCTAGACTAATTTTCAGCTACTCAATAGCAGTAAATTATTTAAAGCACTACAGAAGACTTGTGTTTTCTTACTACTTGACAACTCGCAATATGTGAGCCCAGGATTTAGTGAGGCTGGGAACTTCCACAGCAAAAGTGGATGATTGCAAGCATTTTCCTCTGAAGTCTGAAACAGCAGGGTATAAGGGTACTTGCAGTAGACAGCTGTCACCTGCTGAGTACATTTATGTTGCCTCACCCTGGTGACACTGGAGGTGTAAATAGGTTCAGAGAACTCATGTTTTTATTTAGGTTTTTGAAGTGTGCTATTTAGAGCTTCAGCTTAGCCTTCAAAGCAGAGATGAAGTTAAATGTATTTTACCACCTAAAGAGTTAGGTGGGACATTGATGTGTTAAGTTGAAAACACAGATCCAGGCTGGAAGAGCCTGGATGTTGCTCTAGGAAGCCAGGGGCGGGGACAGAACAGTGGCAGGAGAAAAACTCTGTTTCCTTTCACATCATTAAAAAAGAACATGAAGAGGGATTCCAGGTATAGTTATTTCACTCTTCATTTCACAGAGGCAATTGAATCTCTTCACTACTACAATGGAAAAGTTTTAGTGATACCAGTATTGCCATAGCTACTTCAGAATTTGCAGCAGTGAAGTGATACTCTATGAGGATGTAGCAAGGAACATGCTTGATTTTTCTGAGCCAGGTGCTAATTAAGAGATAAGCAGAATTTACCTGTAAGTAAAAAATCATTCTCTTAAAGTTTTAAAATCTCTGTTTACCTTTACTCAATCCATTATATGTTCTGCAGCTGGGTAATGAAAACGGGTTCATTTAAAAAAAAAAAAACTAAATCTGTATTTCACAAAAGTAAGCTGATTTACAAAGGTCAATAATATTGTATTATTTATAAATTTATCACACGGTTACAAACAGATGGTTTTGTAAATGCTTTTTTTACTTTTGCATGGTTGAGATAACAGCAAAATCTATCAGTTGCTATAGCTGTCTAAATGTAAATATGAAGCACAGCTAGGTCTCATATAAATGGGAACTATTGTTTGTGACCCAGAAACTTCTAAATGTATACTCAAAAATGTAAATATTTGTATATTGCTGCTGTTAAGCCTGATCTTGAGGTTGTTAATCAGAAAAAATAGATCCTTTTTTCTACTCAGACTGGATGTAACCAATATGTGGTATGATGCTGCATGTGTTTATTAATCTTTGTCTTCCTCTGTGTTACCACTTTAGACTCATTAAAAGTAGCAATCTGGCTTTTAAGTGGAGCTGTGGAAACTACATAATAAATGTCATTGCCAAAAAAAATGCAGTGATGTATTTATTTCTGTCTCTGACCCAGAGGGATTGGCACAAGTTTTAAATTAATGGTTTTAAAATAAGTTGTAGCATCCCTTAGGTCACCATAAATTTAACACTTCCTTGTTTCTGTTGAGAATATACTAATTACAAGTTTTTTGCTGATCAGAATCATATTGTATAATAAATATACAGAAGTGTCAGTGGAGCATCCTTTCTTTTCTGCATATTTGCATACAGATGATATTCCCTAAACACACTTATTAAACTTTTTTAAAAAAGAAAATATACAAGTTGGTTCTAGATGAAATGATTTTATAAAAATTTTGATTTATAATTTCTGAACAACAACAACAACAAAAATAAATGGTTTTAATGCAGATGAGTAATATATAATTAGTAAAAAAATTAGATTGTTTAGATTGTCCTGCCTAGATAATAATATGTTTGTCCAAAAGTATGGACAATGACAATGAATATGACTGACATTGTCAGGGCAACTTTCAGGGAATGGTACTACTAAGATGACTCAGTAATATAATCTAATCCAAATGTATTTTATTCAGTGATGGACTTCAAACATTTTTATGCTGAAGCAAATATTCTATCCACATAAGGAATTTATTTTTAATAATTTCTTCTCATTCTGATCATCAAAATGCTACCCATTTCAATCATGCATGAAAATCATAGTGATATTGATGTATTTTATATTTAGAAGAGACTGTATTACCTTCTGCATCTACACATTCACAACACATCTCAAATAAATCTGTAGTGATGTTTTCTATTACATTTTAAACACAACATTATTCTGGAAGCAGGAGAAGACAAAATTTCTGATAGAAAAATTGTGATAAAACTCAGACTTCACAAAAGCACAAATAGGCTTAAAGTTGGTTTTTGAAGAGTCATCATAAATTAAATACTAGGTTTTAGTATGTGAACATAAGAGCAAAAAATCAAAAATAATAGTTATGGTTTCAGAGCTATTGTTTCATACTTCAAATTTTGTTGGAGAGAAAAACAGAGAGAGGCAAATCTTTTTGTATAAAAAAAAAAAAAAAAAGAAAAGAAAAGAAACCCACAAATCCCAAACCCAGATTGTCTTATTATTATTAGCATGCTTTGTACAGTGCAATATTTAAAAGTAGGAGATTACCAAAAAAAAAAAAAAAAAAAAAAAAACAGAAAGAGAAAATAAGCTTTTTTTTTTTTTTTCCTGCTTATTACACTGTATTGGTGTGCACAGTGTTTTAAAAGGCTGCTTGCATCCTGTTTCAGGCAAAGTGCTGTTTGATAAATGAGTTTAATACACTGATGTTTACCTTAGAGAAAATTCTGCCTATATTTCAGAGAAGCTTTTGTGCATAAAATCTGTTCATCACATTTTCTAATACAGAACTTGGTCCGTGTTTGTACTGTGGAAAAAGCGAAAACATTTCCTGTTTGTCTCTACAAAAAATCATTTATTAATTTCAGGAATTAAAATAAATGTAAGTAAAGACTCCATGCATTGAGAAATACCATGATACTTTTATTTATAGGTTGTTTCAGGAAACTGGTGTACGTATGTACATGGATGACAACACATTCCTGGCCAAGAACATACTAATCTAGAGCTTATTTCACAGGAACACTGAGTAAGTGGAGGTTTGTTTATTTTATAGGGGTTTAAATTGGTTTGTGGTGGTTTAATTTTAAGAAGTTTTAAAAATAATATAAGACTAAATTCCTTCAAAGAAAGAACTTTTTATTATGGAGGAGCTACTGTTTTTCTGATGTGCCTGCTATTATTTCAAGGGATGGTCCAGTGACATTGACATCTGAGAGTGATTGAATGAATGAACAAACTTGGAATTTGTCCAAATCATGTTTTTCCAGAATTACCTATCACATTCAATACTAGTGCCATCCATTACATCCTACTTCATTGCATCTTCACATCCCAGTTTGCAATAGAATTGTGTTTCACACAATCTGTATTTTGGGATTTTCTTTTGTTAAAGACATTATTGTTTTATACAGTTCCTGATCATATATACTTAGTGTAAAGTCCATTAAGTCTTCCTCCATGTTTTTCAGTTTTTCTGCAGTGAAAAGAAAGATAATTTACCAGTAATTATTATATAAAAACAAAAATGCATATTGCTGCACAATCAGAATATTAACATGAATGCCTTTATGCAAACTAATATGTGTCAGGCATTGTTTTGAAATTAGTGGTAAGGGGACTACAGAATAGAGTTTATAAAAAGAACTGGACATTGTATATCTTTAAATACTTAAAACTTTATTAAGCATTATAAAATACATTTGTAAAACATAGATGATCTAGTGTGCTTATTTTTATAAGCTATGTGATTTAATATTTTAATAGGTGTTGACTTTCTTGCATTTCAATCAATACCATAATCAATATTTTTTCAATAAGGAGAGTTTTTCTTTGTCTATACTTTTAATAATTGACTGATGTAAGACTGTGAACTAAATAGTAATGATGTGCGGCATTGTAAAATATAACTATATTGACATCTTTATTGAAAGATTTATTGAATCATGGTGTGATTCCTGGGCTGTCCTGTGCAAGGCCAGTAGTTGGGCTCTATTATCCTGATGGCTCTGTTCCAACTTTGCACATTCTATGACTCTGTGAAGCTGTGAGAAAGACAAAACACAGTGTGCTCACACAGTGACTCTGTCCCCAAGAGCAAACAAGGGTCACAAGTGATGCCATGGCTCTGCTGGACTGCCTGGAATTCTGAGTTTGGGTCATCTGGCAGCAACAGTCAATGACACAAATGACATGTGAAGGTGAATAAGAGCCACACCTGCCCTTGGCTCCATTGATGTCTCTGTGGTTTGATACGACCTTCGTGGATAATATGGGCAGCATCCTGCCTGTGTGCTGACATTTGCCAAAGGGGACAGGGTGCCAAGAACAAGTACAAGCTGCGAGGAGAAAAGATTGAGCACAACCCTGAGGAGAAGGACTTGGTGAAGGAAAAACTCGACATGAGCCTTCAATATGCAGTTGCAGCCCAGAAAGACAATCACCTCCTGGGGGCATCAAAGGAAGTGTGACCTGCAGGTCAAGGACAGTGGTTCTCCCCATCTACTTCCCTCTCATGAAACAGCATCCTGGTAGAGTGGAAGGTGTTCCTTTCAGTGGCAGGGAGGTTGGAACTAGATGATCTTTAATGTCCTTTCCAAACCTCTGCAATTCTATTATTAATTAAATAACCTTGCATTGGTGATAATCCTTGATCTTAATTCTGTAGAAATGTTTAACAGAGACTAATTGCCAGGAGATTCTGTAAGACAGACTTCCATAAGGAAAAAATTATCAGGTATAGACACTTGAAAATTAATCTAACTAATTTTCTGATAACTAGAAATTGCTATGCTCAATTCAAAAACTATAAATTCATAACGCTGTAGGAAATTATTCATATGATTGTATTTTAATATTATCTTGTTTATAATTAGGATTGCAAGGTACTTGTTCTCCTGTGCTGCATTTAATAGTTTGAGCTTGACAATGCAGAATTCAGTAGTCCCCCTGAATGTAATGAAAATGTAAATATAAGTTACTTGCCTGAATAGATGATCACTGAATTGGTTCTGAACATCTCAATTTTCAGGGTAGAGTGCATTCATTTAGGTATGTGATATATTCTAATAGGAGACATGCTACTAAATCTCTGTGAATCCCCTTGAAAATTGAGAAATGAAAGAAAAGGTATTTAAAGCTTTTATTCTTAATACCACCATAGTTATTATGATGAGTAAATGGCTTAAGCTATTTGACCTTTTCTACGAAGAGATGTAATACTACTTTGTTCCTCAACTAGACAAGAAAAATTATGTGTTTGTTTGAGGTTTCTTTAAAGAATAAGTTATTAAATTTAACAGGAATATATCTTCACATAGTACAAATGATTCTGTACTAAAATCCTTCTTTTATGTGTTTTTGGATTCATACAGGGCTCAGAATTTGGCGTACTTTGAGTTAGTTCACCATTTTTTATTATAAATCTAGAAACTGTAAAGAAAAAGACTGAGGTAATGGCAAACCAACAGTCCTCTGAATAGATAAGGAAGCATTCCTTTATATTTATCCACTTTAAAAAGCATTAATTTGTGACCTCTGAGAAACAAATAACTAGTATTGAGGAATTGGGGGAGGGGAGGTTATATATTTTTTCTATTTTGAATTAGGCTCTTCCAGGGTTGCCTACCAAATAGCTCAGTTCAACTCAGAAAATATTCTGCTGGACATAATTTTGTCATATTTTATTATAAAATATATAAATGCTGTAGTCATATTTTCAGATATATTGTCTACATTTCAATTTTTATTCCTTATTCTATTTTTATTACTTGCATTTGGTTAACACAGTCCTACTGATGTTGCTTCAGATATCTGTAATTTACATTTCCTCAGGAAGATCACATTTATTTCTCATTCATTTATATTCCTTTCCTTTAAATATTTATTTATTGATTATTTATTCACTTGAAGTATCATACATATTTTCATCTTTCTGTTCAATAACATGGGTCAAATTAAACTTACTCTAAAAATATTAATTTTTCTCCAACAGCAGTATATTGGCCTTGAGTGAGTCACTGAAGTACCGGCTCTGACTGTAATTCTATTATTTATTTTAAATTTACTTTTCTCCTACGTGTCTTTCCAAATCCTAAACAAAAATTCTGTGGTAGTAAGTATTGATGAAGATGTACAGTAAGATAGTTCTTCTTCATGCCCTTTTCCCTTGCACTTTTAAGACGTTTAGCTCTGTAAGGAAATTTCTTTAGCTGAGTTAATCTCTTGACACCACTGTTTTAGTCAATAGTTAGACTACTAGAATGTTTCTGGGAATATTAGAAAATACTGCTTAAACATGGATTTTGAACTCAATAACATGAATATTCAATACAGAACTGCAATCCCAAGAGTTTACTTACTAGTTTAGTCAGTGAGTTCCAAGACTTGCATAACTAAAAAATTAATTTAACTCCAAGTTATTTATTTTCCCTGGATAAAAAAAGCTGGAGTAGACCTGTCAACAAAGAAAACAAGGGCAATCTACATGTTCCTGACTGTGTTATACTCATTTATTGAGACAAATCCTGTCCTCATCACAATTAAATATAAATTATATATACACTTATATTTGAGAATGCAGAAGGGAACATTTGATTTATATTTTCTGGTATATTTTACTCTGGAAATTTGTTACATTGAAGTTAATTGAAAATGGGAGAAATAAGATATAAATTTTTAACGACTGCAAAACACTCACCACTGGAACTGGTCGGCCACTAGGTTACAGGAAAGATTTTATATTTAAAAAGACAAATAGACATAAAATTTTTTTGTTTGTTTGTTTTCTCTAAAAAAGCAACTACAAAGGAGAGAATTTATCTTGGGCAAGAATTTATTTTGGACAAGGCCCTCAAGATCAGGGCTAAAATGTTCTGCATGTTTTTATATTTTCATAAGACTGTGAGATCTTAAAAATTGTGTAATTAGAGTATCAGTGGGGACAACATAAAATGGTTCCATTTAATTTATTTGAACATGTTTATGCAGTTCTTTTTTCAGAGGAATTACTGATTAAAAATGTGCATCTATGTCTGAAAGATATTTATTTCGCTGGTCTTTAGTATTAATGAATTAATTATTATTTTATCATGTATATGTATATTACATTCAATCATTGAAATTAAGTAGCCACATAAAGACATTAATCACTTGTTGCAAAAATTAATCTAGAAAAGATAGAATGTTAAAAAGAAGCTTTGAAAAATACATATGTGAAGAGATATAAAAGGGGTAAAAATATTTTCCTGTGTAATTTATTCTGCTAGTTTTGTAACATTGTACAAAGTTTTCTATGCAATTGGCAAGCTATTCACATTCCAAAAGTGACTGTGCTTTTTAAGGGAAAGACACCTTCAGGTAATTACTGTGCGAAATAAATGTCAGTAAGGCTCTTACTTCTTTATTAATTAGAATTCTATTATGTCAGAAAGAAAGACCATAATATTCCTGAGAATTTTTTTGTGACAGAAAATTGACTATAGCACAAAACATTTATTGCGGACTTAAAGAGATTTATTTTCATAGGAGTTGAGGAATTAGGAGCTGCATATAAATTGTTTCACCACTGCAGATCCCATGAGCATATGGTGGGTTGAGGTGATGTCTGCTATTTTTAAGAAAAATAAGGGATTTGCATGTGCAAAAGCATTAACAGTGAAGAGAGAAAATTAACACAAAAATGTATAACTTGGCAGCAAATTTAAATGCCTTGATTATTATGATTAATGCTGGAGTGAGAAATATCCCAATCACCACAATTCCAAACCACAAATACTGTATATGAATTTTTACAACATGGATTAATTTTAACTGTGTCTTTGATAGCACAAAGTCTTTTTGGTATATCCCTGGACACTTTCCATAGGCCTGTTTCTGTTGGGTTTGCTTTACCGTGGTCGGTTTCAAACTTTGGCCTACCCATTGAGACAAGGACAATGTCCATTCCTCTCTTGTACTGTGACTACTCTCACCCATCACAGGTGTCCATGTGCCAATGTTACAGTCTCCTTAAAATAATAATACAAAAAAAAAAGACAAATTAAAAAAGAAAAGCATCCTATAATTTATGCTACTATGATCAAACTTGCACCATCTGCACCATTCAGTGGAACAACTTCGGTAGTCCAACTGAAATAAAAATACTTTATCTGAAGACTTTATCTGAATTCTTTTACAGAAATGCAAATCCTTACATTTGCAAAAGTCACCAACTAAATAATTACAAATAAACAGGATTCTTTCACATAACCTATTACTTCAGCCCCCAGAAAGTGCCAAAAATATAGTCTGTATTACTTTAACTTTACAACAAACTTATTTAAGGTTCATTATCTTTACTGTTTTGCTTTTAAAATTCTGAGCCACTTGATTCATCATAAAATAAATTTTGAAGCACAGAGAGGAAACAAAATAGGCAAACACTTTATTTAACACTGGATGATTTTTTTAAGAAAGTTTTATCTTGCTTGTTAAAGTAAGATGAGAAGTTTTCTATTAACTAGGCTGGGAAGCCTTAGGGGCCTCTGAAAGCTTTTTAATTGCATATTTAATTAGAAATGTGCTAGAGAGCTGGTGTTCAGCTTTTCTGAAGCTCATGGCTCCTGACAAAATGTCTGCTTTTAAGCCATTTTGTCTCTTGAAATGTTTTCTAAAAAGTGGGTTAAACAGAAGAAGCTTTAATTTTGCCTATTTTCACTTCAAAGGGATTTTACTGTTTCATCAATCCTACTGGCAAACCAAGGTGAAATGACATCTTCAAAAGTAAGCATTTTCAGGTAAAATAAATCTCCTAAAAGAGCAATCTTTAAAGATTCTAACAATTTGTTTCTGTGCCTAGCCCACCAGAGTGATGGAAGATGAAAGAAGGAAGAAGAGGAGGATTATGTCTGCCTACTACAGGTGCAGAGTTTGCAGGAGCAAACAGCCACTTCATCCAGTAGCCAGTGTCTGGAGGTGAAGTAAAATAAATTCATAAATATTATTCTTGTATCCTGGCTTTAACAATGCTGACAGTGCTGCCTGCAGTTGTCAGGATGCACAGCATTTGCTCTATACCTGGACAAAACATGACAAACCCAGTATGTCTTATGCCCAGTGCTTAGTCACAGCACTTTCTCCAAAAAAGTTTTCTGACAGAAATTTGCTTGGAATTTAGGTTGCCTCAGAAGTCCTACCTTCTCATGAGGCAATTTAATGGATAAAGGAGGACAGCCCCAACAAAAGCTGACAGCACTTCAACCCTTATCATTGCAGGTATGAGTACACATTAGTTATGGTTGGATAAAAATGCTTCAGAAACACAAGCTATACCAGTAAAGTGAGCTGCTTTTTAATGAAACACCGTATTTGAATAAGCATAGTCCCTTAATGGCAGAATGGAAAGCTCTTTTGTTGTTGTTGTTGTTTTACATGACAAGTCCTGTTTGGTAAAAAATTTTAATCAAATAGAAAAGCTAGAAACACATAGAAATTCATTGATTAAAAGTGTGATCTTGTACAATGAAAGGTAAATATATGCTGAAAAACAACTCAGTAAATAAATAACAAGTTATAGTAGATAGTACATCTAAATGAATAGAATGTGGAAATGCCTTTTCATACACAGAAAAGAGAAATCTACCAAACTTGCCATAATATATAAATGATCATGAAAGTGATAATGTATCCTTATATCACCCTCACTTGATAGCACAGAGACTTGAGACTCCCTAGACTACCCTACTCACATAACTTATTCTATGCCTTTCATGGCTAGTAAAATACAGTGAGCAGCACTCAGACCTTGTACTAAGACAAGAATTGGAATTTTCTATTTTTTGAGGGAATCAGATCCATACGTCATAATAGTCCATGCATTTGATTACAGAACATGGCAAATATATTTGAAGGGTAGGAAATTAGGTCTGTTAGAAGTAATTTGATCTGAGGAAATAGACTTGAATATCACTTAAGACTAGCTCTTATGAGGCACTGTCATTTAATTTCAGTCATCCATGATTAATTTTCAAGTTTATCCAAAATGTGATTTGTTTAGCATTATTTCAACTTTACATTCAAATGCTCAAAGACTGATCTTTGACAGTAGTGATGTTTCCAATTTTCTCCTGCTCTGCAACCCCACATTTTTTATTTAATATTTTATTCATTGATTTATATTAATTCATTTATTTATTTATAAATGGAGAAGTTCTTTAGCATGTATTTGACTCATTCCAGTAGCATAGGCCAATCAAATGTTTCAGACAAGGCTATGGAAAAAGAAGAGTAATTCTGTTTAACAAATATGTTCATGTAATAACCAGAAGCGACATCACCATTACTATTAGGTGCAAAAAAAAAAAATCTTATCATTTAATCATTACCTATTCAAATTAAAGTTACACATTTGACACAGTTTTATGAAATTGAAGTAGGGTGAGTTAATTCACACTTTTTGTTATGAAACCAGAGTTGAATACATTGATTAATTTACCCTCTGTTCTTGAAGATTAACATAGGTAGAATTTGGTCTTGCCACTTGCTGCACAAACCTGTAAAACAGATGTGTAAGGTCAGACGAGTGCCACTATCATCACTACTCCAACAGTGCTCAGCTCTGTGTTTCCCCATCAAAACCAAAGAGATCTGATTCTTCAGTAACTCTGGTTTTGGCACAGTCCTGAGAGGAAGCTGGCTGGTTTAACCTAAATCCTGTTAAATACTGACACGGTCTGGCAAGAAACATTAATTGAAGTTGTGTCTGATGGCCATGACTGCACCTTCGGTTGAAAGCACCTGCCAAAGAGTTCCAAGGTTATGGACAGTCCTAAATTCTTACTAGATCATTGTTGATATTGGATGCACAGACAGCCACAACAGCTGAGTAAAACCTGAATGCTAAGTGGCCAAGAGAGACTCAGATTTGCCCTATCTTTCCTTCCTCTCTCAAGTTCCCAGGCAATGCTAAGCTTCTCTAATGCAGTCTGTGTTGGATGATCCCTCTAATTGCGTTTGCATAAGTGGGGATCATTATATATGAGACAAAGACACAAAGACAACCTAAAAGAAGACTCAGGTGATTACATTTGGCTTAGAATTTCCTCAGAGAAAGAAATTTGTCTTAGTGGCCCTTCAACCCAGGGACATCCAATCCTTCTACTGAAAACCCATTTGCAAAAATCCCAAAAGACTGAAAAGGCAAGCGCAATAAAGTTGAAGCTATCATCTGTCACTATCATTTTCCTTAAAAGCTGTAGTGAATTAGCTACCCTGAAAAAAAAAAAACCAAAAATCCACTGAGTATTTTGTGTACCACAGTAGCAGATTTAAGGATCAAACTCAATGTTTTAATCTCAAATATTTTTAATCTAGATTGACATTTAAAGATGTACAATGGAGAATGAGATACAGTTGAAAGCACTATGAATAAATGGTAATGTTTTACTCATTTCATATTAGTTCCACATTCTTAAGCTTTCTAGTAACCAAATTAGTTAACACGTCTCTGCAGATACGTTTAATTCATGAAACTTAAAATAAGAAACATCTTAAATGGAGCAGGGCTGAAAAGTGGTCTGGGTGCTTGCTATATCGGCTTGAACTACTGACATGTTTTACCAGTGTGGTAACATTCTGTTTCACCAGTAACAAATGAACAAAACAGTGTCTTTACTGAAAAGCATTCCTCTTTCAAATACAGCCTCGTTTATTTTCAAGATAAAAACTCTTAACTGGTTCAAAACAAAAAACACTTAAGGATTGTCATATGTCATTTTAGGCTTCTCAAATGAAGTAATTATCTTTAGAAAGAAATACTGTTCCTACAGTACTGTATGAAATTCTCAGGCAACATCTGGGGAACACCTTCCATGGTTTGTTCATGAGGTTTAAGAGGATCCTATTTGCATATATTGGCATAAACCCTTCAAGTTATCAAACAGGCTTAACACCATTGTTTTCTTTAAGGTTTTCCAAACTGTTCAGGATAAATGCAGGTTTCTTTATTTGATTCATATTTCCTTTTTTTTTTTTTTTCTTGCTCTCTGTGAAGAGAGATAAAGCCTTGTGATTTCTAATTTTCTTTCTTAGTTTTTTCCTGTGGGCCGTAAGACCACTCCAGAGTTTCTGGAGCACACCTACTTTTGAGAAGTTTCCGGGAAGAGGTAGTGTGCTATGAATGCTTGCTTATTGCTCAAGGAATGATTTAATACTAAGAGCAAATAAGAGACAATGAGGGCATACCAGGTTTGTAGCTGGATGGAGTCTACAGAGGATTAGAGGACATTAAAAAAAAAAAAAAAGCTAAGAAAACTAAAATTAGATATGGAAGCCAGGAAAAATCTGAAAGACTTCAGAAAAGGAGATGAAGCAGTGTGAAATGTCATTACACTGCATTTGTAAACAAAGATTTTGATTCTCAGTGACAATTTCTGTATTTTACCTTTATTTTAATTTCTCTTCTGACAGCATGAAGCTTTTGCCTCACAAAGAAAAAGGCAGTCTGCTTCATTGAATCTGAGAGGACTCAGCAAGGTTAGGAAGGCTTTCCTTTTCTGAGAAGAACAGGTGATTGTCTACATGTAGCAAGGTGCCTGCTCCTATCAAATCGTTTCTGTAAGTTCCTCTTTTGCACAGAGTGACAGTTTGTGGAATGTAAGGTGACAGTATTCCCACCATCAAAGATCAGCAGGAGTCCTGCAAGGTAGATACTATCAATCCGTTGATCATGAGTCACTAAGTGCCAGGGTTATCTCTGTGCACAAAACCCAGCACTGCTTTCTAGCAAAACAGCTCCAGGAGCCAACAGGAGCTCAGCAGTGCACATCCTCTTCCCCACTACATCATTCATTGGAACTACTAGAGAAATTATAGCAAGCTGAATACACGTCTCTGTGTGTGCATGTCTGTGTGTGCAGGTATCGCCATACATAAATCTGTGCTTGGATATGTTGAGAAAGTTGTTTGGGTTTTTTTCCAGTTAACTTCCTTGATATCAAAACAGTCATGTATGATCCAAGTGGTCTTTTTTTTTCTATGTCCCCTATGTCTCAAAATCACCTCTGAATTCAGAAGATATTTGCTAGAAGGAAATTAGTGGAGCCATTGATTTGCTTTTCTTCATCAGTGTGCAGTTTATCAGTGTTGGCTTCCTACAGTGTTGGATTGAGACAGTGAGGTATAAATACCTGAGTTTTCATTAATTTTGCATGTTTCCTACTTAATTAAAAGAGAAACTCTGCAATGCACAACAATAAACAGTTTACAAAATGTCAATACTTTATTAAAATTGTCAAATTTAGTAATGTTTTTCAGCTGTAGAGTCCCATATTGATGATCCAGTCTCATGGTTCATCACTCAGCAGTTTACACTCAGCAACTATTTTTGCCTAGTGGATACTTTTATAAATAGATTGCTTTAAATATATATATGGGATGGATCTCTTTAGGAGATTTTTTTATTTCCTGGCGTGTTAATTAAAACAGCAAATTTTAAAATTAATTTTAAAACTTAGGAAAATGTTGGCTACATAGACAGAATACTTCTGGTAGCTTTCTAGTGCTTCATTTATCCACTACAGTCCCAAAATGAATGAGAGTTGCACTTATATATAAAAATGAAAGACAAATATGATATTAATTGATTACTTTAATCCAATCTGAATCTTTTGAGATGATTTTATTGCTCTTTCATTTGCTAGTTCACTCTCTAGTTTCTCTTAACATGCCATTCCAAAGAATCAAAATTATGTATGCATATAAATTTCCCCACACTGTAAATGCTAATTATTTCTTTGAGTTAAAGTGTTTCTGGAGGGTTTCTTGATGAAGAACCAGATGCTTATTATGAAAAATAAATACTGTCTATTCTTGTAGAAAATTCCAAACTAACATCTAAAGCCTTGGAGCATCTTTTTCCTGAACAGCTAAGAACTGCCACAGAAAATCTGTGCTCCCTTGATTGGCCTCAAAGTAAGAAGAGACAGCACAAAGGAACTGTGACCCTAAAACACATTTGCTGTGTAAGTATTTGAACCTTGAAATGCACCTGAAAGAAAAACACCTTTCCTTTTTTTGTCTTGTGACTAAAATTTCAAAAGTGATGCCCAAGCATTTTATCAGGACTAAGGGAGGATATTACAAAAGGACACAACAAATTAATAATCTGCATTCTAGTAGCACTACACAGGGTACACACTATAAAATATCACACTTCAGGACTTTGATCCTACCTGAGACTCCATACAGAGAGCAAGAAAAAAATATAATTGTACTTGAAAAGGAATATAAGTGATTGCTTATGCAAAACAAGCCTTTAAAATTTCCTACTGTGACAAGCCTAGAAGCTGTGATATATTTAGGAGCAAATTAATAGTGACATGGTCTTCAGACTCATCTGAATGCACAGTGGGAAGCAACATCAATCATTTTTCTTACTTCTTTCCACTCTCTCAGTTGATTCCAAAACATGCATCTAATTCATTTATATCATAATTAATCCTGGCCTTCCCTTAAATGTTACCCTTTTCTACTTGATGTCCTCTGACTTCCACAAATGTATATTAAGATGCATCAGAAAACAGTATTTTGATCTCAAAAGAGACCACAAGTATCTTCATGCGGTCTACATATAAAATGTCTATGGAAAATATTATTTGTGATGTTACCTTAGATAAACCCTAGAATCACAAAATTATAAAGTAGGTTGAAAGGGACCTTAAAGATCATCTAGACTAAATTCCCTATTGTGGGAAGGGACACCTTGCCATGAGATCAAGACTGCTCCAAGACCCATCCAACCTGGTCCTGAGCACTTCCAGGGATGTGACATCAACAGCTGCTCTGAGTAATCTGTTCCAGGGCTTCATCACTCTCACAGTAAAGAATTTCTTCCTAACATGCATCCAAAATCTACTTTCATTCCTTTTAATCCACTGCCTCTCATCCTGCTACTAGAGGAGTTGGTAAAATGTCTTTCTCCATCTTTCTTATAAATCCACTTTAGGTACTGAAAGGCTTTTCAGAAATCCAACATAGATATTTATGCTTCTCTCCTGTCTGATTCAATGGACAAAAGAAAATGAAAGGGAACATAATTTTATTCCTAATATTATTTCTATGTTGGGACGTAGATCTATAAATTCTATGAATTGGAATTGGGTAACATCTTGCAACCAAGGAAAGAATTTATGACTAAGTAATAGAGATGGTGAATTAATTGTGCACATAATTTGTGTGTTTGGGGATTTTTACTTATTTATTTATTTAGCATATCAGCAAACAGATCAGATGAGAAGCACCGAATCTTCGAAGTCTAAGCTTGCCCATCAAGATCCTTTGGATACTCTCTACATTCATGTAGAGAGTAAAAGAGCTCTTTTACATTCTCAGCATCACTGTTGTCTGCTTCTAACAAAAGGACTGAAGTTTCTTCTCATTTTCTGTGTTGATGAGATGAGTACTCAGAGAATGAAAATGTGTAGATTTCAATGCTACCAACACTACCAACTGCTATATTTCTGAATGGTATTTCTGTGCAGAATTTTATTCAAGAGACTGAAAAGGAGGACCTCTACTCTGTGGATCCCAAACAAACTCAGAAAGCAGATACTTGTCTAGATATCCACTTAGTTATCTCAAAGTTTTCAGCAGAAGCCCTCTCAAATGTCAAAAAAAGGCTGCAAAAGTCATTGGGAGGGTGAGGAGTGTAGACTAATCCAAAAACTCCACAAAATTTAAATCTAGATGCTCAAAAATTATTTTAGTCTTATCATCAATGCAGAGATGCTTTATCCTTACTGAAAGTTACTTGCAAAATTAAGAGAAATTAGGTGATTGCTTGTATGTTTAGATTACTAACCAGATCTACTGATAAATCTTAGTTCTCACTGGAATACCATTACAGACTTTTGGGATGTATTTTTTTTTTAATCCCTGAATAAAAATCATCTGTTTTGAAATATTCTTTTAAGAACTTTTGGATTAAAATATTTGGTTATTCTCTATGTCTCTTATCTGAATTTGAAATCTTTTTCTGTACCCTTTTTTTAAGATATATAAAATGAATGGATTTTTATTTACTGTATCATCCACAGGATATAAATCTTGTGATATAGGTCATGAGTAAAATATTATAGTCTTTATTGACTTATTATATTTTGATTTAAAATTTAGCACATACACTGATAATTATTTCACTATGTCAAGTGCAATGTCAAAGCAATTTCTAAACTGAAATGTAATGCTATGCAAAACCCATATAAGCCTTTATTAAAATTCATCTATGTTAACAGCAGTATTTGGGCACTCTCTAAGAATTTCATTTCTGATCAGGCCTTAATGTATTCAGAAAGACTGGTCTGCAGTGTATGCATTCAGGACATTGCTCTATGGATTCAATATTTTGTATGTCCAGAACAGAAGAAACAAAATGCAAAATAGCAATAATATTTGCCAATTTAGAATGGGCTGTCATATAAAAACCAAAGGTAAATAAAACACAGACTTAAATTTAATAAATTCCACAAATATTTTCAATGTAAATAAGGATTTTTTTTTCAATCAAAACAATGTTATTGGAGAGCAATCAATATTTAAAGATGCTGGATGTTTACTGCAAGAGTCTGAGAAACCACACTCCCACACCCAAAGTCCATCATGAGCTGAAAGATGCTTGGAACCTTGAAGAAGCAAGCCAAGAGCAATTACTTAATATAAAATTTATCAGACTGCCTACTAGGGATGATGGGGAGTAAGATTTATTTTTATGCTTTGGAAAGTGTACTTTGTGCTTTGCAGACAGAATCGAGAAAAACTGTTTGCCCTGAGGATCTTGCAGGCTCCTTACAAAAAGCTTTCAGTGTTGCACCTTCTGTGTAAGCCCTGAGGAGCAAAGATCTTTGAACATTAGAGAAGAAGAGAAAAAATATAAACTATGTCTTCAAAAAGGTCAGGAACAGGAGTTGATATTGTAAATGCTAGAAACCCCTCCTGTTCCAGGCTGGTAAACTGAACACAGGGGGTAAGAAATAAAGAATCTGATATAAATCACAGAAAGATAAATACAATTATCTCATTGATTTCTCTGAGTTTTGTAAAAAAGCTACAGTTACCTGTTTAAACAGTGTGCTATTATTTCTGTTAGTCCCTCTGGGAAACTGGAAGCAGTTCCACATCTATCAGTATACTACTTCAAGTTCTTCTGACTGATTTCAATTTTTCTCAGTGTTACAGAAATAAAAATTAATAATTCTCTCATCTCTCTTTACAAAATAACCTTTGGTGTCTTTATGATCTTTCCATAAGAAAAAGGAAGGACTTAAAGAGATAAGAATATACAAGCTTTTACACAAATTGTATTAACTTACATTTCTAATGGCTAAAAAGGCAACTCCAACATTCCTGAAAATATATGAAAATATACTAACATTTTATCTATATTAAGAAAGATTAATGCCTGTGAAACTCGTTGAGTATTTTACTTTGATCTAAAAACCTTTATCAAAAAATGTAATGCCTCTTCTGAATTTTTAAGTCTTAAATGTCCTTTACTTTTCCACAGTTACACCATCATACATTTTTACCATACATACTTTACTATTCTTTTAAAATGCCATTCTATCTATCAGTCTTTCAGTATTTGGCCTGAGTCAAAGATGTCCAACATGTTACAAGGTATGTCTCTTCACAGTTTGCTATTGACACATTTGTGAAGGAAAAGTAGAGATAACTCACATTATTTTAGTCTGGATATAACTATCAAGGTAGCCTGAGCAATTAGAGAGAGGATGTCTCATTTCCTCCCTTCTGAATCTGAAATTGAAATTTAATAAATTTAAATACTTTTGTTGTTTTCCCCTAAATAAAATCTCAACAGTTAAGTTCTATATCCTTGTAAATATATGATCAATACCTTTGGGTTCATTGTGGGAATTGAAAAATAATGTGAAACTTAAAGCTAAAATTCAAGGGAAAATATTTTACATCTATATTCATATTGTTTTTCCACTAAATAATATGAATATGAATATGGACAAAGAGAGGGAGTGGTGTCTGATTTCTGCCTTGAGGCACATTATGTCGAGTCACAAAGCTTATGGCATTGTCCTGCGTCTCTTTTTTTATTCTTTTAACCTTTCAAAGCTGAAGAACTGACATTCATTAAATATATATATTTTAGATCAGAAGGAAAGTAATTGAAAATGGTTGATTCCAATACCCTTGAATATTTTATCCTGCAATGCTATTTAGTCTGCAATGCTCAGATGGTAATAATGATGGTAAGGAGTTACCAATCAATTAAATAGAAGGAAAGAAATCTTTAAACCATAAGACCTTTCCTACAGGAGAGATTTTGCATCATTATTTCTGAAATACGACCTTCTCAGCAGCATCTGTAATTTTACTTCAAATTAAAATTAATATACTGTCAAAATCAGTCTCTCAGTTACTGAGAATATCAATTCCATACCATGGATAAAAAGTGAGCTTGCAAGATAATGCTGGAAACTTTATACCACAAAGAAATTCAGATATCCTTGAATCCTAAACAATAATAAATATAATCTATGCACTAGCAATGAATATTAAATGCAGATTTATCTTGCTGTCAGACTTGAAAATAAGATGTAAAATGAAATAAAATAGAATTTCTCATATTAGGAACATTTTTTATTCTTTGCCTGCTTCTATAAATTAGTATAATGAATAGCAAAATAAAAACATTCATACTGTTCATAGGCTAGCAGTTATTTGCTGCTATGTTTCTTTTGGCAGATGATTTAACTTACATTGCATTTTATTTATAGTGTTAAGCTAAATCCTGAATCATAAGTTAATTGAGAACTTACAAGAAGAAAGAGAGAGACAACACAGTGAGATATTCTAGATGTTGTGATTGAACCTCCTATCTCCTGTGTTATTGGATCTTTAGAAAAAAAACAGTTCAGGCTAATGAAAGAAATGCTTATTTGTGACTGCAGTGATGGATTACTCCAGAGTGAGAGGGTAAACGTCTGTGAGAGGTGCACAAACCACTTTCCATTTTCTTTACTATTATTTTATCTTATAAGACTTAGTTCTTTTCTCTAGAAAGACACCACCTGTGTTAAGTATTCTCAAACATTAAATCGATTCAGATAGAGATTGGAGGTAATCAAATTTTCAGTCTGTGAGGATGACCTCACGTTCAGCTTGCAAAAAATTTGCTCATATGGGTACATGACACACCTAATGCCATACATCCAGCTTCTGAGGCATTTATCCCACACACAAAGCCACATGAACTGAACACTGAAATTATATTTTGAACAAATGTATCTTTTTCCTGTGGCCCCCAGAGGCATAGCCTTAGACTAAAAAATATACACCTGAAAGGAGGACCCAAAATCATTCTCACTGGCTGAGCCTTAACTAGGCACTGCTAGATCAGTGTATCTGCTCTCCTGTTGTCATTTTAATCCTATTATTCTTGTATTTTTATGATTGCTCACCAAAGGAAAAAAAGCAGAAGACTATTTTGTAGTGCACAAGACTAGTATTTTAACTGTCAAGGGGCTCTCTTGGAGAATAGAAAAGGTGACGTGGGGGTAGAATCAAGCTGTTACTCTTCCCAGGAGAATATTTTTACCAAGAATCACACAGCAGGATATCATCTGTCTTTGTTTTGCCTTGACAGCCAGTGCAGCTGCTGGGCACTGAACTCAGCATTGCCTGCTGTTCATACATCTATGAATATTATTTCCAGAAAGATTATTTTGAAACAAATTTCGTGATTCCCTCTACTTACTATGCTTTGAATTAAAAATTTGGTTTATTCTTTTAAATGAAACTAGAAAATCCAGCAGAATCCCTGATTTGGTACTGTACTCAACTGTGGTGAGGTCACTCCCTGAGTCCTGTGTCCAGTTCTGGGCTCCTCACTTCAATAAAGACCTTGGGGTGCTGGCACAATTCCAGAGAAGGGCTGGTGAATGGTCTGCAAGAGAAAGTCTTATGAGGAGCAGCTGAGGGAGCTGAGGGTATTTTAAAATGGGACAAATGCCACCAGTCCTTTATAACATAATTGGCTGAGAAATGAAAACAGAGGATATGAGTAAAAGATTCATTCTCACAGTACAAGGAAGCCACATGAGGAACTTCTGTAATATAGTGCACATAAGGGCACACTTATATAAAGAGCTGTGTACATATATACAAATGTGTATATATACATGTGTATATATGTATATATATGTGTGTATATACATATATGAACATATAATATATAACATATTTATTTAAATAAAATATTTGGGAAAATGAGTAAAGACTGAAAAGTTGACTGCTTATATATTCAAGGGAGTATGGACATAGCAGATTATGAAGGATGTTATAATATATTGTAAGGCAATAAGATAGAAGATGAAGTTGACTGTAGATTATTGTGAAATGTAGTGCACACATAGAGAAATTATTCCACCTTCACATGTTGAAATCTGGGCTTGGTAATGATCATTACTACTCAGAATGAAGAAGGATTTTCATAAAAATACCAGCTCAGTGCTTGGCAGAAGTCATAAAAACCCCAACTGAAGTGTAAAGAATTATTAGGAAAAAATTAAGGAATATATATTCATTACACAAATGTACATATATACATTAATACATTACAGCACTGTGAAGCTCTTCTTCCTTTAGCTCTGAAAAGGATGCAGGAGAACCCCAAGTGTTTAAAAATGATTCAAAAGCTAACCTAACCAAAGGGTATATTATAAAAATGTGCAGAATGAGAGGTTTTAAGAGCATTATCAAGAGCAAACTATTCTCTGACTTTTCCCTTGTAAATTCTAGGATGATGGAATGAAGTGTGTGTGAGTATTATATAAATTATTAAATTGGCTAGATAAAAATGCTTTATTATAATTTATGTTTCTTACTGAACAGACACCTTAATCCTTCCTACATTGAGCCTCATTAACTTAGGAAAAAAGTAATTCACTCATGAAAATATAAACTGAGTTGTTTTTTTTTTTTTAATTTAAAATAATGTCTTAAGGAAAAAAAAGAAAGAAAGTCATTGTATACATTGCAGGCTTTTAGCAACCCTCAAAGTTTAGTATTGTGATAATTTTGACTCCTGAGTATTAGAGACAACATATTAACCCCACAAACTGCAAGGCTCTGAAAAGGCATGTGTTACCATCACATCCCTTAAATGAAAAAGGATACCAGTGCATATAGTCCTGAAATGGTGCAGAAAGTTTGGTAGGCATCATTAGGTATCTTTATACTTGCCAATATATTTATTATTCAATATTAATAATTTTTGGTGTATACCATACTATACAATACAGTGCCTTTAATGGCATCCACCATAGTCTTCACATTCATGTAGCAAGGATAAAATAACCTTTTGGTTTTTTTTTAATTGTATTGTTTTCCTAGTTGAGACCTCAGATCCAGCAACACAGATATTCAATAATATTTAGCCATACCTATGCTTAAAATTTAGATGCTCAGTCAGTTTGGAAAACAATGTCAGACACTAATAGATAGTATAGATAACTAGGTCTGTATTGTGACTCTCAAGACTTCTTAAGAATATGAACCCTTGGGAAGCTCAAATTCTTAAGATAATCAAAATTCTGCTTATCTTTATGTCTAAAGGCACTCTGAAATTGACAGTAATGATTTACTGCTTTCTTGATCACACCTGTCTTCCACAAGAATCCCCAAAGCTTTTTATTCTTTTCTTTTTTATATTTTTTTCACTTTGAAGGTCAGAGGTTTCAAAGGAGCACCGGCAAGAAGGTGTTCACAGAATGCATTTATTGGATAAGTGCCATAAAATCCCCCAAAACTTTACTATTTTCCTGAAGAAGGAGGCCAAATGAGTTACCAATGTCCTCTGGATAAGGATATAGTGGTTAGGACATTTATCCAGTACAAGAAATGTTCTTAGTTTATTTCTTCTCTGTGTGAGGAGATTTAAAACCAGGATTTCTATTTTTGTGCTTTACATTTCAAATACTTAATCAGCCCTCCAAGCTGAATGCAAACTCCAGATGGCCCAGAGGAAAGTCGTAAGCACTAAATTACAGTGCTTGTTCTCTCCCTTTTGCTGTTTCCCATCTTGTCTTCAACACAGTCCAGAGCTGCTTTAGACCAAGCAGAAAAACTTCCTACAGTGCAGATGGAACTCCTCACACTCTCATTCCTGAGCCTAACCCAGAGGTATCTGGCTCCGTAAGTCGATCCCACTGCTCCAGATGTGAAAAAATGGCAGGAACCAAGATGTGCAGTCATGGGGCAGTGCAGTGCTTCAGTACTTGCCTAACTTGTCTTAGAGAGTTTTAGTCTATTCCTCCTGTCTAAAATGTTTTGGCTTAAACTGTGTCTTGATATTGTAAAAGCACAGCAGTTTTTGCCTATGAAAAGCCCTCTTGTGCCAGAGGAGAATGAAGAATGCAGTTCTGCCCCTTGCAAAGCTTAGCCAGCAGTTAAAAAGAAAACATCAGGTTGTTTTAAGAAAATAAATGACACAACATCCACAGAGATGCGAGACTGGGGTGGAATAGGGCCCCAGGACCAGTGCAGAACTCCTCCTTTGGACACTTGATGACCTGGTGTGTTAACCCATCTCTTTTCCTGGTGAAGAGAGTCTGCACTGACCTTAAAATTGAGGGAATCTTTGGAAGGGTGATCCTAATGGCAGTGAAAATAACATACAGCAATTTGTCCTGTGCAACATTTTCAAGAGATTTATGAAGTTCTTATGTATTAATGCAGGGTATGGCTGTTAGTGTTATTGTGCCTGGACTAATATAACTGGTTTTATTGTAATTAAAATGTTAACTAGATTTTCCACAAATTCTTACATACCTATACATGGGGTGTTCTATTTCATACTTTAAAAGATTTTGTTTATAACAAAAAGAATTACTATTGTCCAAATTTTTAGATAAAAAGTCTATGCTTTAGCTGTGGAAGGTTACAAGCTGCAATGACAACTACAAGATGCTAAATTTTCAGTCTGCAAAATATCTGATCCAAAAAGGATGGGGTTTCAGACACACTCTTTCCTTCTTACTTAGCTTTTGGATTTCTAAACAAAATGGAAACCTTTTGCCAGTATACTATTTCTCATAGTTATCACATTTTTGTGAGAAACCTACTCCAACAGTCAGGCAACTAATATCTAAATATTTAAAATTTTTCAAACAGCCTTTGTTATATTTTTTTTAAATGAAGTGACCTACTGAGAAATAGTTCTGGTTAAGGTTTTCTTTATTGACCTTCCAATGTCCTAAAAATGCACATGGTTCCAGAATACTCATCAGGTCCTCTGCTACACAAACAAATGTAATTTAATTATCTTATTTTGTAGTCTAAGATTAAAGGTTGGTGATAATAAATGTCAATGTAAAAGAACGTTCAGATATTTAACAAACACATAAGTTAATTAACTATTAGTTCCCTTCTTAAGAAATTGCTTCTCAAAATCTGTTACCAGCAGTTAACAGCTGGTGTATTAGCTAATGGGGAGAAACATTCCAAGGACAAAGATAATATAAAAACAGCAGCTAACTTTAGTGGAGCTTTTTTTGGCTGGTTTTTTTTGTTGTTGTTTTTAGAAAACTGCTGATATTGTACAAGGTAGCATATATTCTGTAAAAGAGGAGAATTTGGCAGCCAGCAATACTGCAATACATCTATGCAGCATCATTAAAAATTTTTGGTAACAAGGTACAAATAATTTTAGTAAATTTAAGACAGCCTCTTGTTTCAAATGTAATATTTGAATTTATTGCATAATCTTGGGCATTAGTCTGATTCTAAGAAGAATATTCAGCTCTTTCACTCACAAAAAAAAAAAAAGTTTTCTTTAATAACAAATAGTACTAGTACTAATGCAGATATTGTCAAAAAGGTGAACTTATTATCAGTGTATGTTTTATCAAATGGAAACTGAACTGAATTAGAGTTTGGTACCCTGAATTCACAATTTGGTGCATCTTAGTGATCGTAAGAAAATGCATTTTAAAATTATTGCATAGGAATCTATTTTCAGTGTTCACATGAAAAAGAGGATAAATGGAAATAAACACTGCTGTTGTTTTTAAAATCTGCTTGTAATTTTGCTTTTCAATTTTAACATTTTTTTATTTAATAAGACCTGAAAATAGAGCTATTTAAAAAGTTCTTATCCTATGACATAAAAGTAATATAATATAGGCTTTTGGTTTGTTTAAGAAAGCACACATTTCTATAAAAATAATAAATAAAGCTTCCATTAACATTTTACTTCATCTTTAGAAATGAGGAGAATAAATTTCAAATGTGAAAAGTCTAAGAAGCAACTTAAAAGTAATCTTGTTTTACCAAAGTGAGCAACTACAACTACAAAGAATGCCTTGTTTTGCATATTTTTATCTACAAGGTGGAAAAAAATAGGTAGCAATCCCTAAAAACTTTATGTCAGGTTTATAATATGGTTCCACAACTTTGTTACATCCAAGAAACCTAATAGACCAGCTATAACCATGGAATTGGTATTTGTTTTCATAAATATTTGGATTTTCCTGGGGAAAAAAGAAAAATAAAGAAAAAAAATTTAAGCTGTAAATTTTTGGCTCATTCACCCGTGTATTTTAAGACAGAATACCCAGAGTTCATGTGAACATAAAGCTTTCATTATATAGCACCATGTATGTTTTATTTCATAGAATAGAAATGTAGAATGGTTCGGGCTGGGAGGGCCCCTAAAGATCATCTAGTGCCAACCCCCCTGCCATGAACAGGGACACCTCCCACTCGCCCAGGTTTCTGGCCTAATGAATCTGGTCTTGAACACTTCCACGGATGGAACATCCACCAATTCTTTGGACAACCTATTCCAACGTCTCACACACCTCACAGTAAAGAATTTCTTCCTGTCACTATTCTAAATATACTGTTTCTTCTTATTCATTGGGCGTCTGATTATGAAATGACAATATGACATTTAACTTTCAGCAGAGATGTTTGTGGTTTACAAGTATCGTTTTAAAATCAATTTAGAAAACAAGCATAACAATATAAATAGTGTTATAACCAATATTATTGGTTAATACATCAGGCTATATTCACAAATTGCAGTGAATGTGATAGGCAGAATGCTGAGTCAAAGCAGCTTGAGACTAGATAACCCAAAGAATTCCTTAATAAGGCAATGAATAGAAAAATTTCCATGACTTAATTTTTGTTTCCAACATGGGTTTAAAAATCAGATTTACTTTTCATTTGCAGAATGTACTGAAACACAGTGCAGATTTTTCAGTGTGGCTTGCAAAATATTTTCATGGTGTATCTCCATAATCATGTGTGCTGTTATTTCAACAGTGAGTAAAAACAAACAAAAACAAGCCAAAACAAAGAAAACCCGATATAGAGAGAAGGTCTAAATGACCCAGTTTGCTGGGTCAACACATTATAGATTATAGATTTACACAGATTGTAGATTTTTTTCTAGGTTCTACCTCTGGTTCATTCCTTGACATAAGCAAATTACTAAGGAATGCATTAAGAATAAAAGTCTGGATATATTGATTACTTCTGGAAATAAATATACTCAAAAATAAATCTGACAGCAATTAATCAAATATTTTACCTTGCTCATATCTTAACATATTTGAAAGTAGCAGAAACTGTGATAAGTGGTAAAACCTAGGGGGAGGAAGTAGAAAGGGTGGGACATTTTGAGTGATGACATTAGTCACCCCAAATAACTTATTCATGATGGAGCCAGGTTTCTGGGACAACACTTGCCTGTCCATGGGAATGGTGAATGAATTCCTTGCTTTGCTTTGCACATGTGGTTTTTGGTTTATCTAATAAACTGTCTTTATATCATGCACAAGTTTTCTTACTTTTACCCTTCACATTTTCTCCCCATCCCATTTTCTCCTCCTCCCACCAGGGGAGTGTAAGTGATTGGCTGTGTGGGGCTGAGTTGCCTGCTGGGGTTAAATGATGACATACCCTCTCCTTGGGAGTGTGGAGTATTTGCACAGATTATTTTCTTTAGAATTGATTCAGACAAAGCAGAAGAAAGATAAATGCAATATTAATAGGTATGCATGATACAAAGGCAAATATTTCTTAGGAAGAGATTTGTTATTGCATAAAACATACCAAGTTACAAATTGTTTTACTATTTAGTGATGAAAAATTCAGACAAACAATCCCAGTGTTAGTATTCCATAAACAACATGATTAACAAAGTGCTGTGACTCCTCCTAGCTCCACTGACTGTTCAGAAAAATTCTAATTTCCCTTCAGAGATAATTAAGAAGATAATTTCATATTTCATTGAAATTAAATTGGAGACCATGTGAAAAGACCTGAGAACAAGTAAGTTTATTTTATTGAGTTTTATCTTTATAATGGAAATTTTTTATCTATTCTCACTCAATAGTAATATAATGAACTTGTATTAACTGTTAGCATCTTGGAATCTTGTATTATTGGATCTATGTATATGAAGTCATCTATATTTGCAAAGAAAACAAAAGAAGAAGAAGATAGAAGTTGTTTTTCCAAGAATGGTAAATTAGGAGTTTGAACTCCTAATGGTAATCACTTCACTGGGCGAGATGTTAATTTCTCTATTTATGGGTAGAGAATTTATGGCTACTTATGATCTTATGGGTAATCATAGTACAATTTATTTCTATTTTCTGTAAATTTTCCAACATTTTCTCTGGATATCTCTATCACTTTTGACAACAAAATTGCAGTGATTAGTTGGGACCAAATTAATATCCTTTGAACAGATTAAATGAGCATTGTTTTATTTGTTTCCAAACTCCTAGCAGTGCAGAATTTTACTTAAATATTTTGAGCATGCAATTTAAATTTAGTTCTTTATACAGACAATTTCTGGGCTAGAGCTGAACAACTTAATATAAATTAAAGGACTTGGGTACATTAATTTTTGTTTAGCTGCAATATTCCACTCAAATGTACAAAACAATGACTTGTTGTATTTGACCTTTTGTGTTAACATCTGCATTTTCTGTCTCCATCTTCCCTATTTTGCCACAGTAAACACAGTATATCTGTGGGTTAGATCTTTTGCCTTTAAAACATTACAATTAGCAAAGCCTACCTCAATTTCAACATAGATCAAAATTATACCAATCTCACCCTTTGCCAGTCCCATGTTCTGCTTTTCCCTATGTCCAAATCACAAAATCACAGAATCACAGAATGGGTCAGGTTGGAAGGGACCCCAGTGGTCCTGGCCACCTGCTCACCTGGTCCATCCTCCCTGCTCGAGCAGGGTCATCCTAGATCTCAGTGCTCAGGATTGTGCCCAGACTGGCACAGCAACTTTTAGAAAGAAATGTTGGCTTTGGCTCAGTTGACAGCTTGAGACCTAGTGAGTGGCTATAGCACCTTATTAGTTGCTCACTACCTTTTTTTTCTTTTTAATATATGAGTAGTCATTAATGTGTTTGAAGAAAAATATAGAAAATCTCTGATAAAAGACATGCTCAAACTCATTTGTTTTCATGGATGAAAACATATCAGAATTAAATCACAAATAAACATATTCATGGAGCAAATTTTTAAAATAGCTGCATAACCTGGCAAATCACATTATTTCAGACAAGATTTTTGCACTATGTAGAATAAATATATTTTCACTGATATTATATATAAACATGCTCTCTCTAATTTCATTTTCATTTGAAAAAAAAAGAAAACAGTTATTGATATGCACAAGCCCCAATGTGTTTGCTGGTTTACCTAAATGCCTGATTAAAAACTCATCTGTAACTTTAATCCCAGGTCCTCAATGCCAAATATGGGCAAACTGAAATACAAATTTGTAGAAATTTATTGATCTTTTTTTCCCAGTAAATCCTATAATTTTTTCATGTCAAGATGCTATTTTTTTTTCTCTTTTCAAACTGTTTAGTTTTTAGAACATATCTTGTATTACATTTCAAGAATTTTGACTATTGAAACAGTGGTAGAATTTTATTATTTTTTTGAAAATCACAAAACCCTTTCTAACTAGGAATTAATAATATCCATCCTGTGAGATGAATTGGGTTCTTTTTATTCAGCATGGAATAGAACTAAGCAGCTATGTGTCAATATGCACAAACAGTTTGAGATGAATATTATTCATTCAAGGATTATGTTGATATTACCAACATCTAATAATATCTACAATGACATCCCTGAAGTTGAAGAATGAGTTGTAAATAGAAGTGATCTAGTTGGAATTTATGGTCACAAAAAAAAATTAGTTTTCTGCTTCGGAAAGTAAAATTTGATGCTTTTAATGATAAATGGTGACCAGAATCTCTTTCACTCCTCTACCAAAGGCAAGAGTAAAGCTATACATAGGTATATTTTGTGGTAATAATTCACATTAAAAGAGGTACCTTGAATATTGTGCTCAGTTTTGGGGGCCTCACTGCAAGAAAACATTGAGCTGCTGGAGTGAGTCCAGAGAAGCAAGACAAAGGGTCTAGAGAAAAAGTTTTATGAGGAGTAGGTGAGGGAGTTGGAGCTATTTATCCCGGACAAAAGATGCTGGAAAGAAGGGAACACCTCATTGCTCTTTACAAATAATTTACAGGAGGTCATAGCAAACTAGGAGATTGGTGTCTTTTCCCAGATGAGATGAGATGAGATGAGATGAGATGAGATGAGATGAGATGAGATGAGATGAGATGAGATGAGATGAGATGTCCTCAAGTTGTGCCAGATCTAGATTGATAATAGTGAGAAAAAGTCTTCACTAAAAGTGTGGCAAACCATTGGAACAGACTTTCTAGAGAAGTGGTAGAAAAAACTACCCTGAAATTGTTTAGCCATGGTTTAGGGGTGGACCAGACAGTGCTAAATTTACAATTTGATTTGATGAACGTATAGGTCTCTTACAAAAGAAATTATTCTGTTTTTCCCTGTTCTATGATACTCTGAGAAAATGCAAACATGGAGGTCCAATTGAAAAACACTCATTTCAGAATTTCATACATACCCTGAATGCTTTTGGGGCTCTTTTTGAATCCTTTTTATTTATTTTTTTTTTTTTTAATGAGAGTTGTTTTACTCTGTTGTGTCTGGGCATTTCTCAGGCTGATTAGAGCTATGATTTCATCCTCTGAGAGCAGAAAAGACTTCTGACTCATATTTCTTGGTTTATCAGAAAAATTAATACAGTGATATTATCGGTATTTTCCCAGGTTTAACTTTTAGGAAGTTTATATATAATCTGACCATGTTTATGAGCTTGTACCTTAATGACAAATATAAGGACAATACCTTCTAAGTATGAATGGGAACAAGGTCAATGTCATCACAGCTGGCAGCTCTGCAATTTACCAGTACTGCATAGGATTTTACAAAGAGTATATTTTTTCCAATGTAGAAACAATTCCAGTATCCAATACACAGTGGAGTATATAAATTTTATTACTTGTGCATAACTTACGTTTATATTTTATCTTCTGTTCCTAACAGGAGAGAAATTGCCACAGAACAAGAAGAATAACAGAAAACATTAACTCATAAATAGCATTACTTTTTTATTCTTCTCACTGCTATATAAAAGACAGTTGCAAATTTATTTTATGACATATATATAGAAATAGTACAATAAGAAATCAGTCTGATAGTTCTGAAGTTAACAAAGTAATTTTAAACTACCAGAAAAAAATGCCTTTTTTATTCTCCAACAACAATCAAAGTATCATCTGCAGTATGCTGATATGAGGATGAAATTGGTAACACAATTTTAATAGAATATTTTTATGAATCTGCTTTCTGAATGCACTAAGGACTCAGAAAAATAAAAATTTATAAGGATGTCTAAATAGCATATAATGATACAAACCCTACAGAAACAGTTAGCAGAATAGAATGCCATCTTTTTCAGAAAATGTTAGGTGATTTTTCAGAAAATGTTAGACAAGATAATATGAATTTTAATATAGAATTCCAAACAAAAAATACTGAAATAAGTGTTTAGGACTTAATATCTGAGATAGGGGAATAGAACGGTTAAGCATGCTTTTAAAAAGTTGTCTTGATCATTTCAATTTTTCTGTTGTGTCAGAAGTATTCAAATCATTGTTTTAACATTTTCAATTCTTTCTGGATTTGTTTTTTTTTGTTTTTTTTTTTTTTGTTTTTTGGTTTTTTTTTCTTCAGCTTAAGTACAACTTTTACTTCCTAACTGTTAGTCTGTATTTTTCTTATTACAGTAATTTACCTTCCTTTTATTTTTGAGTATAGTCATGTCAGTTTTTACCAGTTTTTTTGTCCTGAAGTAGATATTTTAAAAGTATTAAACTCTATGAGTAGTTACTTTTAACATCAGTACTGGTGTGGAGATTTATTTATGCCATTCTAAAGCACACATATAATTTATTTGGTACACTCCATTTAGCTGTGTAGGAATGCAATGTCACTTGTCCTACTCAATGCTTGAAAGATTAAGGACATCAAGAAGTCTTTGACTACTAAAAAAGGTTTTAAACACCCTCTACCATAATATTTGAGTCTTTCTATCTGTGTTAGGTATAAATGTTTACTGTTGGCATTGATGGTGACATCTGCACCTGCTTTCTAATCACCAGACCAAAGCCACAAGTACATTTCATATCTCCTGCTGGCCCTCGAGGCACTTCACAGCCAGACCAGAGTGCTGTGACCCATCACTGTCTCAGGACTAGGGTGTGTTGGAGGGCAGCTTGTATTCTTTTTTACTGATGCAATGAGGGCTTGGCTGGTTGGTGGCTCATTTTCTTCTGCCAAAAGTCTATGCAGCTAAAAAAAATTACAAATTCATGGGATTACTATTTCTTGCCTTGTGTTCTTTAATTTCTAAACTGCATGGAATAGGCCACATTCATTCTAATGATGCAACACAAACCTCAATGCCTGCATAGTACTGAGAAGTGCAAGACCTACATGTTTGCATTGTGCTAGTTGAAAAGTACAGAGAGTGAGAGAGGCTGGTCTGTGTGTGTCCTGTTTGACCCCATGGTAACACCCAAGGCTAGGTTTTTGGTTATACTATAGTAATTTGGAAAAAGTTTCATTCTTTCAGTGAAAACCTTTTTATATTGTTTTCTCCTCTTTGCATTTCAAATTAGAAGTTATTGATGAGCAGTGTGAGAAACTCGATTTATTATATGGATTGAAAAAAAAACTGTGGTTTATGAGAGTATTTAGTAACTGATGTTCTACAAGAGACAAGAGGCTGGCTCTTATAAGAGAAAAAGAATTAATGTAAACAAAAGTGTATCTGTGGGTGTAGAATTAGTGCTTACAAGCAGTGGGTGTTTCAGCATCTTCTGATGCTACATGCAGTATGTTGAGGCCAAAGCAGCTTGTTTCATCCACTGATTTCACAGTAGGCATGAGGCTCTACAAATCCCATCCTAGGCAACATTTTGCCATTGTCCTAAGACAAGATCTTGACCAGTTTTCTGTGTTTCTGATTCTCTTCTCATTCTTTTGAGCTCTTTAAAAATTAATTTTATTTATTTATTTTGACTGCAAGGACTTCAACAAAAATTATTTTCTTATGTGTTTCCAATGTTCTTGGTAGTAATAGAATTGTTATGTGTTATTAAGTGAAATATACTGGGGTCTCAGATAAGAGAAGACAGATCTCTAGGTGGTCTACTTAAATTTGTTTTGTATCATAGCTGGAGGCAAGAAGATAAAAGCCCTCATCCACCTATATGCTCAGAATAAATACTTCTAAATGCATTGGGAGACAAAAGATATGTATTGGTAGAGTTGTAAGAATGCAATTTATAAGAAAAGGAAAATAAATTAGTCATATGAAACAATGTATTAAGGCTCTGATAACACTGAAACTTGCACATCATCTTGTGTGAAGATTCACACAAGTAGTTTAACCCTAAACCCGGACAGGTTGGGATATTTAATGCAACCTAATCTGAAAAGTCCTAGTTCCATAGAACTGGAAAGCATACTGGAAAGAAAAGCCTGTAAGAACTTAGAACAACTGTACAAGTCTTATTTTGCAGTTAATTTGTTCTATTGAACCTGGCTTTTATTTACTAACATAAAACACATGTAAATCCCAGAGGATTATTACATTGTTCATTGTTCATTTTGGTGCCTAGCTGCACATTTTAGTCTTCTGAATTTTATTCTTGACACAAAGGAGAGCTCTGAAACCTGGATACATATCTTTGGGTACTCTCACATAGGAACCAATTGATATAACAACTTTAGAATTAGATTCTTAGTGTCTGTCAAATGAAATTATTCTATGAAAATCACACAAGGTAAAAGCACTTAACATAAATATTTGATCAAGAATTAGAATCTTGGCAAAGTTTTGCAGTGTTCCTAGATAATTATTCTAGCTCAGAATATAGCAGGATCATCCTTCAGAGGCTTAAAACGTTTGAATTCACTTTAGAGTGACTACCAGCAATTCCCTGGTTTTTGCTCCCTCCATCCCATAGCAGAAACTATTAATACTTGCATGTCACTTATTGCAAAATATTTCAGAAGATACATGTCAAAGGGTGTTGTAAATGCTCCACGTGCTAGGTTCTAGCCTTCTCCTTATATGTTTTAGATGTTTTCTGAAAGGTTAGCTTCCTCTGACTCAGTTTTAAACCTGCTCTTCCCAGAGACCTGGCTAGCCACTTAGGTCTCAGACTTTCCCTTCTTATAGAACTGGATTTGAGACATAAGAAAACATCTGTGGACTTTCTAATACACTTCTATAACTATTTAATTTAACTCTTCAATCTTAACTGTCTTAACTATGTACCTGTTTTTCTAATAATTTTTTTATATACCACATATAAAATTGTTGCAATGGAAATTCCATGTAAATGTCAATAAAGTTGTCCAAGTTAGGTTTTTTTTAAAAATGCATTTCATACTATGAAAAGATACCACTGTAATGGTCAGTATTCCTTAAAAACATCATTCTTTGAAACACAAGAGTGCACAGCTCTGATATTAATATATTTTAATATATATACTTGATCTTCCTTCTGGTTTTCATTAAGCTTCCAAAAGAGCTAATGTTCCTTTTGCAGCCATGTTGGTCTAATAAACTATAAAGCAGAGACTGTGGATTCATATATTCTTTGGAATATATAGTTCTTTTGGGTTTTTTGCATAATAAAATGGCTTATTTTCCTTGTACAATCAAGCAAGAGACAGCATGCTCAAGTGAGTAAATGTAGTGTTTTTTGCAGCCCCAGTGTCCACCCTTTGACTACTGTTAAACTCTTGTCTGGTGATACACAGTCAGGTACCTCCCCTGATAGATTCACTTACCAGTTACATCAGGAAATTCTTTTCCACACACTCCAGGAACCTCCTAGACTTCATCTTCCCTTGCTGTGTTGTACTTCCATTGGGCACCTGGCAAATTGAAAACCCCCATGTTTACAAGAGCTGGTGATCATGAGAATTCTGCCAGCAGCCTGGAGAACAGTGTAGAGGCCTCATCTGCCTGTTCATCCTGATGAGGATGTCTGTAACAGACACCTACCAAGACATCCACCCACCAAGACATCCACCCTGCTGTCCTTCCCCCTCATCTTCACCCACAGGCATTTGATCTTGTTGTCATATTCGTCAGCATCATCGTTATCATCATCGATTTCAATAAAATGAAAACACGTGGCTAAGATGCCACTTTACATTACACTCTCTTGCATTAGTGAAATTTCCTCCTGTCTTTGTGAATATTCAGATTTCATCACTCAATGCATGTTGGCCTTTTATGACCAATGAACAATTAAAGCCATCAGGGGTTTCCAGAGTAGTAAAAATCCACTCACATTCAAAACAAGCACTCAACTAACATTCTGAATTTGATTTGTTTTCTGAAGGTAATACAAATAAGGAAAGTTTGTACTATAGCAACAGCCACATGAACCTTGACATATGCAAGTGCTCTGAAAGTATGCATGTATTCTAAAAATCATATACTGTGCAAATTATAAACTATAATAAGACCTACTAGATAGCTTTACAATGGTGAAGTTTATCTTTTTCATCTCTTGGGGCATTATTTCCCAAAGAAAATTTTTAAATAGAAGATGGATGTTTATAAGTTTCTAAATTCATTTATCAAAATGTAAATATGAGCACAATATAGTAAATTTCACATAATGTCAAATTACTTTTTAAAGCAATATTTATGGGATTACATTATAATGATGTTTAAATTTATAATTGCTAATAAGAGTGTCTTAAGGAGGTATAAAATATATGGACAGAAATTGGTTGATTTAATAAAATCACCTGCAGATATTTTTCTACATTTGCTCATTACCTAATCAGGAAACACGTTTTAAATCAAATTCCAGTAAAACTAGCAGATCATCCTTCATAATTTTTGAAATTTATTATTGTCAGCAGTGAAAAATATCACCCAATCTGATATTGGTTTTGAAAGCAAATTTCATTGATATTGTTTATTGATACATATAGACAAACCATATACATCCTCATGGTGATACATCTATGTTACTCTCTGCAAATAGAGAAAATTGACTAAAAGGAAAGGCATTCAGTAATCCGGGCACAGAAATCAGTACCAAGCAGAAATTGTAAATCATGTGTTTATTTGGAAACTGCTGAGAATACTGCTTTGTTTCAACTGAAGAGGGGGGCAAAAAGCAATAAAATAGCAAAACCTTTTTCTTCTTAGATGTGATTGATCTCAGTTTGAAGAAACAGCAGCAGAGAACATTAAATACAGTTCTTCAGCCTCAAAAATGTCTCCCACAAATATTAGAAGACATCATAAGATTAGGTAGATAACATTAGACAATTCAGATGGAGTTATTAGGTTATGGGTGCATAGATTTAAACTCAGATTAACAGTAATGAAATATGCCTACTAAGAATAATGGCCCTTTCAGAAAAGAGTACATCTAATCAACTGTGTTATGCACCATTGAGTTTTTGTTCAAGGGGCTTGCTGTTTAATAGCTGTTTGGTGGCATTTGGAACTGGATGCAGTTATTAAACAACGTAAAAAGCTAATTTGTTTCTTGGCAGGAGGAGTTAGCCCTTTGCTCTCACTCAAATTCAGATAAAATGACCCACAAGTAAAATAACTGCAGAGAAGCAAGGGACATGCATGTGATAATGAAGAAACTGACAGCCTATTATTTGCAATCCTGCAATCTTCTGCTGGAAAATTAAATAGAAAAGAAATGTAGATGTATTTCCAAGTACTCTGAATTTGAAATAACTCTGAATAAAACATGGAGAATGGAGACAAAATCAAGAATATTTTCTGTTGAAAAGGGAGGAGGGGGTGGCTCTGCTGTTTTTTGATTTGTCTGATGACTGTATACTATAATATAGCCCATGATAATACATCATAACATATTACAACATCATAAAACTCTAGGATGGCAAGATGTCCCTTGCCTTGTCCGGCACCTTGATTCAAGAAAATCCTTCCTGAAATTAGTTTGGAATATAAAAACAGTATTCATAAGAAGCATACAAGTGGTTCATTAATGGATCCTTCGAACACTTATGGGGTTTATTTTAATTTTTACTTGGTTTCACAGTGTCAGGGATACTTCACATACATATGCAGTGAAATCAATAAAACAATTAGCTTTTGCTAGAGATTCAGAAATAATGGAATCATTCTGAGTAGCCTCTTTATAAAACAGCAACAAAAATATAATTACTGCAGATGTTTATGAAGATCTGGTAACTTATACTTAAAGGTGGTCTACAAAGACAATTCAGAAATTTAAGGTGGGCATTTCATAACTGCCACAACACAATCATATATTGCATCCATTTTTGGGAAACTTAAGATTCATCTGACCGAACAGATACTGATAAACAAACAACCTTGTTCTAATGTGGATGTGAGCCCACAGTGTCTATTCATTTATATTGTGTATAAAAATTTGAAAATGCCTAGCTCAGGTTTTGCTATCCACATCCTGTTAGATGACTTCCAGAAACCATGATTGAGTACATCAGATCCTGCTGTGGACCAGGTCAAAGATGAATAGTTTAAATTGCCTCTGAAAACTCTCATATTTGATTTTGTTTTTTGAAATACATTACCAAAATTAATAGAGTAGAAAATCTGTTATTGTGTTTGTGTATACTTAACTGAGTCCATCTGATCTCCCTGTGTATGCCAGCCAGTTTAAAGCCCATACTGAGAGGATCAGCCTCGTTTTATTGTAGATCACCTGAGAGTACAGGACTGAAATTGTGTCAAAGTGTTTATTGGTTCTATTGTTGTGTAAATGTGGATGGTCATAGAAGTTTCAGTTCAACTCAGAACAAGTTAATCGTCCAACCACTGAGGTTTGCCCCTTCTTTCTATGGCTATATTTGCAAATGAAATGGGGACAGATTGCTTTTAGCACTGGTATGAAATTTTCATACTGTTAAATTATTAACATTGTCCTTGATCCCATTTTAGCCTGTCCTAACTTGTGGTCTTGAACAAGTGCTCAGGTAATACAATCTCTGCCTGTAACTGAGATGATTCTCAGTAGATAATTTGGTTATGGCCATCCTGTTTGATCAACATGGACACAAGATGTGCCCTGCAGCTTATTTTTAAGGTCAGAGGACCATGTCTAATCTGGTTTTTTGGCTAGTTATAGGCATATTCTGCATTTATAGCATAGTCCCTGGTTCATTTTGTACCTTTTCAACTACTACTCTCAAAAGGCAGTATGGACAAGATTGTAGGAATTTATACTCCATCCTGTCTAGTCCTCTAACACTGCTCCAGGAGGCACTGGGCTATGGCTTAGCTTTCCCTTCCTGCAGACATCCTGCAGACACTACAGACTAATGTGCTCCTACAATTATACTTGCATGTGCCCTAGAAGAAACCCACAGCTAAGTATCATGAAGACATTCAGATCTGGGCTCAGAGTTAGAGGATAGCTACAGCCTTTGAGTAGACATAACTGTCTACTTAAGCTCAGTTATCATTCTTCCACCCTGAATTATGTTGTTTCAAAGGTATGGACTGAGGCCTCAGTATGCTAGTCAATTATTGTGATGAGCACCATAAACGACTTGAGTCAGTGATTATTTTTCCCCATATTTTAGGATTCATATTTTATTTTTTTTCCCTCCAAAATTTAAATGAGCACTCAAAATAGTAAGATTTTAATTACAAAATTTAAAGTTTCAGAAAAATTCTATTCAACAATATCATTAATTTCCTTTTTTTTTCTAGAATTAAGAAAACAAATATTATGAGATAGGAAATTATTCAGAAGGAATTGCATGGAGAAATTTCAGGCATCCATTTCCTTTCATGTGTCACACACTTTAGTCACACTGTATCTAAGACTACTATAACATTATGCATGTATTCTCTTTTGCATAAATCCATATCAGCCCATACGGGAAAAAATAAATCAATATGATAACCTACTACTGTCATTAGTTTATTTGATAGGATTTACAGCATGGTATTTTCTTCCCAAGTGTTTATATGGGTGTCTCCAAATAAAATTCTGTCTGAGACAGATGTGGCAAAAAGGAGGTGATTCCACAAGATGGCTTTTAGTAATCACCAATCAAGTCCTAAAAGCAGAAAATGCCAGAACTGCAGACTTACAAAGGTCTGAATTAATTGGTGTCAATGCCTGAGATGTTTTTTAATGAAAAACTGATGTTGAAGAAAGCTGTTAAGGAACGACATCAGAAAGTGTAGGGTGGTTTGGAAGGACACTTAAAGCAATTCATGGACATAAGAGAAAACCTAGCATACCATAGCATCCACTCTGTGGCACAAAAGCATTTCACATACAGCCTATTCTTAACTTTTTTCGTCTTGTATAGTGCTTTGAGAAAATATTTGGAATATTGTAAAACAAAAGTGGTAGAATGGTAAATAGTTTTTGTCTTTTAATTTTACTATTCTAATGGGAAAAACAATTTCTGTCATCGTAAAGTATCTATTCAAGAGGTACACATACAAGATTTTCCATACAATTAAGTATGGCATTTCTAAACACATCACTGCTGTGGAGAGACTCACAGCTGGTCTGTGGGCCAGAGAGGGTTAATGAATAAGGGTTATTTCTGAAAGGTATTCTATCCAAGCTGTTGGCCTGAAGACTGAGAAGAGAAGAAGGTGAAGGAGATATGCAGAAGAAAACCAGTGCTGGGAAAGGTATTTTTAGAAAAATCTTGGGAAAAACAGAGGCTTAGATGGGTTTTACACCAATGAATATTATGTTGATCTTTTGTAACCAATGAACAAAGTGTAAACTTTGTAGGGGGTATAAAAGAAAGCCAGTTATTGTAATACACTTCCATTTTAAAAAAAATTAAATATAATTAACCTGGAGAACACTTTCCTCACATTTTCAACAATCATTTCCTGAAATATATTTTATGATTTTTTCTATAATTTCCATCTGAGTTTCTTTTCTTTATGAAGTACCAGCAGTGAATAAGCAATTTTAGCTAATTCAGATTCTAAGGAATATGAAATTTGATATAATTTTACATAGAAAATCAGTTCTTTTTTAAAACATGAAAAACTTGGAAAATAGTTTCAAATTCTTGAAGGAAACAATATCAATATGAAATCCTTTGAATAGTTCAGAATACTTACAACAATTAATTCCTTTCATAATTATTGTAAATATCAAGAGAGACTTTGACAGTGAATTTTGCTGTTTGCTGCGCTGCTATTTATCACAACAAACGTAGTTAAATTTGGAGAAAATAAAACATAATCCTATTATTCTCATCAATCTGTCATTTTACTTACCTTAATTTTACTTTAGCACTACTCTGTGAATCCACATAATGTGTTAATTAAGATGTTAAGTGGGTTAGGCAATTTTAAGATTCTGATATGTTTAGTAGGAATTCAATGTCAGCAAAATGCAAAAGAACTTATAATAATTTTTGACTGTCTGTTCTAACATTTTGCTTTTTGGGATGTTTCTGTCAAACTACAATTTCCAATGAAAGAGAATATATTGTCTGATAAAAGTCATATTAATTTAACAGATTACTTGAAGAAGAAATTTGTCTCCAGATATTAATGCTGAATTCTGGGTGCACTCAGCAGTCACTTTCTTAAGGATTTGATCAATGTTTATCCCCAGAAATGAAATATAATAAATGAGCTTTCTGAAGAACTTAATAAGAATCCACCTGGAGAGAATTTCTTTTTCCTCTAAAACATAGTATTAGTCTTTCTATCAGGTGACAGCTAATAACACTCCCAGTTACAAATACTGGTCCTGAATCTGCTTCAGTCTGTTATATTTTCATACCAAGCACAGTCCAGTAGCAATCCTATTATAACTCTATTTTACTTTTCTAGGTCATGCCCAAAATTAACCACAGACACGGCATGTTAAGGTGCTGACACTGAATCCCATACACATAGTATTTAGCTGTCAGCTCACTGTCAGGATCATTTTGTACTGTCTTGAAGAGCTCTCTTCAAAATAAATGTGCTGCAGAAAAGCCCACTCCTCAGCAGCGTGGGTGGAAAAAAAAAGGCTTGTTGTGTTTTGGGTTTGGGCTAAGGACCAATCCCCCTTTTTTTAGCAATATCATCCTAACTGTAGGATTCTACTCTCCCTGAGACATACAATGTCACGGTATTTCAGTACCTATCCCCCACACCCTAAGGGGAGACTCAAAAGTATTTCTTTGACTTGGCTTTATATCATCAGCTATTTTCATTTTATAGAGACAGTTGAAAATAGGATATTTTTTTTTTGAGGCAAGTTACAGCTAGAATCTAGATTGAAGAAACAAAAATGTTGGAGCATAGTACGAAGTCTAGGTGAACTAGGCCAAGAAGCTTAGATTTTTTCTTTCATCAAGTCTTCAGTAATTTCCTGCTCCTTTGTAAAGAAAATACCTTCTTTTCAAAATGTAAAATTATTGATATCTTCTGTTCATTTCTCAAGATAAATCTATCTTATTAATGATAGTATTCCACAAGTATTCTCTTTTCAATTTTTCCTGAATTAAGGTGAAACTGTTAGCAAAGTAAAAGACCAATTTTTTAAAAAGTGTTTGAATCTTCAGTCTCACAGTTTTGACAGTCCTGTTATCAGGATTCAAGTGATGACTGCTAGAAGCCAAAAGACTTGATTTAGAATAATGTAGAATAAGTAATAATAGAAGCCAGGGATACATAGAATGCTGTTTTAAATAAGTCAGCAGACTTCAAAGGCACATAAAAAGTTATTGGTACTGGATTATTTTTTTCATACTGAAAACTACTTCACACCTATTCACCAGTCTTGTGATGATATGTCATATTTTGATACTGTTCTTTTTCAAATTATTTTTGCCCTCATATATGCTTCCCTTTTATTTCAATGAAATCACATTGGATATTGATTAATAAAAACACTAGGAAATTTAAATTTGAAACAAATTACATGTTTATGGAAGCTTTTGCCAAGACAAAATGTTAAACCCTTTTAAATGTTTCAGACTCAAGGGGTAAATATAATATCATGCTCCATTTTAGGTGACTGATCATGTAATTCATGCTTTATCACTGTATTTAAATATTTTAAAAATGTAGATAGGAACAATCTACTTGAGGATTTTACTTTCAGTCTGTGTTCCTGGTTCTCAAAACTATTGAAATGCAATACACTAAGGCTGGCAGGAATAAGAATAAATCTCTGCTCAGGAATCTTTTGGAAAAGAATTGCATGATTTTCTGAACAATTAAGTAGAATAGGCATATAGGAGTAAAGGTTTTAATTTCTACTACATACATTTACTTTCTACTGCATCTATCCTACATTTTAAAAGATGCCTGTGAAACTCACTGTCTGGAAGAGCCTTTAAATAGGAAAATGCAATGACTTTCACAAACAGCATTCACTTTCCTACACTCCTACCCATCACCCTCCTTTAAAATAGTGAAAATAAGTAAACTGTACAGTTTGCAATTTTTTTCCCCTGTAAGGTGTTTTTGCAACCTCTAGAAAGCTGTTTCAGGGAGCTGTCAATCTGGGAGTGTTCCACTTTCACAGAGCATGGACAGAAAAGCTAAATCCACAGAAGGAAAATATACTATTAACGTATGTAAAAGAATCTGAGAGGGACCATGGACAAAATTCTCAGAGATTATCAAAATAATTGTGACACTGCCACAGCAAAGTGCATTAAATATTTCCAGTTGTTTGTTTTTCTTTGTTGTTCAGTATTTTTCCCTGAGTAAGTGTAGTGATAGACATGTTATGGACAGAACATGCTGTTTTACATATAACACTTTCTCCTTTAGTAAAACTCCTCTGTAGTATCAGTATAGTATCATACTTTGTTCATTTCATCTGAACTGATATTCTTGATGGAAATTTATTTAAAATTTCCTTAATACATTATCTCATTGTGACTTCTTTTTTTTTAAGGGAGGATAA
Organism: Erithacus rubecula; assembly: GCF_903797595.1. NCBI lineage: Eukaryota > Metazoa > Chordata > Aves > Passeriformes > Muscicapidae > Erithacus > Erithacus rubecula. The sequence goes on along the minus strand of NC_136658.1, from coordinate 50,535,517 downwards.
ACTCTGCTATGCCTACTGAAAGAATAGAAAATATAGATATAATGCTTTAATCTGTCATGATGTTTCCTTTAAGACTCCTTCTTCCTACATGTAATCAAACACGTTATACAAAACCACCTCCATGCAGCATAGATGTCCCAAAAGAAAAAACTTAGGTTTAAAAGGATTCTTGTCTTTATTCATATACTGCTGTTCAAATTAATTAATTAGGAATTAATTTTGGGTTGTCCAATAACCTAATCACAGTGCTCCCTTCTGATTTGTTTGGTTAGGAGTACACAAACGTAGAGCAGTGTAACAGATGTCCTGGCTCTGTATAAAAGAAACTATCCACCACATATTTCTAACAGTGTCAAGAAAATCTGCAGGGAAAAGTCTGGGCCATATGTTTGATGTTGCATATCAGGCTAGAACTGACCTTCTAGACAGAAATGTTCAAGCCAAAGCCTTAGCAATGTCCTTTTCATTTGCTTTACTTGCTCTGTATTCAGTATACATTAAGCATGCTAGGGGATTGAGTGCTGATGTCTGTCACATGTGAGGAGCTGTAATAGCTCTCATTACATCTGCCACTGCAAGTAAAAATGCAGATTCAGCTGACTAACCATCTAAATTTGGCTGAAGGATGGAAAGCAACTTGGCAGATCAGAAATTAAAAATACTACAAACCTTTGTTTAGTTGCTCCATCTTTACACACTTAAGTACTGAGCTGAATTCAGCAAAATACCCTTGCAGAAAACCAAAAAATAGCAAGTCAGACCTGTATATTTTATTATGAGAAAATATTTAAATCTCCTAAAATATACATATAATCAAAGACAAGGGAATGTTTCTCAGAAGTTCAACTTTTTTTTTTTCCTAATTGCCTTCTCCACTGTAATGCCACATAATTTTTTAAAGCATTTTGTAGAAGTGCAGTTCAAAGGCCTACATATTTCAAGTTGCCATAATCTTAAAGATCCTACTGGGAAAAGTCAGGCTGATGGACAGTCATTGTAAAAAACCTTATTTCAGCTTGGCAAGAAGGTAATTGCATGGCTTCCAAATGCTTCCAAATGAACAAAATGGACTCAGATGAACAAAACCCACTTTCTTTTAGAACAATATTATATCCATTTAAATGGAGACTACTGATTTTTCCCACTGAGAACAATTAACTCTATGGACTTTCAACTATATTTCTACAATCTGATTATCTCATATTCAGTTATTTGTTGTTCTGAGTGAATGTTGCTTGAGGGGTTAAGCGATGACAGAGATACTTCTCTTTCTGGGTGAAATATTTCTTAATGCATATATGGAATATTAATATGTCTTTCATTTCTGTCAGCTCTTCTTCTCACCTAGCAAATAGAATGTATTAGCACAAAGCATACCATTTACAGATAGTATTATTTCAAATGACCAAAAGGACTAAATGCAAACCCTGTCTCAGGTTTCAACTGTAAGCAAAACCATCCCATCCTCCAACAAATCAAGAAAACCATCCCATCCCAGATATCCAGAGACAAGAACACCCCTTGAAAGGGGGTGCAGCTTAAGTGACAGATACAGTTATGGAAACAAAATAAATGGAAAGACCTTAGACATACTTGGTTTTGGTACTGTTGTGTCACTATGTTTGAAAGATATTCCTGTTAGAAATCAAGCTATAGCATAAGAGTATGCTAGCAGTGCACAGAAATCTAAGCCACCTAACTCTACCTAAGTGTGGTAAGGTAGGTTCAACCTATAGAAACAGCTTATTTTATTTACATGCAAATTTTCAAGAGGCAAAGAACTCAGCAGCTTTTCTGTAAGGGTCCTTCAAACTAGGGGGAAATGAGAAAAGCTGTGAGTATACCTCCCGTGTAATGGAAGATGACATTTATTTTCCAATTTATTTTCCAATTATGCACATATTCTTTTCAATAAAATAATATAATAAAATATTCTTTTCAATAAAATAATAATTTTTATTCTTAACTACATTAAAATTTTAGCAAGTAATTTGGAGTTTTTTCAGAGGGGCTGGAAGAGTGCAGAGTTGGCAGAGTCTCTGCTAAAAGTCATAGGAGCACTGTAAGTGGTGGGCAGTGAGAGCTGCTGGTGGACGAAGGACCCTCTGGTAGAAGAAACTATGCACATGTGTACAGTTGGCAAAAACAAGTCTTTTAATGTTTTTAAAAACATTAAAATGTAAATGAAGATTACTGCAGGAAGGGCAAATCATCTAGATGGTCAGTTTTTATAGGACAGTCTGTAAAACCATTATGATTATATACAAAAGATTAATTGTTATTACCCCTCTTATTTATTTGTTTCCTTATTAGGGTTTTTTATATCTCTTGAATAAATGCATTATTTTTGAAACTTTAATTCATGCCTGCACATGGAAGACTTAGATATTTGAGTATCAAAAGCTTAATACAATTATTCCAGGTCTGCTTGAGCTGTTGTTTTAGAAGCAAGCCCTTAAATATAATTTCTGCTTTTGTTGCTTTCTGTCAATTCTTGCCAGGAGGATTGCATAATCTCTTTTAGAAAAAGGATTGCATCAAATTACAAAATGAATCCAATTATCAGATTGATATTATTCCTTCTAAATTAATCCTTAGGCTACATAGGACAAATTTGGATTGTGGTAGCTCTGCTTAGATATCAGTCCTCAGAATAAAAAAGTGTTTTCTATTCAGTGGCATTTGATATAGGAAATATCCATGTAACATGAACAAAGTCACCTGTAGATTATAGTGAATGTTGATACTATGGTGTAAAGGCAGCCTGCATTAATTATATTTCATTAGGCTTAGAAAACTACCTGATTCCCAGCACTGAACTTTCCTACAAAGGACTGAATATAGGCATTAATTAAATGAAAAACATAAATTAAAGAAATAATCAATGGGTACAGATTAATAAACATCTGCTGCTGAACACACAAAGACAGTATTGCATACAAATGTTGAACACTGTTCAACAATTCCTGTTGAAATGTCTTAAATGTTTGAAAAAACTGTTCTGAATAGTGGTCACAGAAGATGCAGTTTCAACCTAGTTGAGAGTTGATAATTTATAATTTAATAATTCTTAAAATCCCAGGATTAAATGTTGAAGAATCTCTTGATGGATTAGAAGTTACTTTCTTGTGAGTGTGAAACCATAGATGTTGCTGGAATCATCAAAGGCTTTTAACAATGCAGAAAAATCACAATACCTGTATCACATACCTGTATCAGGTATGGTGATATTAAGCAGCTAGAGAGTAGAAATTGTTGCAAAAAAGAAAAATTACAAAACCAATAAAACAATGACAACAAAATCAAGGATGAAAAACTGTTTTTTAATATGAGGTTGAATTTCTCCTTGCATGTTTTTAGATGATGGTTTCATTCATTTCTCTCACTGACAGTCCTTCAAAAGATGTTCAAGAAACTGGAGGTCACTTTTCTCACCATAATAATTTCCAGGAAAAATATATTATTATTAAAAAAGTTCTTCTGATTTCAGATATTTTGGGTAAAATATTGTTCATATATATAAATATATACATAATTAATAAATAGACTCAATACATAAATCAGATGTCACAGAGATATTAAAAATTGCAAAGTTAAATATATTGTTTTGTTTCTTTAGTTCAAAATTCAAGACTAAAAATAATTTTTAAAATACAAAAAAAATATTAATATATATACGTGGTAATTCATTGTTAAAAGATTTTTTCATTTAAAATTATATTTTGAGGGCTTAGTATTTGTATGTTTTTATGCTTCAGAGGGACAGATTCAAGTCTGCTAAATCTCTTATATAAATTTATCTGCAGTTCTCACATCATGGTTTGGATGAAGGTTTTTTTCAGGTCTCAAAACTTTACTTGAAACTAAATCTTCATATTTCTCTTCCAGTACTTTTTATCAAGAATCATTATGACTGTGATCCATGAAGCATAATAAACTTTTAATATTCCCAAAAGGGGAAATGTAAAATATGAATCTAAATTGCTAGCATGATGAATATCTATGAATATATAAACATTTAAAACTACAATGATGTTATAGAGAAAAAGATATTTCCCTAGAGTATATGTTCAAATAAGGAAGACTGGACAAAAGAGTTATCTCACAGACAAGATAGGAATTGTGAACAGCTTTTGAATTAAATAGTTTTCCTAATCTGCAGGAACCTAATAAAGCCTCTTGATGAAGCCAATTGCCAAGACAATCTCTTCTATGCAAAGTCTGTAAGAAGTAAGTTTAGACCGGAAATAAGTGAAAGGATCTTCTTTGCTTTAGGAAGAATCCCTTTTCATACTACTATCCTCCTGTGCACATTTTAGTGGGCAGCTTTTGTCTTATCATTTTCTCCAGACCTCCATGACTTTAGAGGTCAAGCTCATACACTTGCTAAATTAATTAGTACCATATAAAAATGTTCCAGTTATAGTGAGGTGTAGCTAGTATTTGGGCAAAAAGGAAGGAGCAACTTTTCCTTTTCTTCCCCATCTTAATGTAGCTCTAGCTAGAAGGATTTTTGTGCATATTTACCTTCCCCATAGATTCTTTCCATGCTATTTTCATTGACAAATAATCTGGAGCTACCACTCATTTTGTAATTTATGTAATTAATTCTTAGTAAAGAGCAGTCTGGATTTCTATCAGTACACCAAGTCCAAGAGGATTTCTTATAAAACTGAGAAATACGTTTTCAAAATATTCTCATGTTCTCAAAGACATACTTGGTCCCACTGATATGAAAAATAAAAAACCCTTTAATTTAAATTGCTACAATTTGGACACTAGATAGATTTATTTGATACTGTAACAAATTGTTTTCATCACTGAATTTTACAAATCATGCCTGTGACACTTGTAATTTAAGACACTTTTACCAGCCTGAAAATTTTTGCTGCTTCAACAAGTATTATCTATTGTACTTACTGTAATATTTGGAAAGTGTTAATTCCCTCCCCCTTTGCTACTACCTGGCATTATAATATGCAGGTACTTCATATGATGGTTAATTCATACATAGTTTCAAAGTAAAATACAATCATAAATTGTAGAGCCACAGAATATTCTTATTTGGAAGGATTATTAAACCCCAAGGATTATTGAGTCCAACTCCCCAAGAATCACATCATTTGTCCAAATGCTCCTTGAACTCTGCTGTGACCACTTCTCTGGGGAGCCTGTTCAGTGCCCAACCACCCTCTGGGTGAAGAACCTTTGCCTGATATCCAACCTAAACCTTCCCTGTCACAGCTTCCGGTCATTCCCTTGGGTCATGTCACTGTCACTACAGGGAAGAGAGCAGTGCCTACCCCTCCTTGTCCCTCACAAAAAGGTTGTAGGCTGCCATGAGTTCTGCCCTGTCTCCTCCAAGATGAAGGATCCAAGTGACCTCAGCTGCTCATTGTAAGGTTTCAATGTGGTTAAATGAAAGAAGAAAATAGGTGGCTGATATGTCAAAACTGATATAAGTCCTACCCATTAAAAATGCAAGTCAGCAAGCATTAAGAGGCAATCTAACGCTTTTACATTATTAAACTAATTTGCATATTTATACATAGTCATGATTTGCATGCCAGATGAATGTGGAGTAATATACATATGGGAGAGGCACAGCTACTGACCCAGAGTAGAAATTACTGAGAAGTGCTGTAAAGTTCCTTTTCTAGTGATATTTCTTTCCTGTGAGATGTCAGACACTCATTTCACATGATAGGAAATGTTGTGATGATACATGATCCCAAAGATGCCAGTCGTGTCTACTTCTGGTCTTACTCGGCCAATTTATTACAAAATTCTTTAGCAAGTTACCAAGAAACAGTCTTTTAGATTTGATAACTAAGATTTTTTTCATTTTCTTTGTACCAAAGATTAGAAACTTAACAGAAACTACTCTAAGTCCTCTACTAGAATAACAGGTAGTTTCAATTAATTTATAAAGAGAAAAAAACAACATAATTTGAAAAAAAAACTATAAAGTTATAAGGAACCTTATAAAGTATATATATTTAGTACATCAATGAGAATACATGAGTACTGACAATTGTCACTGACACTGTAAAACTCATTTTATCTTATGATTTTTCTTCTCTAATGCCCATAAATGTAACTTTTAAATTCTTAATATTTAATCAAGAAATGTTTTTGGAAAATTTAAAAAAATATACTTTTAAAAGCTTTAAAACAACTTAAAAACTTTATTAAAATTGTCTAAAATTATTGAACTAAATTCTGTGAAGTTAACTAGCTTTGAGATGCCTTTAAATATGAAAAGCATATATTGAAGGTGTTGAAGATTAACCTGTATCAGATATCAAAGAGAATTTCATATATAGTCATACATATAATGTCAAATTTAGAATGATGACAGTAAGAACTTCTATTGCAAAAAAACTTCTGAAATATTTTTTTTATCTCTGTAGCTTACTGTCATTATAGATTTTAATTGATTTATAAGTGTGAAGACTAGTAATTATTAATTGCTAAGTATAGTGAGTCATGTGCAGACCTCAGTTTCCTTACATCTCTGGGCACTCATTCAGGGCAGGTATTGGTTGTGTATATCTGGAGTTAAGTCTACAGTAATTTTTCACACCTTAGGTAAAGTGGGTAGGTGGGATTATTAGTTTTCATATTATATAGTGGAGCAAGACTGATTTTATCAGGCTTAATAATGGTTCTGTTAAGGACTCTTTTAACCATAAAGTTCTTTTTGCTCAATAAGATGTTTCACTAAGAGTTTGTGTCCTATAATTTTAACCAAACCTGTCATTCTCTTATCAGTCAAGCACAAACAGTCCTGCACAAACTGCATCTTAAATTGCTATATTTTATTTAGAGCAGTTCTATATAGACTTCCATGTAATTTAAGGGCAAATGAATCTATTAAACTGAAAAAATTCTTTGCAAAATTATGAGGATTTTCTTTATTATTCTTACCAGACAGTTTCTAAAGAACTTCAGCAGTATTTTTGCTTCCATTTTTTTTTCCCCTCTGGATTTTTTTTCTCCTGAAAGAACAGGACTCTCTTACTGTAGAAGACACAACATAAGCAGAAGCTTATTACATTAAGCATCACTTCTACCTGGAAATGACAATTACATTTGCTCAGGAGAGGTGGAGAGGATTCTTGGAGTACTATTATGGACAGTCATGTAACAATTATCGTAGTCAGGACCAACAGACCTGTTCCTTAATTCAATTTTGTTTCTTTACTCCAGCTGTTCAGTAGAACCTACAGACTGGGCCTTAAGGACATTCTTTCACCTGCAATATTTTTATTTCAGGTGATTTGTAACAATCATTTAAACTCACATCTCTTATGTCAGACAACGCATTAAAGAAAAAGCACTTTGTTGTTTTCATGTTGGAACAGCTGTGATTTCTATTGGTAATATTTTAGAATTTTCTCAGAAAACCTACATGCATGTTCAAAATCTACTATAGGCAGAGCAGGATTCTGAATATTTGCTTTCCAGTTCAATTCAGTACAATTGCACAGAATTCAATTATTGTACCTATTTGTGATCTCAGCATCTTGATGTGCACTATAATCAGTGGAGATCACCAATGCACCCAGTGTAGTCCAGCCTCATGATAGACACATCTCTAAACTCCATTAAGCTGCATGCCCAGCCTCATAGGGAGATATATTTAGATATAGCAAGCAAGACTCAGTTCACAAAAAATTGATTTCTTACACATTTTGTGTACCTTATTTCATCCTGTCTGGTCTCCAGCTGCCACCAGGAAAGCCACAGGTCTTCCCCAAGTTCTGTATTTTATCTTTCAAATGTCTGTAGGTGCCTCAGAACTATTAGGGCATAAATAATGATACTAGACAGATATGCTTAGACAGGTGAATCCCTCATGAGGCTATCTGGATATGAACTCTATTATTCTGGCTGAAAATCTCATTCCCATGCTCATACTGTTTTCAAAGAGATATTAGAGCATGAGGAGTTCAGCCATACTTTTTCCGAGCAGAGCTGATAACACCTGTGTTCTGATGACAGATAGTAGTGAAGGCTTATGGAAAACTACAGGAAAAAACTGTATGATGGAAAGGGTGCTGAAGTACTACTGGGAGAGCCAACCTCAATCTTCTTTACAAGACATTTTTAAGGCACAGATAAGTCAAATGTCTCTGACAGTGACTGTAGTGATCCAGAATTAATGCCTGGGCTTGGGTTAGATAATACATTGAAGTGCACTCCTGCCTTTCATTCATATGTTGCTCAAATTGTAGGCAAGAGAAGAGCAAAAAGATTATGCACTTTTGTTTGTTTAAGATCTTATTTTCCTTTTTTTTAGGCCAAAAAGAAAAAAATTCTTCATCAGGTATTTGTCACTCCTCAATAACATAGCAAGTATCCCAATTCTCTGAATTTCTATAAAAACGTGGATTAAAATTATCAGAATTTAATATAAATATATGGATATTAAATTTTTCCATTATGCAGCTATAAAATTAAGGTAAGATCTCCTACAAATCTTTGCAATTTTTGAGAATCAATGGAGGTTGGTCTTAAAAGAATCAAAAACTTCAACAACAGATCTGATCATAATGGTCATTATACACATCACTCCTGAAAAAGCAGCAGTTATTCACCAAACACTGATAGATTTTTTTTTTTCTTTACTTCAAAGAGATACTTAGAACAAATATAATAAACATAATTTATTTCCTTATGAGAAAGGATTTTACAAGTCTGCAGATAAACCCTTTTCTTAATTCAGGTTGGTATCAAGACTTCACAAATGATGTAAAACTTATTTGGCCTCTTAGAGACTTGCACCTTAAGTATCAGCTAAAGAAACTTCTTTCTTCTCCTTGCCTCAGGGTACCCAGCCCAGTTTTGAATACAATTACAGCCCAAAAACAGCAGCTACAACACAAAATGTTCTATCTTTAAATATGTAAAATATCAGCTTCCTTTTATTCGTTTATGATCTGGCTTGTAGGAAAAACCCTACTCTTTTCTCCTAGAAAAGAAAATATTATGATTAAACATGAGAAATGCTTATGAAGGGCTATAAACTTTTTAATTTGAACATGGTTAATAATTCTGAACGTGGTTTCACCATACGAAAAGATAAAGAGAAATTTTCAATGCAAGTGATCACCTAAATAGCGAATCAAGTGATGTGCATCAGTTCAGTTAAAGACCTTCTGAACACTTGATGCAGTAACTGTGTCTGGGCTTCAAAATCACAATTTTAAAAGTTTCAGTGGTTGTTATATAGCCATTAAGCCAACCCTCATTACAGCTACTTAAAGAATTAGTAAATGCTTAAGGGTGTGAGTTGGCATTCCTGTAATGTTCTCACTGCCACTACTGATTTTCTATAGCTATGAAGCAGTCAGTTTCCTTCTCTCATGGAGAATCTCATTTTTATGAAGTACTTTAGTCTATCTCACAAAAAATAATTTTGTTTCTATATGGTACCATCATTTTTACTCAAAAACTGAATCAACACAATCCTCACTTCACCACTGGAAATTGAGAAGAGGGGGGTCATGTTCCTTAATCACTTCAAGCTCAAGGTTCTTGATAGAGATCCACTTTATCTTTTTACTTAGTCAGTATTAACTACTCTAACAGAAGATATTTTCTTTTTCACTGCACTTTCTTCAGAACCTTCTCTCTGATATGAAGCTTTATCAGTTAAAAGTGTAATTCCCAGTAACACAGATAGCGCCCAAAACCCTGTAGCTGTATATACTGTTAAATGGAATCAAGTTCCAACAAATCCTTTGCTTTCATTTGGGATTGGTTTTGTAAGGCATATCTCTCTAGCCTGAAAGTGAGCAAAGCAGATTTAAATAATTACAGAAATACAATGAAAGGTTTATCACCTCCTATGAATCTATATATGAAGTTGTCATACCTGCCAATATACAGAAAAAAACTGTTTTGAAGAATCAGAAAAAAAAAGCATCTTCTGTAATTAATTTTTTTTTTAAATCTGTGTGGGGCACTAGTGTTACTGACACTGATACTATATATATATATATACACATACAGATATATATATATATATATATATATATATATATATGTACATGTCTAGCTAGTGAATCAGACAGTCCTATCTGTGAATCCAAGACGGAGTCTGTCTTGCAGCTATTGGAGGAGGGAGGGAAGGAAGGGAAGGAGGGGAGGGAGGGGAGGGAGGGAGGGAGGGAAGGAAGGGGGAGGGAGGGAGGGGGGAGGGAGGGAGGGAGGGAGGGAGGGGAGGGAGGGGGGAGGGAGGGAG